>NC_073722.1:51204280-51513030 GCF_023634155.1 Falco peregrinus | reverse complement strand
GGAAAAGAACTGGGACCCTTCTAAAGCAATGAGAGGTTTCCTTTGTAGGACTGAAGGCTGAACGAAGGCTCACGAGACACTGCAACTTTACCGCTTTCTTTTATTTCACTGCTTTAGGCTTGAGCGTTATTTCACAGGCTTAGCCAGCAACTTCCATTGGTAGCACAGTTGAGCTGTGGCTACAGGAGTACGTTTAGGCTTGGTTTCCAATGGAGACGGAGCATTCATCACTACTGTGCCTCTACTACCTGCATTCTGGCGTTGCTTTTGAACCCAGTGGCCACATTTAGCTAAAACTTTGGGAAAAAGCCTCAAGCTTCTTACCAGTTTCCAAGAACTCAGAGGCCTGGTAAAAGAAAGCAACTCCAACAATAAGCTTCCTCACTATAGGAAAAATGACACAAGTTGGGATATTCCCCCCTACAGAGACAGATTGCCAATAGCATTTAATGACACCTGTTGCCTAACTGCTGGGTAATGCAGCCTTCTCTCCCATAAAACAAAGTGCCCAGTCATGGCTGGCACTGGGCTGTGCCCTTAAACAGCTGTAATCAACAATACTGACTTACCTCAGCTTCACAGAAACCACCTTTTCTTGGTTTTCAAAATGTCCAAACAGTATCTGAGTCCCCGAGAGCGAGTTCACCCATGGGATCCATACCAGACTGCCTGCTGACAGCGTGATTGAAGACTGCAACAAATGAATGTCGTAGGTGCCATAATTCAGGGGCTCTCCCAGTGAACAGCACCTCTGGAATTACTAACGTGTGCCATATGAAAACAGGCTTTGAGTGCCAGCCTGTCTCATACTTCACAAGCCAAGGGCCTAATCCGCACAGGACTAAGTGTTCATTCAAGGGACATAGGCATTACATTAAGCAGGTTGCTGGTTGCAAGCACCCCTTGATTATTTTGTTTATCTAGATACCCAGATCCTTCATGGCCTTTACATTGGTAATACCAGGTTACTATAGCAACCTCTGGGACCTGCATAATCAAGATAGCAGAGAAGAGCTGATAGCTGAATTAATGTATTTATAGCCTTGAATAAGAAACTTTAAAGATTAAAGATTAATGATCTATGGAATTCATATATACTCTACTCATGATGTCACACTTATTTAATCTCTTTTTCCAAATACAGTTACATTTAAATGCTAACCTAGAGTATGTAATACAATATATTAAGACAACACTATTTAAACTTGCTGTTTATTTTCTGTTTTCAGTTTAGCATACAATTAAACTACTTCATAAAGTCCGAAGACTAATGTACATTTTATAGTAAGGTTAATCATAGCTTGTAGAAGCTAGAATTCATAACCAGATTTGCAGATTACATACATTTTCACAATATTTAAAATGAGTAAATTCAGAACTAGGTAGCCAGCTTATGGAATATTAAGCATAATGATAACATTCTCCTTCAGTTTGCTTTCTATTTTCCTGTACTCAACAGGTTCTTTTTAAGAAGTCACTAACTTTCACCGAACTAGAGACTTGCTTGCTTAAGAGTCAAGCTCATAACAGATCAACATAAATGTAAAAGTTTGCTTGACAGCTCTTCAGCAGACAAAAGAAGATATCTCTCCTGAATGATCTGGACCATCAGGTCTGGATGCAAGTTGCTCACACAACCAGAATGATGACATGAAGGAGATGTATGTGGAGGGAGATACCAGGGAACTGAAGTATTTTTTTTTTCTTTTGCTGGACTGTCATTAAAAGCCAGGTTCAGCTGCTGTAAGACTGCCAGGCAGCAAGCACAGTTTTAGCCTGTGTTTCCTTCATTACTACTACATGAACTGCCCAAGTGTGTGCACATGACCATAGGTCAGAAAGGCATGGGTAGCTCTGTTTGGCTTTTAACTGCCTCAGGTCCAGGACAGGCAAGAAATTCTCGTTCTGAGTAATCATCCAAGCAAAAGAGACAAAACAGTGGGCCTTCAGGTGAGATTTAAGTATCATACAAGTCGTATGGTGACCTTCCACACCATCACAAAATTCTGTCTCCACCAGACAATAAATAAATGTTATTGTTCTTTCTCAGGCAGGTTCCTTTCTTATTTTTATTTTTATTTTTTATATATATCCATACTAACATAAATCTCTGAGCCAATTCCTTCTCCCAAAGGCAGCAGGATTATTTATCTGTTTTTGTGAAGGAGGGAAACTGAGCTTCAAAATGCAGTGCCTCAAAGCCATACACTATAAAAAATCCCCACCAGTATCAGTGGAGGAACTGATGAGGATGAACTAAATCCACTGTAAGAACCTTCTATCACTGCAGCCTTAACACAAAATGCAGAAGCTTTTTTTTGCCCTTGGAGTCTCATAAAGCAGACAGCGGATTCTTGGACTGAACAGCTCTGTCATTGGATGGACAGTTGTATTTTGGGGGTCTTAGGTTGTTGGTTGGGGTTTTAGCTTTGATTTCTTACTGTGGGTGATTTAGCTAAGAAAGAGCTTTCATATCTTCTGTATTTGGCCTTTTTTTCCCTCATTGCTTCTTTTGCAATCTGTAGGTAGTATAGGAAGGATAGGCCCTCACAAGTCCAGTGGAAAATTTGATTTTGTTACTCCATAGCCATTTTCCAACAAAAACACTAATTTCAAAGACATCCAGATAAAACTGGGGAGGGAAGAAACTGATTAAATTGGGTCCATTTACCTGCTTTCCCAGTACTGACAGAGTTCTACTTAATTCCAACCAACCTGCATATGACACCAACCCAAAACCCATCACACTATACATCTAACTTCACACTTGTAACATTTAGAGTTATTTACCCCTTTGATATTGTAAAGCTTTTGGCTAAGATTTTTAAAGCCTGCCTTCCTTAGCCTCCTAGCTTTATTTAAATGGCCTGTTTTTTAAAAGTGCCAAGTATGTCACACCATCACAGAGGTCCGAATGCTGCTTGGCTTTTCTTGGTTGTGGTCTCACATGTCACAAGTGAATCTTCAGAAAGTCTTAGACCGCACTTTGCAACGCTCATATCAACCACCAAGGAAAAATCCTCCTATTCTCCTAGTCTAACAGAATGATGAGAAAAGGGTTTTTTTGACCCATCACCATTCCCTTGTGCCTTTGAAAATAAACATTACATCTCTCCAGCTAATATGACCATACATCAGTTCTTAACACCTTTCTGCACCCTCCTGTGTTCTAAGCCTTTTATTTTAATTGACTTAAGAAAAGGTTTCATTAGAGATGACAGCACACTGGCTAGCAATTAAAATATATCTATATAATTTCTGCAACCCTCCTTCGAATCCTAGCCCATGTCTCTCATCTTTTGCAGAGAAGTGTCAAATAGTGTCTAAAAAAACCCTGCAAAGACAAGGGAAAAAATTCATAAATATATCGTTGTTGCCTAAAACTTTTATAAATTGTTTTTTGTGTTCAGTTTCACTTTTGTTGATAAAACTAGCCCAAAATACCTTTTCTAAAATATCTGTCTAAAAACCTGACTAGTAAAAGCTCCTAGAGGTGCAAAGACTGGTTTTTTTCCCACTCCACCAGTATTTGCATTGACAAATGGCAATGCTGACACTGTCTGCATTTTAAGGGTGGCTTTGTAGGTCACTCTTGAGCCTAACCTAGTGTCTAAAGCCCAAGAAAATTGAGTACAGCTTCTTTCTCCTCCCCAGACTCCTTGGAAAATGTTGGGGAAGTCACTTGGCCTCTCTGTGCCTTAATTGTATCCTCGTAAAAACAAGGATGTAAGAACTACTCCAATGTTTAAACACCTGCTTAACCCCTCAGTTTATCTATACCTTTAGTTAAATGTCTTTTGCTGTTGAAGTTCATGAAATTTCATTATATGCTTAAACATACACTTAAGCGGTTTTGTTGATATGGCACTGGAGTGTACAGACTATTCCCATCTTTATGGTAATATCAAAAATATTTTAAGCTATATAAGAATGTATTTTAAGCTCATGAATGAAGTCTGTATTTTCTTTCTTAAATCCCAGGCAATCATGTCTGTTCTGCCTTTGTTAAAGAATCAATGTTGTACTTGCCTGCATGTGTCCAAATTGAAGCCATTAATCTCTTCTGTTTGTCACATCCAGATTAAAGTGCTTTTGCAACCAGAGATAGTGTTGCATGCTCCCGATGTTGAAACAAAGCTCTCTCTCAGGAGACTCTAGTTATGCGTAAAGGATAGAAATCTAATGTTTTATGAAGAGTACCACAAGTAAGAAGGAAACTGTGTATTCACTCAAGCTGTGATCCTGCCTTTCTGAACAATATTTTACTATTGACTTTAACAGGAGCTATTTTATTGCTACAAAAAGCATGTAAGCAAGTATTTAATAAAACGTTAACAGCAAATAACCTTTTGGTCCCAAGTTCTCACAGCTTTTTCAAGATCGTATGATTATGAGAGCAAAGACCATACATTTGCAACTGTCTGAAAAGTACTGGGTTACAAAATTATTTGTTTTATTTTTTAGCAAATAACTGCGTTTAAAGGCATTTCCTCTTTTGTGCAACATATTTAGGAGAAAGGAAATATATTTTAATCAGACAATATTTTGGTACAAAGCACTGAAAACAAGTTTGTTGTCATAAAACCTGATCTACTGAGGGGTTTGAAGGTACCTTGGTGATTTAGAAAAACATCTACAATGCAGTTAAAATGTTAAATACCCATTAATATTTTTGGCTTTGCCTAACTTAGCAAGTAATGAAGTGCAATAGGAGTAGACAGAACAGAAAGCTGGTGTTAAGGACCCAATATCCATACTGTACAACTTCTGGGGACTTGATTTTGGAATAGGTTTAATCTAGTGATGATCTAATGATGGATGGAAAGCCATCACAAGCTGGAGAGCATTTTCCAGTTTAGATTCACTTGAATTCCATTTTGCCTACTCCACTATGTTATCTATAGTGCAGCAAAGAGGGGATGAACAGGAGATTCATCTCAAAAGTGTAAACTAAACACTCAGGCCAACGCATCCAATCTGAGTTAGGGATTCGCACCAGCTAGACATCTCTGTCTGTATCTTTGTAAATTTGGCACTGCAGACGTTATTCCTCATGTTACTACTTCTGAAAATCAGCAAGGTCTACTCTAGGAAGAAGAGAATCACTAGTATATAGTGCACTGCATAAATGGTGGTACATAATATAAAACTTAGGGAGACACCAAAAGAAAGTTAAGTTTCCATCTGAAAAATATTCCATTACTATAGTTAAAAGCAAAACCTACATTGTTACAATTAATGTAAGTATATATTTCTTAGCTGAAGTTTAAATAATGATTTTCATCTCTTGCTGAACATGAAGCTCAAGAAAGCTGACAGATCGACCCATGCAGCCCAAGAGAAGTGTTACTTCACTTCTTGCATTTTTCTCTCATTGCTCACTCTGCATCTTCCCCAGATTAATTTTCTAAACAACAGCAAAAAAGATTGAGGCAAAGATGATCAAAAGCATGCCTTTGAGTATCCAGCTGGGGATGTACAGTGCACTGAACATTAGTTCTTCACCACGAGACCCCCTCTATAATCCTAGTGAATATGAATGTGCTGAATCAGTTTGTCCCTGTTACAATGTGAGTCAATAACTTCTTATAAAAACTATGAAATATAAAAGCATTGCTCATCAGCACTCACAGCATTTTTGCTTTTACCCAGGACAACTAGTTTTCTTCATCACTAGCTTTCTATTCATTTCCTCACTACAGTCTGGTATGGTATTTGCCAAGAGAGTTTTCAGTTTTATCTGGCATAGGTCAAATGACATCTACATTTAAAAAAATGGGGTCTTAAACTATATTAAATTAAAGAAAAATATTAAATATACATCTGTTGAATAAGCTATTCAATATAATCAGAGAATTTAAAGATCTTGTGTGAAGAGTTTCAATTAAAGCTTTACAAGCATTAATTAAAAATAAACCACCAAATACGCAGAATCTACTGTATGGCAATAAACACCCAAGAATCACTGCTTTCTCATTTAGATGGGTAAAATTATTTCACTTTGACTAGCAGCCATAAATAAGGAATACATCCCTCTCTTATTTGTCTGGATTAAGATTATCTCCTTTTAATTTTTTCCAGATTAGTTGCCAAGAATAATGCTGCCTGCCACTGTGTGAAATTAACACCTTTCCCATTTTGACTTCAAAGGTAAAAACAAAAAATAAAAAATCCAAAAGCAAGCAAGCTTCTGTTTCAAATGAGTAAATTTGTGTTTCATTTGTAATCCAACAGGCTGGCTGATTTCATTTTTTGGCAATGTACAGTACAGCCTGTGCCCTCCCCTGGACATGTAGTACGCAGGGACACAATGTGGGAAGCATGTCCAGGAGTAATACACTGGAAGATCTCTCTGGAGGCAGAACAACAGCAAGAAGGGAACATCACAAAGCATGTTCACGCCTGAACATTAGTCACTCTGATCTGGGTAAAAAAAAAATAAATCACCTTTAGACCTCAACACCTATTCATACATGAAAGTTACAACATCACATATATTCTTTTAAGATAAAGGGACTTGCCACAGCTCCCTGCAGAAGGGCTGGTGCCATGGCTTTTCAAAAGCACTATAAAACATTTCAAAAACTGAACCAATAAAAACGTTGAAACAACTGTCATGACTTACTGATGTCAGCCTGTGCTTGCAGGGGCATGTAACAGCAGCCAGTTATTATTTCTGTTTGCATTCTGGGATATATATCTATATATATGTGTGTGTAACGCAGAACTGCTCAGGTCAGGGGGAAGCCTCTGGGTAGCCTGTGCTGTGTGATATTCTCCTAGCCAAACCCAAAGTCAAACTCAGATGTTACGTCTTACAGACCATTCTTGGTGAGAAAATCTGATCTGCTCACCCTTTCCTTCATGCATGGCAGGAACCTGACTTTTAAAGACATTTAGGTTACCATGGAAGGACCTGATTAAAATCTCTTTACCAGAGACAGTCTCTACCTAGCCAATATTTTTTCCACTCTTCACCAAGACGTAATGTCTGCCTCTTACTTTCTTCAGTAAGAGAAATCATAATTTTCTTAACCAAGCTTCAGAAGATCCTCAAAACTTTGAACTCCCTGTATTTCTAACCCACATAAGTCTTTACATAATAATTTTCTTAAATCCTCAAAGCAAACTTTGCCATAGCTGGGTACTTTTATTGTGCCCTTACTGACAGTTTTTCCATGTTACAGTGAATAAAGTCAGGTCTTAATCAGGTCATCTGAGGTTGCTCTTTATCTCCCTGCTGTGGTAATCTCCTTATCAATCTGTATCAAATCAAAATATCTCAGTGTTAACTAGGGCAGGAGGTTTGATTCTCAAAACTGCAACCACACACTCTCAGCTCTCACTTTGCTTACAATTAATCCTAGCTCCAGCTCCATCTGCTGTCACTTGGAGCTTGCCTTTAATGAGGCACTGGAACTGTTCACCCAGATACCTGACACCTTAGTGAGGAATCACAAACAGATGCTTCAGTAAAAAAATAAAATAAAAAAAAAAAGTTGCACTAAACTACTTTGTGTATTTCTTCTTAATGTGCTACTGACCCTTGACAGGTTCTTTGCCATAAAAGTGTCTGCTTGGTAGAACATGCCTATATTTAAATTAATGATGCTTTTGCAACAAAGACAATAGCATGGATTCGCACAGAGATGCTCTGAGGATAATCATCAGCACTAACTTCCACATGAAGAGTACAACTGCTGCCTTACAAGAGCTGGCAACAGGCTGTTGCTTTTCAGAGCAAGACTGAGCTTCAAATCACAGGACTTCTCCCCTACAACTGCACTGGACACTTGTCTTCTCAGAAACTAAGCCAGAAACACCAGCAGTGTGAACACTGATTTGGAATGCACACAGAGAGCATGAGTTTTCTAAGACAGTCTGGAAAGAGAAATATACTAATTGCAAAATGTTAATTTCCTACAGCCTTTTTAGCAATACATCTCACTAGCCAATGTTTTCTGATACAATACCGGAACAAACTAGTAAATGTAAACTAATTCTTTGTCTGGAAAGGAGTTTTACTCGATTGTAGCAGCAGAGATTGCAGTACTTTGCGTACAATGTAATATGTATATGTAATATGGAGTACATGAAACGAGATGCAGGGGAGAAATACCTAGTTTTATTTTACTCTAGAAGACTTAGGTTACACAGGAGTGTCAGACCACTTGTAAGTAATACAGGTCTTCTTAAATACTTCCCATGTAAAGTCTTTATTCTCTACTTGTCATTTTTTAGAAATGTGTAAAATATATTTTTGGCAACATATTCCAAGGCTTCCCTGCTCTAGGTGTTGGCATCTGGACTCCTGCTGTAAAGATCTCACTGAAGTTCATAAATTGTTTATAAATTAAATCAGCTCTTTCATGCTAAAAATTATTATGGCCTCAAGTCTATGATCTCAGTCTTTTAGCGAACTTAAAGTGTTAAATCACACTGCAAAAAGTTCTCCCTTTCCTATGGGAGAGATTACAATAATATCCTGGACTTTAACAATTATCCTCGACATAAAAATTCTTGTATTTAACAGCCCTTGAGAGAATCTTACCCCCTTCACAGAACCTCTGCAAAGGAGCAATTTCGATGGGTGAGAATTTCACAAGACAGAAAAAAAGTGATGTTGCTTGTATTTTTAAATGACAGCTCCTAGCTCAGTGGCATGGAGTGCTGGAGGAGCCCCCTGGAGCAGAGATCAGGGCCAAAGGGAGGAGATAAACTGATTTGTCATATGGCTGCATGGTTTATGGCATTTTCGTATTCTTTATCATACTTCTATCACCTGCACATCTATAGGTAGGGAGACAGAGAAAGAAACCTGCAACAGGAGAAGGCATGCTACTGAATTTCTAAGGGCAGATGCAGGGCATCGACATGAGAAATAAAGGGTCAAAGGAGCATTTATCACAGACAATCGAATAGTGACAGATGATAAAGACATCTGGGAAGAAGGACATACAGGCAAAGCAGCATGGATGAGGATTTTACGGAATTTTTGAATACCATTCAGGGTGAACCTTAAGTAACTCAGAGAAATAAACCTAATCTTGGTGTACTTACAGTAGTAACTGCAAATGAGGCTGTTAAAGAGCTGGCCTAACAGACTCAGAGGCTGCCTTGGCATTCAGAGCCAGGAAGGAGCATGGAGAAGGCTAAGCAGGCATAGTGCTACCAAGAGCAAACTGACTTGGTCTCACTCCCTTGCTTATGACAACTAAATTGATGTCTGCTAGGGGCTCACTGGGGGAAGAACCACCAGTCCCAGGAGAAGCTAATGTATGTTTGAAAAGGCACGTCAGATGTTGTGTGCTGGGAATCAACCTCGGTGTGCCAGCAAAGCCCCTGAGCACCAACTGGCTAAGAGACACTGCTAAGCCCCCAGGAGAGTTTCAGAAAAACTGCCATGAAAATACATACGCAATATCAAGTACTATTAGCTTGTTTCATGCTTTTTCCCACAACATGCCAGAATTCCGGAATTTTCCAGAATAAACACCATTTGTTTTTTATTGTCTTCCATCGCTTCTAAAAAGTGAAGCAAGCATGACAGCATGAGAGGAATCCAGGGAGCAGCACACCCATCTCTATCAAATTACGCAGTTCAGTGGTTGCTCCACATTAAACATTGATAGAATAAATAATGTCTTTCAACAAAGACTTGGTTACCTTGGTACTTGCTGAACTCATGACAGACTTGCAATTCCTCATCTGGATATAACCGTGGCAGAAAACAAAACCAGGTAAAAGTTGGTGTGAAAGGCACACATTTAAATGATTTAATATAGGATAGATGCTTGCCTTTGGTGGTCATGAAGTCTTAGGTGGATATTAAAGGGTGATCTATGTCTCATAGCATCTACTTTATCATGATTTGGTTAGATGGACTGAAATGGCAAGTTGATGTTCTGTCAGACTTGGAGACAAGCAGCATAAAAGCCTCCCTGACCCTAGCACAGCTGCAGTATTCAGATGGCTGACTAGATATTGTCCTATTAAACTCTTCTAATACCTGGTTCCAAATGCCTCTTCAGTTTCACACCCACCAATGACTGCAGAAAGGCAGCCAGAGACAGTACTATATATGTACAAATTTAAAGCCCAGGCTAACTATATCAGGCCAAATCCTTACAGTCATTACTCTTCTTCCTCTCCCTGCATGCATATTTAGGTAACTGGCTTGCTTAAGCATCTTTCAATAATTAAGCATCTTTGGCATGCAGGGAAATCTCATGCTATTTTCCAGCAAAAGGTTTATCTCCAGGCTTTCATAGGAACCTGCTAGCATGGTCTTCCTGTGCCTGTGTAATAGAAAGCTGAAGGAATGCCTCTGACCTCACCCAGTGTTTCTTGCATAAATGAAGCGGCACATGCTCCTGCCAGGTCCCCTCTGCTTGGGGCTGTGTAGATATACCCAAATTCTCTTTTAAGTCAGTGCCTACACCTTCAGTTCATTCAGTTCAATTTGGGCCATTTGGATTCAATTTAAGCTTTGCATGGCAAGGTGCAACTTAATCGTCAGGAAGCAATGGATTTTGAGGGGACTGCTAGACGAATCAGCTCTTAGTGCAATGCTGAGCAAGGGCTTCAGCCATGAAACTACAATTTCGGCTTGCAAAAAATTCTCCTGCGTAGCACAGTATAAACACTGACCAAAAAAGCCAGATGCAAACATATGGCAACCATGAACTATAATAGTTCTTCAACTACTGTCTTTGTATGATGAAACACAATTTAAACAACCTAAAGAGCTGCTCCTAAATGTGTGTATATACAGATATCTTTCTTAAACCACAAGCTACAGAAGTTACTGTGTTATGGAAATTGTTCTTAATAAAGAAAATGGAGTTACTATTGTCTTTAATAAGGCAGGATCAAGCCCTTGATAAGAGGGTAGAAACAACATCCCTTTGAAAGTTCATGAGTAATTTCAGATAATATATTCACAAATCCAAATGAAAGGATGACTAGGAGTGATGATGTTACATGCGTCAGGACTATGTTTAAAGAACTGGAAGGGGCAGTAAAGACATATATTTAAAATTAATTATGCATAGGAAGATGTGGAAGAATTGCAAAGCATACATAATTTCAAACTACAAACAATAGTGGCAGAATATGCTGTGTACCTTTAATATGGCATCTATGCCAAAGTAGTATAAAGAAGAAAATGCACTAAATTTATATATTGATAATTGAATGCATTTTCAATAGTTACTTAGAAAGTCATTTCAGTTTTCATAAGAAATAAAGGGGCAAGCGATCCTCAATCAGTCAGCACATACGTGCTGGATAAAATGAGTATACAGTTAGCCTCAGATGAGCTGCAGCAAGTACTGTCTCCTGCCCAGCTAGTTGTCAGGAGCTATGAGAAATGGTGAACAGTATTGTAGGGTCTCCGGAGGGAGTGAAATGGGGAAGGGGCATCATGGGGCAGACAGAGGAAATGTTGAATTTACTGTGAAAGTGAAGAAATTCTCTGTTTGTGATAGGGGAAGATGGAGCAGCAGGTAGGAAAGAAATACGCAGACCCTCCTAATGAATCCAATAGCATGTGTCCCCATTAACAGTAATTTAAGCATTCAGGCAAACAAAGGATCAAGGTATGAACTATGAACTTTTATTTTTGTAGAAAAGTATCTCTTTCAAGCCTACACAGGTTTACAGTAACTATATCAACATAACTTACTGTATGTATTGATGAATATAGGATTCCTGCAATTTCCAGGTAATCAGCCTGGCACTTTTCACAAGCATTAAATCTATTTAGAATCATAGAATCATTTAGGTTGAAAGAGATCTTTAAGGTCATTAAGTTGAACCAATAATCAAGCACTACCAAATCCATCACTAAACCATGTCCCTAAGCACCACATCTACACATCTTTTAAATACCTCCAAGTATGGTGATTCAACCACTTCCCTGGGCAATGCTTGATAACCCTTTCAGTGAAGAATTTTTTCCTAATATCCAACGTAAACCTCCCCTGGCACAACTTGGGGCCGTTTCCGCTTCTCCTGTCAGTTGTTAACTGTGAGAAGAGACCGAGCCCCACCTGCCTACAACCTCCTTTCAGGTAGTTGTAGAGAGTGATGATGTCTCCTCTGAGTCTCCTTTTCTCCAGGCTATTTAATACAAATAAATCAATTTCCCATTAAAATTACATGTCGGCCTTTAATTGGTCAACTCTTCCTTCCTGATAAAAGAAGATCCAGTGCTTAGTGCTTAGTGCACTGCCCTTGGATTTAGACTAGACTTTGATACTCTGGTTTGCTACAGACTATACATGACCTTGGATTTAATCTCTCTGTACCTCAGTAAAAGATAGAGCTGCTGTATTTTAAAGGCATGGTGAAAGGGGAGCTAGTTTTAAGAGGGTGGAGAACTTGAACGTGATTGAAGCAAGCATTACACAGTTCATGAGAGGCAGGTAAATAGTTGACAAAAATTGGATGACTCAGCAACAGTGTACAACCTGTGATGGACCAGAACCAATGAAGAATGAGAAACCTAGCCTTCTCGTGTGGATAGGAAATATAATTAGACTTGGTATATCAGCTGAAAATAATTATACTGACCTATTTTAAATAGTTTTAAAACTATCATGATGACATATATTTTTACTTAGTTTGCTTGGCTTAGTGGTTTGGGTTTTTTTGTAAGGCAACAGAATAGATTATATGTCAGTGACCATTGTGCAAAAAAATGTCAGATCTGTGTTTGTCATCAGAAATGGTTATATTGATTTTATTGAGTGTTTCAAGATCGATGTGGTGTATTTGAAAATTAACACTCCTAAAAATTAGCATACCAGGTTTTCTCTATCTAAATGAAACTATACAAAAAACTAGCATCAAAATTACATAAAACTTATTTAATGTCTTTTGAGATAAAACAGTAAGTGTTCATTTGCATTGAACCTACCTTGTATTCTGCAGTGAAAGTCATATTGCAACAACCTAATTCATCACCATCTCTCCAAACCAACCATCAGGCTGTTTCTCTCCACAGTTTAATAATATAGTCCAAATCAACTGGCAAAATCATCCCTGCAGAGAAAACAAAAAATACATACAGCAAGAACACTATTTTCATTAGCTTTTCAGATCACTGACATAGCATAAATGCAGGCACTGGTGCTTTTATCTTTTTTAGTGAGTAAAGTCAATATAACAGGGTCCCCAGTTCAGCACATTTCATCTGAGTTCTTACTATTAAGTCAATTGTTAACCCCCTGGCCAATACAGCATTCAAGTTACAATGCAATTTCAGCACATGCCTTAAATGCTTTGCTTCAACAGGGACACAGCTTTCCAGTATCAACACTTCCTTGTCAATACTCTGAATTTCCCTATTAATTCTATATTTTGACTAGTAGCAAAACATTAAGTTACTCATGTCAGTTGCTATCTTCTGCATTAGCTAGGCAGTCTAATAAAATTTTCATTAAAATACATTAAAATAAACCAAAATCACATGTTGTAGTAAAATTAATTTAATGAAAGGGGACTTTAATAGGTAAAATAGTGAATGAAAAGAAGCAGGTGTAATAGTATAGCATGGGAAAAAAAAATCTGAAAAAATAACTGCTAAATTCTCAAGGAAGAAATCTGAGAAAACCCACATTTCAACCAGAAAAGGCTGACTGTCTGACTTAATATTCAACAGCAGAATGAGTATTTGGGCATTCTGTGGTAGAAATATGTGTTAAAGACATAAAGACTTGAGCTTTAAAAGTTTTTCCAGAGTGGGTAGTAACTGAAACAGGAAGAGGAAGCATGATGTTAGTTGTGCATAGACAGCTTTAAAGAGTTGGCAAGAAGAGACTCTGGTCTATAGTAACCTGAGACAATAATTTTGAAGCTGAGGATTGCCAGAGTGCAAAATACTTTGGAGTTGTACAGAGGAGACAGAGCATGACAAATGTCAAATAATTCAAATGGATGCACTTATCTGGAATAGAAAAGAAATGGTATTTATTTCCTAACTTAGTCTACCTTCCCACTACCTATCATTGCCTAATTTATCTTACAAGCTCTGCTAAGGAACACACCTTGCAATATTAGCCATTATTCCAAAAGTTTTGTCTCTGGAATTGGCCCAGTGGCTACTTTCTCTTACTCAGAAAGAAAGAAAGAATAATAAGATCCCATTTACATCAAAGCCTTCTGTTTTGGAGAAGAAAGGTTTTCTGACTTTTCAAAAAATGTTTACTCTATATATGGTCTGAAATGGCTTTGGAAATCTGAGTCCAAAAGTTACAAAAAAAGTTAACAGTAAACAAAGCTGCTGTTTGCCAGATAGATTCTTGTGCAGATCTTACACTCCAGAGTGAAGACTGATTCTTGGGTAAAAGTACATCTAAGTGGAGAGAGAAGCCAGGAATGACAAGAGCCACGGTGCAGTAATTGGTAACAGGTTCATAACAAAGTGGTTCTTAAGATGTAATTAAGTGGTGGACCTTCTTTCCATGGCATACTGCAAATACAAAAACGTTCAGGCAGGTTTGAGACAGACCTGACAATCCAGTAGAAGAAAAATCCATCAGGTTCACTGAATGATTAGAAACCAGCTCTGCTTCAGGATGTCCTTGAGCAGCAAGTGATGAAAGCCTTCGAGTATGAGTTTGCCCTCTTCTCTTCCCCAGGGTATCTGCTTGCAGCTGCTGGTTCATGGGTTTTTATGGATCTTTCTTTTCTGTCCGCAAGCATGCTTCTATCCTTCTACCCACAAGCAAGTTTCCATTCTCTAAGCATGAGAAGCACCACTTTGCTATTTGCCTTCACTAGTTGTGTTCTAGAACATGCCTGCAGAATACATGAGGGTGCAGTCTTGCAAGTAAGAATAAAGTCAATTTTTAGGAAACTATGCCTAACATAACTGCACCCCTACTTTGACTGCTGTAACTTAATTGTTCCAGCGACCCCCCCCCCCCCCCCCCCCCGCCCCCGCCAGTGCCAGCGTGTGTGAGGGTGCCATACAGGTGCAGCTTGCACAGCCCCTGCGCTGCCACAACTCTGCGCAGCGAAGCCCCTCTTGCCAGCAGTAGCCGCTCTCGTCTCATAACAAAAGGGTCTGGAAAAGGCTTCAAGGCATAAAATAAATTCTTAATGATGCTTCCCGCTTTAATTACTCATTAAGGGTGTAGATATTAGCCAGATCTAACTGTCACACACCACCAGGATTGAAAAAAACACAGTCTGTCTGGATAAAACCTTAAAGAGCACAAAGAGAGCTCTAAGGGCTCTGGCAAAGGAAGGAAATCTCAGCTGGCTGTTTAATTTATGTTTAATTTAATTCTGTGTTAGCTAACCAGATACTACTTCTGTCTCATTTAAATCTACTTTCAGAGAAAGAGAAAAAAAGATCCACAAGTGCAACTGAAGTGACACAGCACTAACAAACGTCAGCTCGCTCCATGGGAAACAAGGGATTGCATTTGTCACAGCTAATTTATGAAAAGGCTATCAGCTGAAAACGTATGTTGTCACGTGGTTTCCTCACCAACCAGGTAAGTAAACAAAATGAATGGGAATTCCTGCCTAGACAACATCTGTTTCTTCATTCTGACCCACTGCCTCTCCCCTCCCCAAGCAGTCCCTCAGGACCTGGGCTCCAGGCAGCCAGGCACGTGTGCTTCCCCATCTGGGCCAACCCACCAGAACATTTCTAATCCTGACTGTGTGCTGTAGAGGTACAAAGGCCTCCAGCATGGTGAGACCGAATTTCACATCAGAAATAAATGTGTTAACTGTCTCAGCCATGAGTTCTTGAAACTTTGGCGAACAGGAGACTCCACACATCCACTTTTTTTCCTGTTTTAAAGAATAGCTTAATGCATCATATGACATTTGCTTCTTAAAGTGTACCCTGAATAAATCTAATAATTTTTTTCCTCCCTTTATACTCACTACATGAGCAACATACACACAAGGAAATCCAGAATATTTCTGGTGCTTTGCTCCCTCAACAAACTGAAAATACCCCACGGAAACATCAATGTGGAGAAAGACAAGTAATTCCAGTACTTCAAGTATTTGTTTCTGATACGGGTCATTCAGCAGCATAAAACCCCCTTCATCACTGGAGGAAGCTGTTTGTATCCTCACCACAAATCATGATGTTTCTGGCTTTAACTATGCTTTATTGAAGAATTAAATATGTGCTAAGAAACAAGAATATACACAGAGTTATAAAACCTAATCAACAGAATTGAGAAACAGGGATTCAGGTTCAAATCTTTGTCCTGCCTGATACATGTTGGTCTATTTTCCTTTTAGCCCTTCTGCCTCAACACAACTTCATCTCTTCTTCTACCAGCCTCTGCTTCTGTTCCTGGATGGACTCTTGTTTCCACCAGCTGTAGGGTCCTGTACTGTGCAACCCCGTGCACCAGCAGAGGCTGGGGCTGACCTGCTGGAAGGCAGCTCTGAGGAGAAGAACCTGGGAGTCCTGGTGGGCAGTCAGTTGCTCATGGGCCAGCAGTGTGCCCTGGTGGCCAGGAAGGCCAGTGGCATCCTGGGGTGCATTAGGAGGAGCGTGGCCTGTGGGTCAAGGGAGCTGATCCTCCCCCTCTGCTCTGCCCTGGTGAGGCCACGTCTGGAGTGCTGTGTCCAGTGCTGGGCTCCCCAGTTCAAGAGGGACAGGGAACTACTGGAGAGGGTCCAGCAGAGACTATGAAGATGATGAGGAGACTGGAGCATCTCCCTGATGAGGGAAGGCTGAGGGAGCTGGGGCTGTTTAGCCTGGAGGAGAGAAGACCAAGAGGGGATCTTATCAATGTCTACAAATACCTTAAGGGTGAGTGTCAGGAGGCTGGGGCCAGGCTCTTTTCAGTGGTGCCCAGCGACAGGGCAAGGGGCAACAGGACAAACTGTAGCACAGGAAGTTCCATCCAAGTATAAGGAAGAACTTCTTTACTTTGGGGGTGACAGAGCACTGGGACAGGCTGCCCAGAGAGGCTGTGGAGTCTCCTTCTCTGGAGACGGTCAAAACCTGCCTGGACATGATCCTGTGCAAGCTGCTGTAGGAGAACCTACTTTAGCAGGGGACTGGATTAGACAATCTCCAGAGGTCCCTTCCAACCCTGACCAATCTGTGATTCTGTGATTTCTTCCCTTACATAATTTTCCTGTCCCTCCTCACCTCCTTTAAAGGGAGAATGAAAGAAAGACTTTCAGCCAACTCAGCCTACTAGGCTTAAATCCTTAGTAATTTCACTGTGGCTTGTGGACATCATAAATAATGAGACTCCATGTCACCAGGAACCTGACCAACACTTTTTCATCATCTCTTGTCACTGGGAGAGTTTAGGAGCACTCCTGAAGGAGACGGACAGCCAAGCCAGCCTGGAATTAAAGCTAAATCCTTCATTTCCAGCCCCAAGAAATCTCAAAACTTCTCAACAGAGAGAACTTCTGGTTTCATTCTACCAGCAAAACCTTGTGTCTGGGGAGCTGGCAGGTGAGATCTGGTTGGATCCCCCTTCTCACGCTGGAGGCACACCAGATAGAGTCTGTGAAAGAGCTGAGTGCCTTCTTACCAGCCGCCTATTACTCTGTTCACTGGTGCAGATTGTTAAAGGTCAGAACAAGGAAAAAATGGCCTTTTCTGGAAGTTAGGAATTGTGCTTGTCTTTTGGATTGCACATCCCAAACATGAGTGTTATGGCCTGGACTCACTGTAAATCCACCATGGAAGCAGTCAGGGTTTGCTCTTTCTCAGGTTACTTGCTTCCAACAAGTAGCAAGGAGAATGGAAAAAAACACTTAAGCACTGAAATCCAAAATTCATAACTTACTGATGAAATGTTTGATTGCCGAGGCACTGAAATCCTCTGAGAATCAGTCCCTAACTGAACTTCAGCTGAATCGGTGTAAGATGCCACTGAAATAGGAGTGTAATCATCCTTCACAGACTTTTTTAGATCATGAAAGTATTTGCAAGCTAGAGGTCTCAATTTACAGCTGTTTGATAAATATGAAAATTAAAAACCAACTCCAGGTGCAAAATGCTAAGGAGCAATTGCTGCAAAAATCACAGCTCTGCTGCTCAATTAGCACATTTGGAAGCTATACATGTTCTCATGGATCTCATGTAAGGGTGGCAACTTTTTGCTGATAGAGCAAAAGATTATTGGTGGCAGCAACAAAAGGCTGCTTTAACTCTGAACCATTCTGTGGATGAAATTACAGCTGAGCTGCCTGGGCACACCTGCAACAGCAGCACCCACTGGGGATGCTGGGCACGGTATGGCAAAACTCAAACTCACTGCTGAAAAAGCCCAGCACCTCACACCAAAGCAAGAGAGAGACAAGCAGTATCTAAGCTCTACTAGTAAGAAGAGGATGAAGGAGGTGTGGCCCTAAAACACCAGGCACTGCGCCATATCCTTTTCTGAATTTTTGCCCCTTTCCTTGGCTTCATGCGGTCATGCAATAATCCATTTCTGCAGGACTACATCACATGTGTTTGCCAAAGAAAAAGAATTCTAAGCTTGTTTTTCATAAAGAAAATAAGGTTGTTGTCTTAAACTACAACCAGGAAACCAGCAATTCCTACTGCCTTTATGCATAGGGATATCAGGAAGAAATTTCAGTGCTTTTTCAAAGGTTTTAAACACCAGCACTTCCAAAATAATTATGATGCTGAGGACAGAATTGCTTTTCAAATAAAAGTGTTCCAAGAACAAAGCACCAGTGCCTATGTGCTTATTGTACTTGAGTACCTCATGTCATTTTGGGCAACAGGAATTCATGCTGAAATGACTGTGCCTGGTGAGGGTGCAGACCTCACTGCCCAGCCAGAATGCCAGTGGAGCAGCTCTGATGCATTCCCTCCGATACACAAGTCTTCTTGAAAGCTGATCAAAGGGCACAGGCTGCCTCAGACAAAAACCCCACAAATTGGAAAAAAACTCCTAAGAATGCGCAAGATTCAGTAGTCCCAGGACAGTGGCAAAAAAGCAAAATTAACCAGTGTTATCTCATTGTACTAAGAAAATAGTTTCTCTTTCGTTACCCGAGATGACATTACAATTATAATGATTCTTTTAATGTTTAGAATACTTTACTGTTCTAGAGGTGGAATCCTGAGATAGAACTTGCTTAATTTATGGCAGATTGCATGACTCGGGTCCCATGGTAGCAGGGAGCCAACACCTGCAGATCTTTACTCCTCCAGCATCCTCAGGCCCAGACGAACAATGACTATTCTGGTATTCTTACAGCTATCTTGCTTTCTGCGCCCTCAAGCAAAGTTTATTTTGTTTTAGTACATTAACTAGCACCTGTCTATAGAGAACAATGGGGATCTTTCCCCTCCTTTATTGATTACTGAGGGGGGTTGCGGGGAGAGGATATTCAACCCCCATCCCATCCCACCCAGGAATTAAGACTTCTTAGAGGGTCTGAAAAAAAAGAAAGATGAACAACATGTTTGTTAGATGTAATAATGTATGCCCATATGGAAGGAATAGCTAAACTGTCCTTTTCCATAAAAGAAACTGAACAGATTGCCTAGAACTAGGCAGCTCCCATTCCCTTTGCTGAGGGAAGCAAATGCCATCCAGATGGAAATTATCAAATGGATCAAACAGCTACATTTCATTCCCAAATGATCTTTGTTCTACTTATTGCTCATTACACCAGGAAAACTCTTTCTGATTTTTTTTTTTGAGTGCAGTCAAGAGGATATTATTTATTGTATGCTCCCTCAAAATATTCTGTATCAAAGGTTTCCCTGATTGATCGTGTCACACAAAAAGGGGGAGAAGAAAAGTGTCCTTCCTAAAGGGAACATTAATTTAACGTCTCTGGAATGTGTTAATTCCCATTCAACCCAACACGTGACTGAGGCTGTCCCTGTAGTGTGGCAGTTAGCTCCACAGCCACTTCCTGAAGCCCAGGGTGATGAAAAACCTTTTCAGCAGCACTATCACTTGCCAGGTGTTACCAAAGTAAATATTACCAAGTCCCAGAAAAAACACCTTGAGGTTCTTTAGCTGCTTTTATCTATACTGCCCCATGGGTAGGTATTTCAATTGGAAATCTGCACTGAAAAAACCCAGAATTTAAAAATCACAAAAAATCCTCATCTTTAGCCCTATATGATTATATATGACATGTATAATCAAATTCAATAATTTAGGGGACATTTTCAGACATAAGAGTAGTTAGTTACCAACTAAAATGGAAAGGCAATGAAATCTGGATATCTAATTCCTTCTTACAACTTTGAAAAACCTCCATAATGTTTCACATGGTAAATATCCTATTTGTTTAAACATATCTACCTAGAAATTTCTGATTATGTTTATGGATGTTTATCTCTTATCCTACTGAGTTATATAAGCTCTGACTATATATTTTGTTATAATGTGATTTTCTTTTAGTCTGAAAACCTCCAGCAGCAAAGGTACAGTCTTTTACAAGGACATAAACCTGTTAACAGCTGTGGCTGAGTGACAGGATTAGATCAAGAGCATCTAATCTAACTGGGCCACGTAACACTACCTTTTACTTCACATTAAACATTGAACATGAGTTCAACTTGTGTCACGGGTTTATCAGGTGGGCTTATAAATTAGGCAATAAATTAGAAGTTGATTTTTTAATGGTGTGGTCATTAACAGATGACACTGAGTTCAGTTGCAGCAATCCAAAAATACCAAGGATCCCATGGCTTCACGTGCAGAAGGCAGCAGTGCAGCTCCCAGGGCCTGAAGTCCATATGACTGATGTTTTATTTTCTTTGAGTGTCGATGGATAGGTATCAGCTTTGCAATGGCTGGGGATGTAATGGCTGTGCTGCCAAGGGAAAACACTCCAGGTGCACTGACTGTGGGAGCAGTATAAACTCTCTGCCCAGGGAGGGGAGACCCCTATGTAAAGGAGTCCCAATGTAAAGCACACAGATGGAAATGCAGTTCCTTCCACCGAAAATCAGGGAGGATATTGGCAAGCAGATTCACACATTTTGTACAACACTGTGACTTGGCAATTAGTCCCTAAACAATCGTTCTGGAGCAGGAAGGAGCCCCCAGTGTTAATCTTCCAGAGTATCCAGGTGAGATGTGCAAAACAATATATCACTACGATCTCTGTTCAACTCAGAGCTCAAAAGTGGTAATTCATAATAGGACATTTCAGATAAGTCTTATAGACAAGACAACCTCTTCCAAGGAAAAAGCTAGGCTCGGAAATAAAATATGAATATTTTTACATTCAAAAAGGGTCAGATTTATCCACAACAGAAGTTATTACTCCTAATAATACTGCTAAGGCAATTGTCTTATTCATATCTCATTTGTCTATAAAAGGCTTAATTTACAACGTACCCCAGTACTGCAGAAGTATGTTTGTTTCAAAATAGGAGTGTTTATTTTCATGTTAGAGTTTAGATTTTTTTTTTCCCAAGGACTCCTATTAAACTGAGGCAGAGCCGCCTTCTCAAAATAGTTTATTAAAGTGAAAGATGTGTCCTCACAATCACATTTTCTGTCCCCAGCATCCTGTTTGCCACTCTAAAGAGCAGTGCTCATTCTTAAGCAGGCATGTCATCTTCTGGAGACTTGCAGGAATTTGAACGATTACTTTCAATTTAGGAGCAGCAGAAACTACTTCCCCTCCTTTACACTCTGTAAAGCTCCCAAGTAAGCATACCAACAAGGATTTGTTTTAATATCACCTTACTTAGGACACAGAAATTAAGAAGAACACCACAAAAGAGGTCAGAAGCCCTCTGAAGGAAACACACGTGCTTATGTGACTTCCCAGGAGAATGGCAGCACTGCAGGTACTAATCCAGGGAAGAAAACTCTCCACAGATCGGGCTGAAACCATGTGTTTGAATACACTGCTTTATAAGTTGTTGCCCTCTCTTCTGCACTGTCCTCATTTACACTGTTCAAAAGGAAGCATGTGCAGCTGAGGAGAAGCACACATTTCACAGACACAGAACCGTGAATCCGGCTTATTTTTATGCAAAAGCTCCCAAGTATTAGCACTAGACCTGGCATATGCTCAATGCCTCACTCGATGAATGGTGTCTCTGATCTCCTGGGGCCTCAGGAGAATTTGTCAGGTCAACAAGCCTGCAGATATACATACATGCTTTATTTCCCATTTAATATACTTACAAACTGGTACCTCAGTATCTTACAGTGAATCCAGAGTTGGTGACTATAAATTAAGACAAAACTATATAGTTAATCCAAGGTATAAGTACCAAGAATTAAGTCCTCAGGCAGAACATTAAAAAAAAAGCTAGAACAACACAAAAGAGAGGTTCCCAAGTGTTAATGTCCATTGTCTCTTACAAGAAAGCTAGTCCAGTGTTCAAAGCAGTCACCTAGGATACAGGAGGAAGATTTCAAGTCTTTGTCCTGCAAGGCACTACCGAATTGCCACAACCAAATTCCATATGACCTTGGTCACAGTACCTTAGGTGGGAATCACCCTCCCTTTCTTCTGCAGTGTAGAGCTGACATCTGAGGCAGTCCCTCTCCACTCATCTTCATAGTCTGAGTTGAAAAAGGCACCCCTAGAATGCAGATCATCTTGCCTATTTTAGATATACATTAAGATGAGGTGGATCCTGTCCTATAGATCAAGTGCTGATTTCTCTTCATGATTGTCAGGGACCCCAGGACACTAATTCAGACATACATGTTTCAAGGAATCACGCTCCCTACAGCATGAATTAAGTTTTGCTCCTAAACACGTGATAACAAGCTCCCTGCCTGGCAGCCAGACATCTGACAGTCACTGCTGTGAGGGTCTGCAAAGCTGGCTGAGCTGTAAGCAATAAAGAGCTTAATTCTGTAGCCTAGTAAAGATGTTGTGTCACCCGAGAAGAACCAGGAAGCATCGAGTCAATTGTCCGTCCGCATGCAAAAGTCAGTGCAAATCCCAGGTTCACGGAGATATCTAAAGGGGGGGACTAGAGGAACATGCTGCTCTGGGAAAGATGCACATGTCGGGTACAACAAGCAGTGATTTTCTCTGGCTCTTCTAAGCATCATCACACAAGGTACTTTCTATTCTGAATGCAATTCATATCACCTAACACACTGGGATACTTGTCCACACCAGCTGCAGCTGTGTTTCTTAGGTTTCAAAAATCTGAAGAGGTTATTGCCTCCAATACCCTCTCTCAAACACTCACTCAGAGCCAGCCATCTGCCACACACTGCTATTTCCCCAGAACTACTTGCAGAGCTCATTCTGTGGTCACCTGCCCTTTAGCAGGTTCATTTTGACAGAAATGGTTTCAGGGAGTTATCGCTTGACAGCCGCACTGACAGGTTTGAGGAGATGGCAATTTCTGTTAGTGGGTGGGAGGCAATAGAGCCAGAGCCGTGATGACCTATGAGATATAAATTAGAGGATGAAAACCTCTGCAGCCATCATCATAAAAAATACACGACCAAGGCCTCTACCTTCCAGGTCAGACTTGGGAATTGCCCTCCTGGAGACCATGTCTTAATTTAGTGTTGATAATGCTCAGTGTGCTCTTAATTAAAGCCGTTGGACCTTGGCTTCTCTACACTTCTCACCAGCTATAGGATGCAGACAGTACACTTTTGCTTTGCAAAATAATGAGGTATCTAGATCATATAGGAGCCATATAAAGTAGATTTGTTCTTTATTTCTGCCCAGCTCACGTACATCAGACAACCTGTCTGCTCATCGATAAACAGCCACTTGCAAAAGATCCACCATCCACACAAGATCTCTAACTAACTGTTCATTCGGAAACCACAGCATCTTGGCACCGAAAAGGCATGTGGAATTGTAAGGGTGGCAGAGATGAGCAGACTGCAGCCCCTTGCCTCCACAGAGCAGCCACATGAGGGTGTGCAGTTTCTCCTACAAATCAGCTCCTCTGAGAGACAAGAGCAGCCCTATGCCCCCCAGGCAGAGCTCTCTGCACAGCCGCAAATGAGGGGTACTCTCCAGCCTGGCACCCTCACCCCAAGATGCTAAAGCCTGCTCACCAGCAGGGCCTGTCTGCAGCCAGCTGGAAACAAAGATGCAGCTGCTGGGAGACAGAGTCCCCAGCCCACAGATGGGAAAGCAGAGAGGCAGCACCCAGCAGATGGTGGGGGCAAGGGAGGGCAACGAGAGACGGCCACATCCTCCCTTTTTAGCTGCGGCTTTCACTAAGGGTGAGAAAGAACAGCTCGCAACTTTCAGCCTCGGAGCCCTGTTACAAAAATCGATAATGTGCTCCAGGAACTTCTCACTTGAAGAAGGCTTCGCCAGACAGCCATATGCTGAAAGGCCGCGCGCTTGAAAGCTTCTCACTACCTTGTCCAAATACAATTACTACAAGTCTGACCCAAGTGAACTTTGAGGAAACCTTTGCTGAAATTCCCCTTTACTCCGCCCGACGTTCTCACACTGTGACCAAAAATTCAGTGGCTATGCAGAACAGATAACATCTTAATTTCTGAGTAACTGTCAATGAAATATTCCCAGTAACCCACCACAAAAAGAACTCTCTCTCTCCATCCTTAGATACTTGACCTGATTCACTAATGGCTTGGGCATTTCTGTTTCAGTGCCTGGGAAGCCAGCTGCGCTGGATCACCAGACTGAAACCGAGCTGCTGTGGCACCCTGGTGAACCTGACCCATCATCTGTAATGGGATCCTCCAGCTCTTTTTTCCTACCCGTCCCCAGCCCCCTTCTTTTTAAGGGCTGCTTGCTTCACCAGCCATAACATGTTCTCTCCAGGACTTTCCACATGGCACTGAGCTTTCCAAACGCAGACAGGTTGTATTGCATGGAATAGGATAGTGGCTACATGTTCGAGAGATCTTCAACACGGGCACAAGTCAGCCTAGCTTCCACGGTGGGAACCTGGCATTTTCGCTGGTGCCTAACTCCAAACCAGTAAAGGTTCAATAGTTTATGCATAAAAAAACAAGGCAAAAATGTGCTGAGAATATTTTATACAACCACAGATCTTTTTTCATCACTTCTTTCAGCAGCAAAAGAGGCAATGGGGAGGATAAGGTGCTCCAGGGTGAGTGCCCCCCCTTGCCCTGGTCCCATCTACACTCGGGCTGGCAGGCAGAGCGCACGAGTGAGCTGCCTTCCCATGGAAACTGATGCATTTGGGAAAGGGAAGATAGATTGATACACACCTGGATTTTAACCTGCAGTAGAGTCAAGGTTCAACCAGAACTTCCACTGCATAGTCTTATTTCCTCTTAACTTAAGGTTTAAATTCACTCTTTAAAATAATAATTTTAAAAAAATAAACAAATCAGCCTCTTCTCATGTCCCTACCGCTATTAGCAAATCCCAACAGAGAGAGGAAAAATGAAAGGGGGAAGGGGAGAAGAGAGAGAAAGATCTGTGGAAAATGACTTCTCCCCATTATTTTATCCTACCTTTATTTATGTCAGCCCCATGCAATTATATATAGATATATGTGTATGCACATAAACAATATGTACATATTCATATGTAAATGAACACATTATTCTAGGGTTCACCATTATCCTGACTGACAGGATCAGAGCCCCAGATTGCGGAAAGACAATGTTCCTAGCTAAATGTAACAGGCCAAAGGTTCTGAAATACTCCATTTTCTGTCCTAGCCTTTCGTGTTCTCTTTATTCCCAAGAAAAAGCTCATGCAAGAAAGATGGACTTAAATCAATGCTACCAGCTGCCTGACCTGCTGAGAATATAGTTGTAGAAACAGATGTGGGAGTTTCTTGGTTTAATCGGGCCTTAAGAGGAAGGTCTGCACTGTAGAAATCTTTCATGCATTATCTGGTTTTAATTAGGAGCTTTAATATCCATCAGCTTAAGGGCTAAATGAAAAGGCTGCTACTAAGAAGACATTAGTGTTTTTACAAATCAGAATTGCTACCCAAAAAATAGAAACACAATTTATTAAGGACTACAGAATGTTTAACCATGGGCAACTTGTTTTTGTTCTGACCCATACAAATATCAGTCCTGAGTAGGGTACCAAGTTAGCATGGGCTGAGCATCAGATCTGATCCTCAAATCCCTATTGTGCACAAAAGCTTTTCACAGCACAAGATAAGCAATAGATGGGGAGTGGCAGGCTTCCAGAGCCTGCAGTTTCTACAAATGTTTAATCTCCAGGAGAAACTAGAGCAGACATCGGCCCTTACTTTAAAGACACTGAGTCCTGATTTCTTCCCTAGTTTCCAGCGCCTTTCAGGCCTTCTCCAGCAGACCAGTTCTCAAAGAGGGATGCAGACCCTTCCACCAATTATGACCAAACCATGTCTGTTTAGATGTTTCTAAAATGTAACTGGCAACAGACTTTACCTTTTGAACCTCTATAATGAATTTTTGGTAGTTAAGTAAGACTGCATGCACAGGTGAGTGTAGACAAAATACAGAGCAATTTATTATTTTTTTAAATATTATGGATGCTGTTTTCCTGAAAAATAAGAGGAATAGAAGTAGTCATCTAATACAAGAATTGCATTGACTAAAGAGAACTTTCTTTAAAATACACATGAGGTGTCATTGTGTCATTGTAGGTATTCTGTTTCTTTTCATCTGAACATAAAAACTGGCAGTAGGTTCCCTCTCCTACCAGGGAAAAGCAAAAGAGATGAAGCACAAGTGCAGGAGAATTATTAGGTTTTTTTGATTACATAAACCTGCTTGTTCAGTGTTGGGAGAAAGCTATGAATTCTTTTTTCCTTTTTTTTTTTTTTTTTCCCTTTTTTTTACCTGTCATACGAGAATGGCTATTCCTTTCAGTGGTTTCTGATTGTCAGATTTCAGTTCCTCCCTACAAAGAGGGTACAAACTACTTTACCATGTATTTGTAGGCTCAGGTACACCATGAGTTTCCTTTTTGAAGTTTATTTTTCACATGGCCCTTAAAAAGCACTATGTACCATTTCAGGTTTCTAATTCCATGCATTGCACTTATATTCTATTTCTGAGGAATACTTCTGTTAAAACTAGAGGGAACAGAGATTACTTTGCTGCTAAAATGAGATATTTTGACTTTAGTACTGGAGAGTTCAAGTACAGAAAATAAGAACTGGGCATATATTGCCTGAATACATTAATAAACACTCACTTGATGTGAACTACTGATCCTAGCTAAGAGTTTTCTGTGCTGTTCTTTGTAAGCAGAAGAGTCTGCATGGGAAGCAGGCTCAGTGACATCTGTTGGTAGGAAGCATGCTGCCATCCAGCCTCCTTCCAAGTGTCCTGACTGTTCAGTCAAGTATGGATAATGTGCTTGACTTGGGTGGGTCGATGGATGACAAACAGCAGATCACAGGTGACTCAACACAAGTCAACTGTTCAGATGTGTGCTGTAAGCACATTGCTACTGATCACCCTCAATTTCATAAAACCCTAAACCATTTACAGAATACGGGGCGATATTAATTATTCTGTATGAGTCACTCAGCAAGCTCAGAATCCCAAAGGACCTCAGCTTGGCAGGACACCAATATACAAACCATCCGGCCTCTGTACATCTTGGAGCTGGTTTCTATAAATGACTGTGTTTAAAGAATTTGAAGGACCTTGTTTCCTGGTGCAATGCATCATCTGATCTTCTCGTACATCAACTGGCACATTATTTGGCATAATCTGACTACCACTTCTCATTTGCCCATTCAGTAGTGGGAAAAAATGGAGTAGGACAGAGGTTTAAAGAAAACCACTGCAGTGTCTGAAATCTCACATTTTTACTTAAGAGAAATTAAGAGCAGCTAAAACAGTGGGCCAAACGACAACTGTGGCACCTGCACAAATATAAACGATGCTTTCTAGTAGGATGAATGTCTTAACAACTTATAAACACAAGGAGCTGCAGGATTTTAACTGAGATCTGTTGACTTGTGAAGCAAAGCTACAAAGTGCCAGCACAGAATCCATTTGCCTGAGGAATTGCTTGAGTCCATTTTGCATTGCGGTGCTTCAGTGCAGGTAATATGCTTGCAAATGTCTGTCTGCCATCTACACCTGTGTGTGTCTGCAGCCCTTGTTCAGAAAATTATTAATTCCAGCAGAAGGAAGAATGGGGCCAAATAACCTAATTAGCTTAAAACGAAGACTGATAGTTTAAAATAAACCATACTTGCCTTTGATAGAAAGGGACTGGACTGAGAAAGGCTTAATTTCATGGTAAGTTACTACGCTCTCAATCACAAAGTAGATAGCTACACTAGGATAACAAAGACTTACTACCTTCTTATCACAGGGTATTATTAACACCCATATTTTACTAGCACACTTCACGCATTATGATCTGACCTCCAGACTGAACTACCAGGCTTTTTTACTGTCAGCAAGATAAAGCTCCAAAAAAGTTTTCGCAAGTGCTAACTCTTCAAGCATCATTTTATCAATGTAAAAGTTACCACGTTAAATATTTACGAGTGGTTTTGCACATCAAAGTATCTTAACATTTGACAAGACAGCTGGTGGCTGGGTATCAGGTATATCTACTATCAGAAGTGCTGGGCAGGTATTAGGAAGAAAAGACACATGAAAACAGAAGCCCAGATTTTGGAACCTCAGTGGTGTCTCCTCTGCTTAGACAGTGCTCCAAAACATCACTTCCAGGAGCTATTTCCTTTGGCATCTGGTGTGTATTTACTAAAGACATGCCGGATGAAGACCAATTCAGTTACTGCTGTAAGCAATTGCACTGCTACCTTACTGAGCAAATGGAGACAGGTTTCCCCCAAAAGTGTGAGTGTGTGCATTAATATTTCTTCAAAAGCAGTCATTTTGATTTTGGCTTCCAAAAAGCAGCATCAAACAAAATAGTAATGCACTATGAACCAGCTGGGGCAATCAATGGTGGCAGAGGAAAAGCACAGGAACAGCGCCACATATTACTGTGTGTTAAAAACACCCTTTTCTAACAAAAGTCATTAAAAATAAAGATAACTGGGACATGTGAATAATGGAGGTTTTCCAAAAGTGTTAACTCTGGTGGGATCCCAGTATAAATCAGTGTTTTGGGGAATTTACAACTATGCTCAGTTAAACTTCCCAGAGTCAACTGGTGTTAGTACACACACGTACTGGCACAGACACTCTTCTCTCCTCCCTCCCATAACCAAGATCCATTAAAGGTTCATGCAGCCCAGAACACAACTATTTCTGAGCCAGACTATGAGAAAGCACTGCCACAGCTGTGCTAGTGCAGGTGGCCTGGCGCTGCATCCCCTTCTCCCTGTTGTAGGTGTAGGGCTTTGGCAGCCCAGGGTGCAGTCTGAACCATCCACCCCTTGAGCTCAGACATTACTGCACTCGTGCTGCCCAAGTGGTCACCTGAAGAAAGCGATCAGGGACACATCCAGTAAAACTACTCAAGTTAAGCTGCAATTTGTTACTGAAAAGTAACAACTTTTTACAGGTGCTACCATCTGCAGGAATACATTGAGTATCCTGCTGTACGTCAGCTTATTAAAAAAAAAAAAAAAGATAAAATAAAAAAAAATACAAGACACTGAAGAAACACTAACAGCATAACTACCCACCAATTTCTGTAAAATGGATTTCTAGGAAGTCCGTGACACCACATTTTCTTAACTTCTAGAGCAAACAGTCATGTGAGGCCGATGTTCTTTCAGAACTTGCCGCCACACACCGCAGATATGGGTTATACATAAAATATAACAGCTATCTAATAGATTGTTTCACAGTCTCAGTTAACAGAAAAGCAAATCATAAAAAAGCAGTGAGAAAAAAAACGGGGAGGCAGCCTGGCTACTGAAAAATCCATAGGCTTCAGTGACCTCAAATGTTCAAAGAAATTTTGATCACAGAAATTATGACAGCTATTTTCATGTAATTTCTCCAGTCATCTCAAACTAGTTGCTAGACCATGCTAAACAGAAAAATATCTTTGTTTTACAAAGTTTTTAGTACATCTGTAACAATGGGGAAATCACATTGCTAAGATGCTTTACCTTGTTTTATTTCTGCGGGTTTTATTCTTTCCTGTGTAGCTGATTTCTCCCCACAGGATTTCGACCTTTATTACTTGCTGACAACACGTCTGACAAATAGCTTTTTGCTGTGGTAGCTGAGGTTGAGCCATCTGTTTTTTCTCTAGAGGGCCATGCCTTATTCATAACGGCATTTCTCTGTTTCGTTCCCTGGGGAATAGCACCTGCATGATGATTTCCGATTTGACCCCAATATACATCATCACATTTCAACAACCGATCCCTCCCCTGTGTGGCCCAGAAAGCATTACGCTCCGGAGGCACCAGTGCATCCTTCATCCTTGACAGCAGAGGCCAAGGGGGTTCCTCATGGATCATGGGCAGGTTGCAGTCAGCCTTGGGATTTGACTTGGAGGAGACAACCGAAGGTATCTGAGGAGGAAAGAAGGAAAGAAAACATAACCTTGGATGTCCCAGTGTGTTTCTGTATGTTACATGGAAACAGGCCACTCCATGCACCATGGCTGATTTCAGATGTAGGTTCCCATATAATTGTACAGTAGGCCTGTGTCACACTCTCATTGGTATTTAATTAAAGCTCATGTGATGTATATACAATAAAAATTCCCTGCATTAACAAAGGTTGGGTCAGTCAGAGAGCTACTTATATTCTGCTCTCCATAATGATTTTCTTTTATGACAATATTTTCAATGATCCTTTTTATATGCGACTGCGATAGAGAAAATGGCTGGGAAACTGGATTTGAATGTCACATATATCCCCTGGACTAATTAACATGCTATCAGAATTCTGAGTCACCATTTCAATGTATAATAAATTTTTTAACTAAGAGGAGATTTCAGTGTCTTGCATGATTTTTTCAACTATTAATGCAAAACCCAGAAACTACACTTTTCCTTGTTTTATTACATTTATTTTAATCCAAGATTATAAAGGGAATTCAATAGAGTAGTATTTGTAACTACTCTAGTTAACTGGCTCCAGTAATTGCATACTTGAAATTCGTTTTCATATAGTTATGGAGAGGTTATGTTCTCTCAGAGAGGGTAAAATCTCCTGTGTGTTTAGTTTAGCAGCAGACTGTCACAAATGCAATTGCAATTGATCAGCTCTGTTCTTAACAGGATTCCTGCAGTTAATGGAAATTACTATAAAGAGCTTCAGGGCATAGGAATAATTGGATCACTGAAAAAAAAAAAAAGACTTGTAGGAAAAAAGGTAGGACAAGAGCAACATAACAACTTTTTTTCTTTTTAAGCATCCAATCACTTTCTTAATAACCTTTTAATTATTTTTACAAACCCTAAGCCATTCCTACACAATGGGGAAAAAAATGTATGATGAAAAACATTAAGCATTGATCATCGTTAGCTTGTTTAAACTAACAATCAACTGTGCATCTCTGGAAGCAATCATTCAAATACCTATGTGATCTATAAAATGTGTGCCAAGATTAATAGATTTCACTAAACTAAAAACTATGAGAAAATTTTTACTGACCTGGCAATTTTTGCAATGGTTTTGCCTTAGTTCTCGATGCAAGGCTATGATCCTCTCTGGGCTTGTTAATTTGATAGGAGAACCAGCATACATGTTTGGAGTGATGCAAGAGCTATGGATGCTATCCACCTCTTGCTGAGAGTCTGCAGGTATTGACCCAGTCATCCCGTTCCCTTTGATGCTTGTCTCATGACCCTCTGGCTGCCCATTGGCCTCTGAAAGGTCTGTGGAAGAAGGCAGCACCTGCAAGAGAAGACACCATTTCAAGAAATTCAAGCTAAATGAAGTTTTCCAATGCTGTTCACAGAAATTAAAAGTAAATAAACTACATTTATGAAAATAAGAAAAAAGATAATATACCAATTATTTTAAATGTGAAGCATTCCTGCATCTGTCTAAAAAGGACTCCTGTATTCATCAAATCTTCTCCAAAACAAAATCTCTAAGCTTCAACTAGAGCTGGTATTTGCACCTGGATATTAAGAAAACCCAGATAAAAAGTAGAAAAAAAATCTATTTTTAAAAATTGCCTAGTGCTAGGTCTCCCCTTCAAGAATCTCAAAATTTCTAACATAATTCTTTCACACACATTCTCTCACTCCATCCTACACAAGAAATTCAGCTTCGTCTACTTAGAAATGCTCAAGAAAGTTAAGATGAATGGATTTAGTCTATTAGTTCAACTGCATGAACTTTTACACAGACCCTCCTATTCTGAACCAAAGTAATATTAATTCAGTTGATCTTATTTCACCTCCAAATCAACTTTAACATCAGAACAAATGTTATTCTTGAATATCTTCACTCAAATGAAGCCAAACTTAGAGAGAAATGGTAGTTGTTTAATTACGCACTTTTTCATAACATCTGCAAGGAGGAAAAGATCTCCCTGAACATAAATGAGTATCACAGGGCAGGGGTATTTTATCTACAAATGCAAATTTATTAAAACTACAGGATCAGTGTTACGTTTTTTCTTGTTATTGCACAGAAAAAACAAATATGAGACTGTTAACAACAGTTTCAGTCTGTGGGTTTTTAAAAGTTATTTATTTATTTCCAAAATTAATACATTTGATTATGAGTTATCACCTCATGGCCATTAGTCCTCTTGCAAAAGCTCCGAAAATGCTAATACTATAAATACGCCAGGTCAGAAATAGTTACTTAATATAAAATTTGGTTTGCTCTGCACATCTTTGACAAACATTAGGTACATAATTTGTGTCCATTTAAAAAAAAATAAAATAATTCAAAGGATTTTAAAATGCTGCAGTGGTGTAAGATTGCTGTGATGTGACCCCACAAATAGGTGAGTATTTATTGACAAGCTCATGCATCAAAATATAATTCTATTATGGCACGAAGAAGAATGGACAGTGTGTAAGTTGTTGCCATTGCCAGGAAAAGAAATTTGACTGTCCTGCAGGAGTGATCGCTGTGGAGCTTTATGAGAAACATGCTGCTTGCAAGCAGCTTAAGAGCAGCTCCAGCATCAGGGTTAAATCATATAGGTATCAGTGGTGCCGTACCATCCCATAGCTTTTGAGGTGATGCTGAATCCCAGCTGTTGACAAGTACAAGCCACCCAGACCTGGAAAAGCTCATTGGTCTTATCTCCTGTTAGTAAACTGAACCTCAAAGCTCATGGGCTCCCTGAAGTATGTGTCTTACGATACTGAAGTACACCAGCACCCTGGTATTCAGCTCGTGGGGTCAGGAGGGTGGGCTGTGCCTGTCCATCTCCGGATGCAGTGTGCTGCAGGACAGACCCTCCCCCAGGGTACACTGCTTAAGGAATCCAAACACCCCCAGGGAATGCTGCCTTTTGTACCATTTTATCTTCTGCTCTTGGCTCCCCACCAGGAGAGGAGGGAACAATGCTGCTGAATTCTGCCCGTTGGTCCCGTTGAAGCAGCAAATATGGCATGTTTGGCCAGCTGTGACACTCACCAGGAGCAGCTGCCACCTAGGTCACTTACTTTGGGCTCAACAACAAGCTAGGGAGCAAGACAGTGACACCCAGGAACTGAAGGACTGGTCATACTGACCAGCTCTGGGCACAATTGGGATTGCTGCTCTTCCCTAAAAGACTAACTTCATCTACACTGATTACAGAGGGGGCTGTGCCACTGTCTGGATACAGTGTTCATTTAGGTAGGACGGCACAAACACCCGCTCATATCCCAGCATCATCAGCTGGAAAATGAAAGCTATGCATTTGGATGTTCCCCTACAAACACAGAAGCCAAAGACAGCCTCAGAAGTCCTTGGTTTCTAACCAAGGTTATAAGTGCAGGATCTCTGCCCGGCGCTCTTAAAAAATGCCAGCTGGCTGAAAGCAACGGAGGGGTTACAGAGGGCATCCATGAAACGTTTTAAAGGCATAAAGAGATGGGTTCTAAAATTATTTGATGAGAATTTCCTCACTACAGGAAGCACAGTTAGAGGCATCCCTGGTGAGAGATGAAAGTCAGCAGGAGCAGAACCAGCTCTGGAGCTCAATGACCCATGCAAAGGCAAATCGCTGTCCCCCTCATAGACTGGGGAGCTGGAAAAGCTACTAGAGAAATTGCAGCACCAAATCAAAACTGTGACACTGGCACATTTCATTTCTAGAAAAATAACCTCCTTGCAGGGTCGTGCCTTTCTTTCAACTGTTCAACCCACACACTCTTCTAGCTCTTGGGTTTAATGAATTCTGCTGCAGCCAAAGTAGTGAAATTCAGTAGAAAGGTAGGTAAATGTAGTTGCTACTACACTGATGAAGCTTTCACAGTATGGTCTGAGCTATATTTGAATATTGGTATGATTCTCTCAAAAAGGCTCATCTTCAGTGTTTCATAAGACTGTGAAACACTAAAGATCATATTTTCTATAGCACTGTGGGTGTAGCTAAGCAAAAATCCTGCATTTTGTCTCAACCCCCGGCTATTAATGTCTTCTTTTTTTTTTTTTTTTTTTTTTTTACAATATTGATTCTGTTGATTCTGTTTTCCTTTGATAATTTTGCTTTCCTCTCAAGTTCCCACAAATGACCCCACCTAGGAAGAAATGAAAACACTGTGGTATTCCACCAAAGCTTCAGAAGTGAAAACTTGCATAATGCCAGGTTCTATAAGGGATTGACATTAAAACCAAAATACATCACCTCCCCCCAACAAAAATAAAAAACCCAGTGGTGCCAGAGATAAGAATAAAATGTTTTAATTCACCTGGATATTTTTAATTGCATGTTTTATCTTATTCTAAATTATAACATTTATCAAAAAATAAAGGAAGGTTATTTTTTAAAGCTTTTCTTTTTTTCATCATGGCTGTTACTCTACTTTGCATTTACTGCTGTAGACAAACGCATGCTGTTGTGCACAAATTAGAGCAAAAAGCACTGTTAAAATATCTGTATTACGTATGCAGTCAGGAAACAGATCTAAATTTTTGTCACCCAAACCCAATTTTACTTTAAAATGGCACTAACTTTGAGTATGTACCCTCTGTACTAACAGCTGTTTACATAATTATTGAACAGCTTTATCAGTTCTTTCACTGGAAAGACCAACTTGCCATTAACTGTTTTTAATCCATATATTATATCCTTCAGTATTTTTAGTAATGTGTCTGAAGGTCAAAAATAACATATCTTTCAGCAATGAATTTTACCCTTCTTAAAAAAAATTACCAAATAAGAAGCACCATCTCCTCCCTTTCTTCTCCTTGGAATCCCAACATTTCAAGTCACATTTTCTGTAAAGTCAGAAAAAGAAGCCTCTTCCTGCAAAAAATTTTGTCTTGAAAGGTTCCTTGGTCTTGATCATCATGGTCCCCAAAAGACTGAAAACTCAAAGGTAAATTCATCCTCCCCTCTGAGGGGGGGACTCATCTGACCCAGGCATATGTCCTCCTGGTCCCCTTCGCAAACAACGAGTCCAAAATGTACAACTCTTCTCACCTTATCTCAAGCAGATATGCAAAATGGGCAGGATGCTTCCTTGTAAGTTCCTCTTTCTCTCCACTAACTATGAAAAGAAATAGATAAACTACCACGGCTGTGATTGTCTGAAGTACAGACATCAAACATGAAACATATCCCACCCTCAGTGCCAGAAAAGCTTCTGATCTCACCAGCCACACACAAATCATTTCAAGGAGATCATCACAGAATGTTATTTCAGGCCTGTTTCCTTGAAATGTGATTCACAGGAAAGCAGTAAGTGGTTTCTTGCAGAGAAATGAGTAGAAATAGAAAAATAATAATAAAAAAAAATCCCAAAACATTGTTCTACCAAAAAGTATCCCAGAAGAAATTCCCTGACACAAAAGAGGATTAATCTATACTATTCTCCAAATTTATTGCCTATTCTGTAAAACAAATAAATCACTACACTGGACATATTCTATGCCTGGAGCTTTCCATCCATAAGGTTTAAGATGACTCCATGAAAAGCAGTAAAAACCACTTCCATTTATCCCCATATTCCTTGCACAAATTCCCTCTCAGCCCTGAGAAATGAGGGCAAGTTGTTGCAGTAGTTTCAGATCCACTATGGAAAGAATATATAAAATATGTCAAGTCAAAGCCTTTCAGTGCAAGAGAAATCGATGTGCCTGAGTACAGCAGTGTTATCCATTACAGCCATCAGCAATCAGACAGAGACTGTTGGCTCAGTCATTTGAGGGAAAGGACTGAACACATGCCCATTTCTCCACACACACCCCAAAAGAGAGAGAAAAGCCCCCAAAATACTGCACAGCTGCCCTGGCTGGGAGGAGCCCACGTGAAGGCAAGCCAAGCTCACTTGCTCCTCTGTGTGGTTCTCTTATATATCAAAAGCAGCGTGGACACAGCCTCATGCTCAAGCTAGTCAAACTGGGAAAAGCCTGTTTCTTAAACTGCAATAGACACCTAAATTCAGAAAAAAACTGGAGCTTCCTCTTTCACACTTCCTATTAGTTATCTGGAGCATCATCTTTTGCTTCCCACTGACCAACACAACCAAAGCAGGTGTTGCAAAGCCCGGTCTCAGCCCTTTTTTGTTTGCCATTTATTGAACATGAATGTCTAACATCAGTTGATGAATGCTGTCCTGTGTGCTTTCCACTGGGAAAGGCAGAAAAGCAGTAACTGTTAATAATGCCCTTGAACTAATTCTACAACAGCAAGTAAAGCAAGATAAGGCCAAGGCCTTTCCAATTAAAAAAAAATAAAATAAAATCAGCATTTAAGAAATGATGATTAAAATGAGATATGACAAAAGGCCAAAACTGACCACATATTTTCGTTCTGACACTGGGCTTGTGAATCCCAGTTGTGGCACTGAGCCGAGTGCCGCGTGTACCCACTGGTGGCAGCCTTTGTCCCTGGGACGTGTCCTCTTCAGACACATGCCTTTCATTTTCCAAACACCGAAATGAAACAAGGTTTTAATTATTTCAGTTGCTCAAATTTACTATTGCTCCACTACAAGGGGCTTCAATGGTTTCTCAGTTCTGTTTTTTTTTTAAAGGAAAATATATCACAAAGTCCTGGAAATTAACTTCTTAGTGTCTCCAAAGATTTCAAGTCCATTGTTAGACATACATCATCATTCCTACAGCTCCCCAAAAGGCCATTTTTTCTCAAAATTGAGAAGCAGCTTTTCTTCACCATCCTGCACACACTTTTTGCTTTCACTACAGTGACATAGATTTTTTTCTCTGGATGAAAAAGAATTGAAATAAAACTCCTTCTGTGCAATTGTATATGTTTATTAGGATAAAACAAGCTAAAATTAAATTAAATTATACTAAATTACTCAATTCAACCAAATTACAAATAAAGAGCTTCACAGTGCTCAGTTTTATGGTGAGGAAAAGTCATTAAAAATCTAGTCTTCTTTACATGGACTTGGAAAGAATATTAAAAGAAGGAAAATTGACTTTCTTTTTGAAACATTACTCTAGTGTATATCTGGCCTCAGTGAAGAGCACACTGATGGAACAAGATCTTGAGATACTACATGATTCAAGTAAATTTTATTTCTCACTCAGAAACATTTGAATGTAACACTGGGCTGTGAAAATAATCAAGAATGACAGAACTCAAAATGCATGCTGCTCTGCTCAGCTGAACTGATTTGAAGCCCTGAGTTAGTGCAAATGAGCAAAATAAAGCCATCAGGACAACAAATGATTTATTGTGTCCAAGAACAGTCTCAAACGCTGAAAGTGAGGTCTGAAGAGAAGCTCTGAAGATGATTAGTTTTGCATCACACTGTCTTCATGTTTTAGTATTTTAATTGGGGTGAACATTAGGAAGAAAATATTTCTGACACAAAGAAGGGAATGATCAATCATCTGTTGTGTCCTGAATGAGCAAAGAACTGAAGTTCAGTTTTGTCTTTAAGCATGAGCAACTTGTTGATGCCTGTAAGCCCTCCACCGAAGCTGGAGCTTCCTAGCACACAACTAAGACAGATCTATCCATTATACATGTAATTCCATATTGAGATTAAAAAAAAAAAAAAAAAGAGTTCTTAAAAGAATTTAAAAACATATTTTCTTCTGAGAACCAGACACAAAGTTTTCTACAGAGCTACAAAAGGCCAGGCACTGAACTGAATGCAGAGTCCCCTTTCCTTTCAGAGTGCCCTGGATCAGCCCGTCATTCATCACTGCAAACTTTCAGCTGAAATTCATCAGTAAGCCAAAGCAGGTAGGTCTGCTGTCAGTGTGTGACAGGCTTCCATTTGTCACTGGGTCCAGAAATTCATAAAGCCAATTGCAAATCTTTAATTTAAAAAGGAGGGGGGGAAGCCAAAAAAAAGCACCTCACTTTACCAGGTTTTTCCCTAGAAGCATTCAAATGTTGGGAATGATTTAGAAATGAAAATCTGAGTGGAAGGAAGGGAATAAGCTTTCAAAGGAGTTTCACATAAGTAAAAGCGGGACATAGCTCTGGAATTTTAGATGTGAATTCCAGTGAGAGTAAGAGTTGCAGTGCAAAAATGAATCCTCAAAGATGAAAAGTCAGTTCAGTCTAACATATGTCTACAGAATTCAGTGCAGGATTTTTAAAGCCAAATGACGTACCACATGAATATGAAAGGGTCTCTCTTCTTCTTGAGTGTAACCATTATTAATTAAATCAGGAGTCATGATGCTTGGACATTTTCTCACTGAAATGTTTTCCACTGGAAAAGTGATCCACAGAAACCTAAATTGTTCACAGGAACATACAGATCTGCCTTGGCAGGAAAGGTTTCCCCTATTACACGTGGAATTACTTATCACAGTACTTATCACAGACCAGAATGATCTGAAGCTCAGTGTCAAGGTGCCCAGCAAGAACCCGTCTGTTCTCTGCATGATCCAACAACCCAGGCTTGAATCCTAGTGTGCCTGAGCCTAAGCGAGACCTCTGGCCATTGCAGAGCTGGATACTGTGGGAAAGGGTTTGTGCCCCACTTAGTATGAATAGCTAAATATCTCTTGAAGCAGGGAATTGAATGTGGGGATTCTACACTGCAAATGAATTCACTGGCCATCAGAGTACAGATTCTCTCCTGCTGCAGCTGCTAGGTTTTGTGATAATTAGACATTCAGGGAGACAGTGTGTGTGTGCACAGTATTTTGATATTTATTGTATTGGGAAGCTTTACACTAATGCTCATTTATCACAGCAATGTCTGAGGAAGTGTCTGGAGGCAGTGAGGTATTGTCTCCCTTCTGGCAGATGAGTTACTAACTACTGTCACATAAAGCATTCATTCTCAGTGTGAGCTTGGGTGAGACCCAGATGACATACTCCAAGAAGACATAGCCAGACACAGAATCCTGTTCTGTCCTGCAACTAGGGATGAATCTACCTTTTCCTTAACATGCCGTTAAATTATTTCTTGCCACAGAAACAAGTATGACTGAGTGGTAGCTTGCGGCACGTAATAACACTAGAAGAATAAGCTGCTTCAGAGGGATACAGAATACCACGCTGTGTGTAAAAATGTAAAATAATCAGAAAAATAATCCTGTGGATTTACTACACCATGTGCCCATTCTGTGCATCTTTACTTCTGCTGATGAAAAATAGATGTCAGTGTCATTAAAAAATAAATTATTTTTATGTACTCATTTTGCAGTGCATCGTGTGAGCTGAAGTTCAAAACATAGTATGAATCTATGTCCTGTGTCCTGTCATGGCAGGCAGCCACTTCCCCAATATTTTACAAATGTGTAACACAAAATATTTTTCTTCCTTCCCTTTTAACTATACTTGAGTATAGTAGACACAAACATTACCAAATATTGTTTGGGTATTTTTATAGGCTTTGTTTAAAATAAGAGAGAGAAAACAAGGGATAAAAAGAGCTTGTCTGAAGGTTACTGAAATATTGCAAGAAAATTCCTGTTTCTCCAGCTTGCCAGATTCAGATTCCTGTCCTTAAGAATGTCTTCAAGCAGGTGTTACTCAAAAAAAGCAAAGTATATTCCCAGCATCCCAGCTGTTAATGATAACACTGAACAGAACCAGGCATGAAGCAGAGTGTATTCCGCCAGAATTACTTTCATCTTGCCAGCGAAACACATTAACTCACTCCCTTCTGAATATGAATGTCCGCTGAGTTGACTTAAATCTTAAAATGTTTCATTGTAGACCTTTTTTTTTAAAATTATTTCTTCAGAAATTTGAGACGATGCATTGTGCAGGAAGAAAATGGAAAATTCACATTTGAAGTGAAATTGAATAATATATACTGTATTATCCACTAGGACACTTTGTCAAAATATCAGGGAAGTGATTTTTACATGGAGCACGGATATACTTTGTGATAAGCTCTTGAAGTTTTAAACCCTGACAAGAACAGCAGTAAAATGGCCAACTCTACCAACTTGTCTGAAGCAATATTTATATTTATATATATATTAAGGAAGTATATTTTATAGCTACATACTGAGTCTCACTAAACACTTAAAAAAAATCATGGACTTAATACAGTACTGAAAACAGAAGGATCCTACAAGGAAGTACAAACGCTTACCTCTTGGTCACACACTGGTGTAAAGGTGGCTGTGTACTCGGCCAGGGCCACGTCATTCACCAAGTTTTTCACCTCTTCATCAAAAGCAGAGTTAATAATTCCTTGCCTGTGACATTCGCCATGCAACCTTTTAATGAAGCTGTTCCTTTCCTGGCACTTGCGTGTGAGAGAAGCCAGTTTAGCCTATATGGCACGAACATATATACATTGTTTTCACTCCCTGTTGAGACTGCAAGATTATATTTTGTGTCTGATCTGTAATTTCACATGTTTTGACCCAAAGCTATAGATTGCATTCCTATGCTTCTAGGCTATTAGGTGCCTCTGCACCTTGCAACAGCAATATGCATGCACAGATAAATTGGAAAGAGACATTTCCTTTCCATGTGCAAGGTTCTCCTTTGGGCTGAAGAGTACCCGTAGCAATAAAGTCAGCAAGCCCTTGCCTATAAGCCCAATGCCCAGCATCTTTAGGGCTAAGTCAGGGGCAGCTGCATAAGGCAGGCACACGCACCAAAGCCTGTAAGCAAAGGGGTACACCTCTGCGTAGGTCCTGCACTGCTTTCAGGAAAATACGGTACCTTCAGTGGAGCTAGTGCCAACTTCATTTCAGACTTTCTCTTCTGAAGTTCTTTTTCCTGAAAGATTGAAAAACATTCTGCATTAATTTATTCGAGACTCACTTTAAAATACTGTAGCAGTGTGTCGATATTTGTTTTAGACCTGGCTTCCAAAGGGTAGACTTTGCATATCTTTGTGACCCTGTAACCCAAACAAGATGAAGCAGTGTTGGGGATAGACCCTGGCACACAAACACTGCCCAGCCAGCATTGATGTTGGTCTTCTGTAGTACCAAAGGCTTTTGGATGTTTTTAGATGGAGCCCTGTATCAGTGGGGTTATTTCCTCAAAGCAGCATCACATTGAAGACTTGCTAGCCTTCATTATGCACTCATGTTCCTTTCCACTCTGTGAGTCTTCCCGAACACTCTTCTGGGGAAAGTTTTCCCTTTTCTTATCTATATGATGTTGAAGAGTGAGAGAAACAGGGAGGGATTTTCTGCATGTCTATCCCTCAGCAGGCTCTAAAATGCGAACATCAACAACCTTCTACTCTGACACAGCTCATGCATGTCCCTTATTAGGAGGTGAGCCAGGGTGAGCCAGATGACCTAGGCTTCACCTTACGATCAAGATGTTTATTATTCATGGGGAACCTGCTTTCTGATTATGCAGAAAAAAATACAGTATCCTGCCAGGTAAAATCCATTTTTATTATGAATCAATACAGTATTATTTTGCAATTATATACAGATTCCTTTGCATTCATTTTGCTTGACAATTTGTATTTCTATAAATCCTACAGTAAATGTATTACATGCATCAGAAAAAGACTCCCATTATGAGAATTCGGTTATGCTGAAAGAGGTCGCATGGTGCTCAGTGTCCTGGTTTTGGGTGGGATAGAGTAATTCTCTTCTTAGTAGCTGGTACGGTGCTGTGTTTGCAATTTAGTATGAAAATTATGTTGATAACACACTGATGTTTTAGCTGTTGCCATGTAGTGCTTACTCTAAGTCAAGGACTTTTCAGTGCCCCACGGTCTGCCAGTGAGCAGGTGCACAAGAAGCCAGGAGGGAGCAGAGCCAGGACAGCCAACTTGAACTGGCCAAAGGGATATTCCATACAATGGGATGTCATGCTCAGCATGTAAACCCAGGGGAGTTGGCTGGGGTTGGCCGATCACTGCTCGGGGACTGGCTGGGCATCCGTCAGCAGGTGGTGAGCGACTGTATTGTGCGTCACTTGGGTTTTTTTCCCTTGGGTTTTATTCCTCTCTCTCCCTTTCCTTTTCATTACAATTATTATTGTTGTTATTGCTATGACTTTGTTTCAGTTACTAAACTGCTCTTATCTCAGCCCACAGGTTTCACCTTTTTGTGATTCTCCTTCCTATCCCATGGGATGGGGAGTGGAGTGAGCGAGTGGCTGCATGGTACTTAGTTGCTGGCTGGGGTTAAATTGCAATAGTCAGGTAATAAATTGTGGGTTTGGGAAGAAACAGTGTAGATAGGACAGGAGAGACATGTTTTTGCATTGCACTAGCACTGGGGGAACAAAGAAAAGCTGGCAGTATGTCCCTGCACTGGTGACACTCATTTCTTGATAAGGCATGGAGCAAAACAATTCACCAATGCACTACAGGAATTAGAAGTTGCTTATTTATATGGATAGCATGTCTCACCCTTTACTTACCTACCATCAGATATGCACCATCCATCACTACAGACACCACAGAACAATTTCATTTTACCACCACTATCCTGCTAAAAGGCATCCTAATCAATACCTGAGAGGAGCCACTAATCCTCTGTACCGCACTGGTTTAAAGCAAATCACAGCACATGACAAGGCTAGAAAAAAAGCCAAACAAACAAAACCAAAACCAACAAACAAACAAACCAACCCCAGATAAACCCCTAACTGTAGAACAGGTGGGTTTACTGTGCAGGGAGTAGGATGAAACTCGCACCCAGTAGGGAGAAGAAAATAATCTTGTGTTTCAGAGGAATCACAGAGGAGAAGCATGTTCTACATGTGTCAGGGTGTGAAGAATACTATTGAGAAAATGCCATTTACTAGTTGTTTCAGAGTATGATGGGCAACTCTAATTTGGCTCGCATGGTAACTATCATCCCTGTTTGTGAAATAGTTTCCAAAGACATAAGAAACAAAAACTAAGGGGAAAAAGTTGTAGCAGGAATTTGTTGCCACCTAAGAGTTCAGCAGTCACAGTCACATTGACAGCAGTAGCTTTGCTGTCACATGAGGCAGTAGCTTTGCAAATACTAATGTCTGCACCTGCTTTAATTTGCCAGGTGAAGTATTGCACAAGTGTAAAAACTGCTTGTGTAAATATACCTGTGCATACATGGGGAGTTTTCACCAGGACAACTGTGTCAATTAATAAAAATACAAACCACACTCCTAACTAAATATGCGTGAATGAAACTCTTAATATGTAGCCCTAGCAGCTGGATTAAAAAAAAAAAAAAAAAAAAAGGTTAGAAAAATCTGTCAAAATTCTACCACTAGCTCACTGTGTTTCCTAATCTGATATGGTGTAACAAGAGAGTAAGGAATGTTAAATATTCTGACAATTTAAGCCAAGGAGGTAGCTCAGTAAAGAATTTCAGCACCACTTTGCTTGCATTACACTCTGGGGATTTATAGCAGAGACCGGTGGCAACTTTTATTATAGTCTATCATCTTTCTGGAACATTCACCACCCAGGCATTTTACATCCTTTCCATATTTCTCTGAAGTCAGGGGTACTTTTATATGCCTGGAAACCCTCAGACTCATTCCCAGGAAAGACAACAGTTTTGGTTCTCTCCTTTGAGAACAAAGATGTAGAATCTGAAGTCTAAGCTCACATTTGTCCACCCTTTTAAAAATGCAGAAAACAGCTTTATGATTATTGATGAAAAGCTTACCTTTTCACCCAACTGAGCCTGAAGGAGTTCCACTTCATTCTGCAAGTCACGAAACTGATTTTGTAATGCAGCCTGGTCCCTGAGCTGGGCTTTCAAGGTCAGCACTTGCTGCTGTAATCTCTTACTGGCTATTTTATTTTCCTCTGTTTCATGGGCATCTTCCACAGTGTACACAGGCTACAGAGCAAATACACAGATTTTCAAATTAGATGTATAAAATAATAAAATATTCTCAATCACGTTTTAGACCCCAAAACTTCTCAATCAATACATGTATACATACCTTGAATGTCAAAAAATATTTAAGCTGATATAAACCGTATGACTTCAAACCTTGGCACTAATGTCTTGCACTAACCTTAAATTGTTTATGAGCAAGGAGTTCTTGATCCCCTCTGAGATGAGCAGACCTGAGAGAGCAGGTATAGGACTGAGATTTCACAACACTCCTTCAAGGCAAGTATGGTATTATAATAATTTAATATCTGGGGAAACTGGTGCACAGACAGATAAGTGACCAACCTATGGTCACACAGTGAGCAAGAACAGAAGTCAAAAGTCTCCAGTCTCCTGCTCCAACTGCCGTCTAAGACATCCCTTCTTTTTCTACATATATGTATCTCAGAAAGCAGATTCAACTCTCCAAGTTATACTTCTGTTTGGGAAGCACATTAATAAAACTAATCAGATAAGTATAAATCTCAAAAATATATATTAAAAATATTACATTAAAATGTAGTAATAGTGGTACAGAACAAGTGGAAGGAGGAGCTTCTGAATTTAACTCCTCCTCCCCTACTCTGCAATTTTTTTTTCAATTTCATGCACTTAGATTAGAAGAATTAGTGAGAGCTTTAGTTTGATAGTCAATATCATAAGGTCAGCTCCTAGAAGTGACACTGTCAGATTAAGCATGTAGATTAAGGATGAGGAAAATCTGAGGGTAAAGAAAGTCTTGTGAAAGACATTTATGCTATAGCGAACTTAGATTTAAAAAAATATTGAATTGTTACACACAGCTGCTCAAGATGTCTGATAACACGTTACATAAGCAAGTCTAAAAAATTAAGCATTTCAGTGATTAAGCTAAAAATTCTAGTCAGACCTATGATATATTGTGGTAAAACCATATAACCTTCTGACAAAGCATGCCGGAAGAGGGTTTGATTTTAATGGCTACTAACATTGATAAAACCAAGAGAAGAGCAAACACTTAGCCGCGATGTACAACACCACAGTTAAATTTTCCCTCACTGTCTGGATGCCTTTCCAACTTTGACACCCTTGGTGACTACAACATACTGAAGGCACTATTCGCAGAAAACAGCAAACTGAAGTGATAGATCGCATCACTCTGCCTGCAACACACCACTGCAACACAGGTAAAACCAGAAATATGACATTTTCGAACTGTTCTTCCTAATGAAGCACTTCCTCTATGAACAGCGTTCAGGCAAGTTGTGCGTGCTTGGTACCAAACTTTTTGGCTCCCTCTTGTGTTAAGAGAAAAGAACAATAGCAACTGTTGGACAGATCAAGATTGATTAGACCAGGGTTGCGGTGACAAGAGCCTGAGGATGAGTCTGAGACACGGTATTTTCCTCATCATCTTCTTTCCCACACAAATATGTTAAATAAAAACTAGTAACACTCCCAAACTGAAGATGCTTAATGGAAAAAGAGGTGGGGAAATAAAAAAATTTGCTTGATTAAAGACAGAGTTCTCTCTTTCCTTTTGCATTTCACTGACCTACTAGCAATTTTCTGTAGTTTCAAAGCACAAATGAGACATACAAGGTTTATTTATGATCAGTGTCAGACGTCCCAGCTAACAGTAACCATGGGTTGTGTAGTCAAGCTCCAGAAGGGTGAAGGACCCAGCAGCTAAGGCCGGGAAATAGCTAAAGGATAACTCAGCTCAAAACGTAGCATTTAACACTCTGCATTCCTTTACAAACTGGCAAGATCTCTAGTCTTTGAATTTGGTGGCTAAGCATTAAAAATAAAAATAAAACCTTCCTCTTCTTGTGTGTGCTGTGCTTGTCTGAAAAGTCAATGGGAAAATGAAACTGAATACAACTTTTTGGCTACAGGCCATGACAGGAGTCAGGAGTTCACTGGGGAAGCCTGACACCTTATTTACTGTGTGCATTTAATGCAATATGCTTGCATTCATTTTCAAAGCTGTAAATGGCACCCTGCTCCATGCCTACTCACCCACATATTTCTCCTATCTTCTAACACAGCACCATGGTTCAGAAGGCCACTTCAACATCCTGGAAAATTTCCCCAAATATTCTAATGCTAAATGGTATTTCCACTGTTAGCATCACCACTGAAACAAAGAGTCCTGGCAGTAACCTTGGAGCATATTATCTTAGCTGTCTTTTACTTGCAGGGAACAATATCATGACAGCCTTTTGGAGTCTTAGCTGAGGACTAGGATCCGTGGGCATTGGGACCTGTAGAACATAAGATATGTACAAAGTCCTAAAAGACATGCTCAAAACACACCATATCTTAAAAACCTCCCAGCCTTGGGTTCTAGGTCCAGGGTGCTAACATCTTCATGCCTTTCAAGTATTGCAGCCACAGTTCTTCCAGAAAATTAAATTTAGAATAGGAAAAAACATAAATTATTGTGACTTATTATATCAGTTTATTAATAACTTTGTGGGATGAAAAGTGCTTTTGGACAAGGGTGGCAACTAACTGAAAGTAAGAACAGGATCACCAGTCTACAGAACTGCTCTCAGGAAAAAAATGCTAAAGAACTAGATCATTACAATCATTGTGCCAAAAAGTTATCCCTTTTTCAATCTAGAAAAACTTAGGTCATATTTTCCTATGATAATAGTCACAAACCCACTACTAGCAGCTTGGTGTATATTAAAAAGTTTATTTTAAAAGAGAATTATTGAAATAAATTCAGAACCTTTGTTAAAATACCTCTACCCTATTTTCTATCTGTACTATTTGCTTAATTGTGCCAATGAAATCAATATCCCTTGGTCAAGACGTAACAGACTTGAGTCATGCAGACAATTATTTGTGACATCAAATAGTGCAACTGAAGGATAAATCCAGTTCTGTGATGTACATATACTGCATCTTTGACCCTGGAATGAGACGTGCATTCAACAATTTGATATTAACCCTACAACAAGTAGTTAAATCAGATGAAGTCAGATAAAAATCAAACAACATTGCAATATTGCATAAATATGTACTACTGATCGATAAACACAAACATGAAAATTTAGCTATTGGAGTGATTTAAAAGTTGGTTTGGTTTTGTTTTGTTCTCAGAACAAAGGATGACCTGCACTTTTTCCACTGTAAAAACATTGTCAAGGTTGACAAATTTTATTCCCATGTCAGTCATAGAAATAATTAACATTTTAATTCAGTGGCCAATAAAATAAGCATTAATTGCTCCAGACTGTCCTCAAACAAAAGGGTTAAATGTCCATTGCCCAAAAATGCCCCCAAAAGCTTAAGTGTTAGCTTAAACAAAACATTATGATACACTTCTGTTTATTTTCAAACAATTTGGGAGTTTCTTCTTACTTGAAATAGATTTCGTTGTTTTAAGATGTTACATGCCAATACCTCATAATTATATGAAAAATCTGTGCTTCGTTTTCACTTAACAGTCAGAACCCAGTTTTCTAAACATCAGCAAATAGTGCCACGTATGTTGTACAAGCTAATATGAAATAACTGCTTAGGACTTGCAGGTGGGTGGCCAATGAATGGGATGAACAGTGACATTTAGGAAACTGAACTGAGATCAGAATCTTTACATTTTCCAGAATTTGTTTTTATCTTCTTCCAAAGCCATGCGTGTATCTAACCTGTTCAAACTGAATTTGCATATATTGTAGGTTGCTACAAAATTGCTTTTCCAGCTAGTAAAGGTTGCATGTTTCTTCTTGGCAGTTTTCCTGCTACGGAGGACAGAAATAATTTCAGGGCCAGCTGAAAAGTCTTTATAAAAGCAGCTTCCAGGGGAGTATTCAATAATTAAAAATCATCCCATAAACCACTCTAATTTTGGTGGAAAACACAAAAACTTTATCAAGACACAGAACCACCTGAAAATTCAAAATGCTTTCATTTATAGCAAAACTAGAATGTTGGTGATATAGGTACTTCCCAACAAGATTCTCTCTCTCCCTCATGTGATAGAAAGATCTCATGGATTTGGGGGATGCATACTTGGGCCACATGTGTGGATTACAGACTTTGACTCCCCATTAATCCACACCACCTGCTTACTGGGAATGGAAGTTGCTTTACAAAGCGCCCGGCACCACAGCTTCACTTTGCCTGTCCAAACCTAAAATCGGGGACAGAAGGCAGAAAGGCCAAATACTGGAAACACTGGAGACTCCTCTAACACCTTTCATTAAAACCAGCTGAAAATCCATGCCTCAGAAAATGACTCTGGCTAAAGAGAGCAGGACAAGGGTCCTAAAAAAAGATGGAGGTGGCTGTAGTGCCCATGCAGAGCCCAGACTTTGGACTATCCTGTAGACAGATGGTCTGCCTTCCATAATATCTGCTCACTTTCAAGTTTATAGCTCCAGTGGCTCTACGTGCTCTATTCTTGCTTCAGCTCTATTACCAATAACAATAACGGGTGTCTCCGCATCAAAACACTCCCTCCCAAAGAATATGCATTTCTTCATTCCACTTGCATACATACCATTAATTTCCAGTTCTGCTTTCCAAGCATTTTTTCCCCAACTTCTTGTTTAAGATGGTCTAATTCTGAGAGAGCCTGTGTCAAACGGATTTTGATTTCTTCGTACCTTGTTTCAGCAAAGCCAAGTTCTCTGTACCACTTCTGAGCCTAATGGGAAAAATAAAAATGCAAAATTACTGAGTATAATTAGTCTAGCAGTGGTATCATTTTTCAATACCGGCTAACAACCACAGACTTGAGTTTGAGCCCTACATCACAAGGTTCAAGTTGTTGTACATTGATTAAAATAAATGGAATTACACAATACACTACAGTCTGATTTTAAGAAATGTGTAAGACCCTTAAAGTAAGTCCTATAGAAACATATCTAACTAGAGCTATGTGGAAAAATAGATTAATTTTAAAATTGATTTCTAAAGTTGAAGGTATCTTGAGTATTCTAAATAAAGCTAAAAAAAGCAGCAGTGAATGTACTCATAATTTTAGAGATTACATCTCTGAAAGCCGTCAGAGCAAATGGAAAGTAAGATTTTATCAGCCAGAAGGGAAAAATAATCTTCCTGAATAATGTCAAAAAAGAAAATTGCAAAGGAAAAAAAAACCTTCCATATGTTCACCTTTAGACTTCCTCTAGGACACATTTTCTTCACCTATTAACTGTAGTTTTGAAAAAAACCCAACAAACAACCAAACAACAAAACCCCCACAAACCAACCACTTGGTAGATCAGCTAGCTGACAGCAAGCTCCTTCCCTCATATGATACATGATTTCTTCTCCCTTCCGAAAACAAAGGCTTCTCATTCTTTTAAGTAGACTAAGGAAGGGATTGTAACACAACTTCCTTGTAAAACACAAAAGGACTAGAAGCATCCAAGTTAATTAGATTTTTTAAAAATAAATAAAAAATAATTGGTCTCTTCATGTTCAGCTTACAAGCTCAGCAGTTCTTACACAACCATCCATCACTCATCCAAATCCATCCCTTCATTCCAGTTGCCTCACCTGAAATCTGGGAAGTCTTATAAAGCAGCTCTCAAAGGACAATAATTTTGTACACCCACCATATATCATCCTACTGCTCTTCTGCATACTTAACACACTTGTTACTGCCAGTGGTTTTTCCACAGAGAGCCTGAGCAATGCCTGCCATTGCATGAGACGGCCCCATAAATATACACTTGCCATAAAAGCAATGCATTCTGCTTAGATAAGCATAGAGTGGAGGTTGTTCAATAAAAAGTGGGAATGTGAAAAAGTACTGCATTTGGAAAGGCAGAACGCTGAAAACTTCCTCGGTTGGTATTAAAATTGCAGATTTACTTTACACAGCACAGAACTAGACATCCACACGAGTCTCCATGTAGGTGGTGTTGGACTTTGTGTTTACTACATATATGTCAAAAGAAGGGGCAGTGTGCGTGCCCTGCACCAACACTGGATATAGCGGGATCCCTCAACAGTGTCAGATTTTACATCATTTTCCCTCTCATTCAAAAACTACTTTGAATTCAGGTTTGCTGCAATCCTCAGTGCTTCTGCTGCCTTCTCCTCCTCCTTGTTCCTGGTGAGGGGAAGGGAAGCAGCCTGCCCAGATACGGCCACCGCAGAGAGTTTGTTCTATGTGTCCTTATTAAGCACCCAGCCTCTGTCAAATTGCGCCAGAGGAATGCAGCCTCACTTGAAGTTCTGGCCAACCATGAATGATTGTGCAATTCATCATTGAACTGAAAGATCAAAAAGGTACGTTTTGGTTCGGCAGATCAGAGGCTTCTCTGTTTTGTTACAGTGTTAAATCCTGGCAGGAAGAACAGCCACATAAGGAAACAAGAAATAAAACAAATTTGCTCCTTAGAAATACATAAGAGCAGGAGGTTACCTCTTTTTTTGATTTTTCTAATTCCTTTTGCTGCATTTTTAGTTCCCCTTTTGCCTTTTCGACTTGGTCTTTCATCACACTGTAGCTTTCAAACATGCTGCCCTGGATACACAACAGAAAGACGTGATTCCTCTCATACCACGTGGCACACAGGATTTTACCGAACAATATATGGTTTCCTTCTGCATTACTAAAAACACTTGCATAAAATCAAGATATTAGAGATAAATCTTTCCCTGTTGATTATTCTCAGCTGAAGTAGTAATTCTGATTTTATGAGAATGTAGTAATCTCCACACAAATTCATGACTAGAGGAAAAATGGATGAGAAATCCACTGTAAGTAAAGGTCCTTTCTTTAGGTATATGTTTCATAAAAATCAAAACAGGAAAAAAAATAGACTCTAGCAGAATAAAAGTTAGTAAGTGAACACGTGCATACTTTTCAATAAGACATGATTGTTTCACAACCCTGAATACTTCACCATTATAACAAAAGTTTGTGGGAATTAGTTTGCTCTACCAGAAGCTTTTACTCTTGCAATAAGATAAATAATTTTTAAAATGCCTGAACAACGCACTCTTTAAAATATTATTTTTAACTTTGTAGCTTTCTGTATCACTTTAAAATTCTCTAATACAACATTCAGAAAATAGCGCTGGTATTTTGCCTTTTAATTCAAAGTTAACTTTAGCACTTCAGATCTCTGACACATAGGAGAGTACAACATTTTTTGTATTACAAAGTTAATTTAGCTTTTCCCTCCAAATGACATTTACAACAACTCCTCTCTGTAGAAAATCCTGCTTGATAACATTCCTCATTGTTATTATTTACCTCTTTTCCAGGAAGATAGTTTGAGGGCTCTATAACCAGAACTCCTCCTTCTCCAGTCTGAGTTACACTACATGTTGTTTCAACTTTCTTTGGCTTAAGACCATGTTGTTGACTTTCTTCTAGTTTTACTATCTTTTCCTTTGCTCCCAAACTTGTATCTTTTCTCAGCTCTTCATAGCTGAAACCCAAAGAAGACATTAATTCTTTCAATTTGTTATTTTCTAAAATAAATTTTGCATTTGCTTTCTGAAATGCATCAAGCTGTTCTGAAGTTTCTTTCTTTATTCTGTCTATTTCTCTTTTTAGTACACATTTTTCCTCCTGTAAATCAGAAATAGTTTGATAACAGCTGTTTTTGCATTCCTGAAGTTCTGAAACCAAGGCCCTGTATTTGTCTTGTTCACACTTCACCTCTGCCAAACATCCCAATAAAGTTTCTTTTTCACCTTCTGAGAGAGATATTCTTTGTAAATTCCTCTCTCTCTCCTGTATTAATTCATTATATTTTGCTACATAGTTCTCCTTGTCTTGCAATAATTTAGCTATTTCTTTGAAGCATCTGCTTCTTTCTTCTTTCAGGACAGAAAGCAGCTGGAAAGATCTCACTTTCCTTCCGTCCAGGGATAAAACGCTCCTGGGAAGTTTATTTGATGCAATTGTCAATGAATCTTTTTCAGAATTCCCGTTTCTTTCTTCAACATATGAGAGGTTCTTAGAAGTTTCAACAAAAAATGTTCTCGGGCTCATGGTGTTTTCTTCTGATAAGTTAATATAACATCCACCAGCAACTTCTTCCTCATTAAGTAAGTTTTGGAATGAAACAATGTTAGCTTCATCTACCGCTAAAATGTATTGAAAATATGCATCCATTTCCTCTTCCAGTGCACACATCATCTGGGCATATTTCTCATTCTCCTGTTGTAATATACAGACTTTTTTTGAATAATTTTCATTCTCTTCCATCAGTAGAAATATCCTCTGAAAACACACAGCCACCACTTTTTCCAGCGCATATATTTTCACATGACGTTCACTACCAGCTTCCAGTGGTGAGAGATGAAGATGAGACAGACATTCACAAGAATTGCTCCCTTGCCGGAAGAGTTTGCTTAAGCACACAGCCCCGTCCTGCACAGCAGACAGTATATTTAGCAGACATCTCTCTTCTGACCAAAAAAATTTCTGGGAGTATGCATGTTGCATGTTTTCAGCAGCTATTTTTTGACATGAGAAATTCTTCTTTGGTTCACACAGTTTCCGAGTCTGGTCTTTCTTTTCTTCCAGGCCAATACTGTTGGAAGGGTTTGTTTGGTGAGCTGGTTTCTGAGTTTGCTCTCCTTTCTCCTCCACTTGGATTATGCCTTCTCCATTATATACCCTATTCACATCAGAGATGCAGATTTTTGAGAGGTTTCCTTGCTTCTCCATTAGTTCAGCGCTCCCTTCGAAGTACTTCTTTAAGTCTTTAAAATCAACAGATACATTTCGGACATCCTGTGGGCTACCTAGGCTGTCTTTGGCTTCCATTCCTTGCTTCCTAGGCCTGATTAATTCAGTTTTCTTTAAACCCCCTGAACTTTCCTCAGGAAGACATATCTCCTGTTGTGGTTGGGCTTCCTTGTTCTGTATTTCTTCTGCTTTAACTCTCCCTCTAAAGTTTTTTTGGTGATAATTTCCATGATCAACAACTTTATCCAGACATTTATTTTCACTTATGCTTTTTGGCAGAATTCGCTTGCCTTCCCAATGTTTTTCCATACTGTATTTTTCTAGAGATGATGCAAAAATTTCAGTCACAGTGCAAGGCATCTTTCCACAAAGAAGTGCAGAAGCTTTGTCAGAAAATCTTCCTTCTGCAACAAGGCAGAGTCTTTCAGAGCCAAGATGGGTATTTGCCTCACAGAAACCCAAACTCCTCACGCTCTTCACAGTGGTGCCAGCTGATACGTGGTAGCTTTCAGGTTCTAACAAGGTAAGCTGGAGCCTCCTCTTCCCCATCAGAGTGTCAACCACAGAAACAGGGAACATCTTTACAGGTAGATTTACAGCTTGTTCCTTCAAGAGAAAAAATTTTTCTTTGTCTTTGTTTCCCTTACTTGTCTCATCATTAGTTAACTCCTCAGAGCAAGGGGGAAGCCGTCTTGCTGCACAATAACTTGGGGTACATCTGAACAAAGTGAAACCATCTTCTAGAGTACCTGCCCTCTTTGTTCCAAGGGTGACCTGGTAACAGCAAAAAATTTTTTCAAACTGAAGAATATAAGCCAAGAAACAGCACTCTATGTTGTTAATCTTGATTCATTTTTCACTTCATCCATAAAATACTTGATCACAGACAGATGAGAAAAAAATATTTCCATATAAAGTTTTTTGAAATTATTTAAAGATTTGCAGAGAGAGTAACAATACAAAAAGGTACAAATAACTCAACCATTTTCATAGTGCACACCTGTATTCATCTTAAATAGCATCTTTAATAGTTATCATTTAAAGCTAATTTTATATCCATCTTTAAATACACCAACTCTTCATTTTATTTCAAACTTCACAGACTCACTGTGCACAAAGACAGCAAGAGCAGCAGTAACTTTTCTTCTCACCTGCTCAATCTCAGCTAGACGAGCAACTTTTGCAAAGGTACTGGAATTGTCTTCCAAAACTGGTAGAAGTTCTACTGGTAGCTCCTCCATCTGCTTTAGCCCATCACGGCTGCATCCTGGTGTTCCTGTTATGGTAAAGCACTGAACAGGTGTAATGCCACTCCCAGATAATAAGATGAAAAACAAACCCAAAAACATCTGACCAGATGTTTTGAACAGAAAAGTATTTTAGTGAGAGTATGCTCAAGGCTACCTTCTCCACCGGAAGCATGCATCACCAATGATGCGAAGATAAGCATGACATTATGATAAGAAATGACAAAGACATTAAACAATAAAACAATTTTCATAAGAAAACATAAATATTAAGCTCTAAAATAAGGTATATCCCCCACCCCCCCCCATTCTCAAAGCATACAAAAATGGAAAATACACCTCATTACAGTGGTTAGATAAAATCTTATGGGTTTTAATTATTCAGTGCAGGTCTGCATTTGCATACACTGAAATCTGCTATAAAATTTCCATTTATTTATGCTGGAAGAATTTAACTAATATAATTTGCTAAGATCAGAGCTTTCACGTTGGTTGGTCGAAAAGCAAGTCTGACTTCAGCCATGGCATGGGAAATATTCCCTAATTCCTCATCTCTATAGCTTCTTGAAAGCTGTAGGATTTCTTGAGAGAGGTCATCTCTAAATGCTAGTACCATACTGGCAAACAGTTATTGCTTTACCTTCTTACAGATCAGGAGGCGTTTAGAAGGTCTTACACCTTCTAGGTCATGCACGCCACATGAATGAAATAATCTTTACTTCTATTGCACAAATGAAAGCAAATATTCCAGTTTGTTTTCATACCAGACTCTTTACCGTGTAGCTGCACAGCTGGAGTTTGGTTAGGTCTGCCTCTGAGTGAATCCAAGACTGCTCCCCATTTCAGATTTTGAACGTCATCCTGGATTAGACCTCCATTCTTAATGGGAAAAGGAGGAGGAAAAGAATAAAACAGTTTATAAATATATGGTGTTTGTGATATGAAACCAGGCACATAATTTTTTTTTTTTTGGTATTTTACATTCCTTATTTCCTTATAATATTTTCTAGTAAATATCATGGTTTAAAATTCCCCGTAATACTTTCTTCCTTCCTAAACTTCCTTCATACTTCACTCAGAGTTTAGGAAGAAAATCTGAGTAATAAGAATGTAATATGTCAGATCACAGATGGAACACTATCTAAACAAAGACTAAATTATATGCTTATGAACAAAGAGAAAAGAAAGTCCAATCAAGTAGAGAATGAAACTAAAAGTTCAGTGCCCAGCTACAAGGACAACTGTTCCAAGGTGGGAAGAACTCAAAGTAGAATAACTATTCCAAATAAAATTTTCTTTTTCATTGATAATTTAGTTATACATTTCATATTCTGTTCTTGACATTTATCTTGACTCCGTTGATCGAATTTGGAAATTGTGACAAATTCTGGTGCAAAGCAGATAACCTTATTGCTCGATATGCAGCAGGCCACTTTTCACATGCAGTGTGCTCGTTTTTAGTGAACAGAAGACTCAGGTTTGATTTTCTCAACAGAGCACATAATCGAGGTGGTAGCCAAAACAGCTACAGTGCAGAAAACAAGCTAACACAGTCATTTTTGTCTTCCTGCACTGCTTTGAATCAAATGCCAGCAGAAAACAAACTTGGTCCATTTGGGCTGAGCTGCAGCTTTAGAATTACATACGGTTGGGAAAGTGACTTCATGTCACTTTAATGACTTCAAAGTGTTCAGTCTATAGCGAGTCAGAAAAGGCCACTTTATTTTCTACAGGATCACCAGTGAGAATAATTTTGATTTCATCCTGTGTAAGCTGCCACATTATAGTGCTTTATTATGAGATCTTGACTGGGAGGCATGACTTAAGTGGAAACCGCAACAGTTCCAAGATTTCTTCCTTCCTTTTTTCAGTAATATTGAAGCTAATGTTAATTTCCTGGAACACACTGATTCCTTTCTTGCAAGTTTGCCTTTATTCCTCCCAGATATCTTTTTTTTACTGATATGTGGGTTCTGTCAGAAGAAAGTTACACAAAATGATGTAAAAGGTACAATGCTTGGATATGCTTGGATAACAGGAACATCATATTGTGAAATCAAGACCTCAGCTCTCATGTGAAAGCTGTAGAAAGGTGCATTGCTTGGTGATTCATGCTTTTCCTTCAGCAACACCTTCAACAGACCCCTAACATTCACATCTACAAACTCTCTGATAAATCAAGACGTAGTCACATGGAGCTAGCTGCTTTTTCATGCATTTTTCATTCAGGCATAGGTTGCAATTGGAATATTGCAGACAGGATCCCGATACCAAGTTTGGAAATTCAAATTTCTGACAAGCTTTATGTGACTACACCCCTCTGTGAGATGCAGTTCACCTCTACAGTACCAGAACAAAACACCTAATTGGATCTGCTACTATTGTGTGAAGATGCAATAACAACACTAAGGCTAGTTTTTCAAGAATAACTGATTTACTTGGCATTTGAATGACATAGTATTTACCGAGGAATCTCATGCCATGTGTCTGATGGCCTTCATGGGAGTCTGATAAGCCTGTCTTGACAAACTACTTTTTTCCTGGCTGTGAAACAGGCAAATGATCCCATTTGCTTTTTCACTGAAAAATTATATACAAACGGCTTTCCAGAAAAGTAACAGCATGAAAATCTTTCTTGTATTGCACACAATTTCTCATTTCTAAAGCTGTTGATAGAGTATGATGAACTCAAACAGGATTTTTCTTGTCACTATTTTGGCTTGAATACTACAAGATCAAGGTAACGAAATAAGGAATTTTTATTTTATCAGGTGCTAGTAAAACACAAGGTAAGGGGGAAAAGCCCTCTTCAGTTTTACAGCACAACACCAGATGTCTCCCTCCTCCTGTTATCATAGATACAGATTCTTTTTCCCTGCTATCTCAAGTCATTTTCTACTAGAAAAATCCTAGTGAATTAGTTGCAGTGCCAGAAGAGGAGGAAAAGACAACCAGAAATGCAGAAGGCACAAGATCTGATGCTGCTGATGCTATGCACAGCATTTAAGGAATACAACCTACTGTGCAGCAGAACAAAGTAAATGGGTTTAACAAAAATTCTGGCCTGCTCAGTTGTACCAAAGACCCAGTAATCGAGACTCAGTATCCTCCTATGACAACACAGCTGTAAATTGATACTTTGGAAAGAAAAGGTTAGAAAATTTTGTGTAGAGGAAAAAATAACCTTTTCTTAGGGTACAGTATAGAATAAAAGTTTTGGTCCTGTTTCTTGAAGACTTTTTGGATTAGCCTCAGGCAGTTGGTCAGTTGGTATACTTGGCTTTCATACCTTCAAATAACTCACCATTTATTTTCTCCTTTTCTCAGTTTTCTCAAAGCAACAGGAATTGTCTACTACTTCTTTCCTGGCTCTGAAAGCCCTCACAGCTCCTGATTTTAGCTGTACCTGTTTACAATTCAGTGCAAGTCCTAGAAATATCTTAAAATATTTTCAAACCTTCTTCTTCATTCTAAGAAAAAGTGAACTCACTAGTTAAAGTAACTGTAGCAATGGTTCAGGCTAAGTATAAAAGTAAGCAACAGCAATTGGTCCTTCTGCCGCCTCGGGGCCGCTATGGAGACACGTGCAGTGAGGCACAGCTACACAGAGCTAGCCACACAGGTCACCCATGTGCTGCCCATTACTGCAGGGTGACCTTACTATCTCTCTCACAAAGACAACCTCCTGGAGCTCATTTCTTTGGGGCTGTAGAGCCACTGATAGTACAAAATCACCCATGTCTGCAAAAGTACATTCAACTACTGGGTTAAAAAATTTGCCTTTATTTCTTCTGGCTTTCACAGACAAAAGATTCTCTCTACCTTCTCCCAGTTCTGGAAGTACTCATAATCTGATTGTTCTCCTGTACTAAACGGGTTTTGTTCACACCTATTACCTCTTGGTTAACTGCAGTTAAAATCAGGAGAGCTCTTGGGATATCAGGTCACAATCTGAATGGAGCAGAATGAGTGTGAGGCTTAGCTGGTTTCACTTTATTTAACAAATCCTCAGAATAAAAATACCCTCCATCTCAGTGCATAAAGAATAAAACTTTGTTTGAGTTCTCTGTGTGAACAAGAATTGTTCTTTGTCAGCAAAATGAATTGGCAGAAGCTGAATGCCATACTACAGCATATGCAGAGCTTTCCCATGCAATGTTGGGGCGAAGTGCTTGAAGCAAACAAGTCCTATTCAGTGTATTCAGGGCATATCACAATGCTACGGGGATGCAAACCATTGAATATCTCAAATCACTCCCAGTCATGAATACTGTGTCCATCCTCCCTTGTTTACCATTATCCAGAAAATCTCCCAGATGAGATTTATTGTCAGCTGTGCTTTTTTCTTCAGCATTTGGGCATGAATAACATGTGAAAACTCACCCAACCATATGCATACTCCTCCACTGAATGGTGTCCATGACAGAGAGGTTTCAGAAGTTCTGAGCTCTACTTCTAGTGCCAATCGAGACCTTTTGCCTTGGGCATGTCATTTAAAAACTTAAGGAGACAAGATTTGTGAGGTGCCCTCAATGTGCACCTAATAGCAACACTGATGCAATGAAGCTCCACCTACTGATTCCAGTGCTGTGAATTAGACACTGTGAAGTACTAATGCATCAACAAAAATAAAGGAAAAAAATGCAGAAGGGAAAAAGCCACACACTTGCATCTCCATCACACATCTAATGACAAGTGTCATCCAGGGTGATATAAAGACAAAAGCTAATTATATTTTGCCTTATTTTTACTTACCAGGTCAGGACTGTTGTCTCTGTTCTCCAGTCTTGTAAGTTGTGAGTCCTTTTCTTTCTTCTTTTTTGACTTCACTGTACCTTCATCTTTTAAAGCTCTATTTTCATCCAAAAGCTGTTCTATTTTTTCCTGTAGTTTGATTTCAGACAATTTCAGACAATAAACATGATGGCAAGATTCTTCCAGTTTTCTTCTGAGAAAGTCTTCGGTGTCCTGAGAGCACTGGAGTTCAGTCAGCAGGTCTGCCTGTTCTCTTCTGTTGTCCTCCTCTTTTTCCCTTAAGAACTCCAGATTTTGCTGAAATACCTCGAGGTGGCTTTTCATGTCATGCTCCACATTTTCAATGCAACTTTTCAATTCCTTTAAGTCCACATCAGAGTGTTTATAGCCCTGAGCCCCACTGTATGCTGATTCCAGCTTCTGCTGGAGGTACTGCACCATTCCCTCTTCTAACTCAAATGTCAAAAGAGCAATACGGGCATTAAGATCCAGGACTTGCTTTTCTAGCCTAGATACTTCACCCCGAAGGTAACATTCCCTTTCTCTCAGTGCTGCTGTGTGTTGTCTCTGCCTTTGCTTGTAGTGCTCAAAATACTCTGACTGGCTTTTTAATTCATCTTCTTTTGTCTTCAGCTGCTCCTGAAGCCAATGTAATTTTTCCTTTTGCTTCTTCTCTGACTTTTCTTGGTTTTCAACCTGTAATTTCAGCGAGTCGTATGCTTAACACCACAATAAAAAATCTCTTCTTCCTTTATAACTTTTCTTAAATTTACAATTCTACCCTTTTTTTCTGAAAGCTCAGGAATTATATAAGTAGATTTTTTTAAAAAAGCCAGTAAAGTCCTGCATTTGGAGTAAAACCGACCCACTGTTTTGTCCTTTCAGCCATCACTGACACATCTCAGTAGGAAACAAACAAACAAAACGCAAACTCACCCATTTCTACTACTACATAAAATACAGGACATGTTTAAACACCTTTTTTGCATGTTCTACAGTACATATTAAATCAAAAGAAACTTTTGAACTGGAATTCATACAACCAGCTCTGAACTATACAGTAACAGATCCTTAACAGCGACAGCAGCGTAGCACTGCGATGCTACAGGCAGGGAAGCCATGGTTCTATTACAGAAAACAGCACACGCACTTCCCAGAGACCAGGCTTTGCCCTCTGCCCTTCACCCCATACCTGTCAGCTGTCAGCTCCATTTATGAACGTCCTGAAAAAGGAGAACAGAACAGATGCCTTTTGAATCAGCTTGAGAAAGACTTTAGTATTTGTGTGTTTGAACACAGAGACACAGTGGTGAAAGATGTCTGTGAAAGACAGAGGCAGCTTTCATGATTCCCATGCTGCCTTCTTGTAAGCACCGTAAGAATCACAAGTATCATAGGGATCTTGTGGCAACTTTGAAGCCAGACTGAAGGCACAGAGGCATTACTGTATTTCTTCAAGGACTCCTTTAGGTCAGTTTTTGATCTTTGGTACTTTCTTGTCTGAGGGGTTCACCAGCAAGGACAGGACAGGAGGAACACTTGGCTGAAATTTTATGCAAAGTCAGGTAGATGTGTGATAATACTTTGTTTGGTTAACTGTTGATGGGAATATATATATATATATATATATATATATATATATGTCTAAGCTTGCTGCATGTTGAAAAGTGCATTTCACTTTTAATTAAAAAAGCAAAGACTATTCCTTCTTACGAGTCTTGTTGCATGGTACTAGTGTCGTGTCAGAGTATTCAACTTGGACCTAAAACGCTGGGAGAATGAATGCATATCTTATGATAAACAGAATCAAAAGACGTTGTTTCGCTTTCGTGAAAAACTTTCATTCCTTCTCCATTTTCATAGATCACTAAAGTAAAAATACCTGTTGTATGTGTAATTAGCCAACAGCTGACCTTCCGGTTACAAAAGGTTTATGTGAAGTGCTAGCACTTGGGAGAACTGAAGGCTTCCCCCTGCAGAGCCACCAATTTCAGAACAGACACAAGGGAGGGAGTTGGGTTGTGAGGTGGCTGGCCATGGGATGCTCTTGGCAAGGAGGGAGCGGGTCAGCCAAGGGCACCCTGCACAGGAGGGCTCCCACCGGCCGGGCTCTGCAGAGTGGTGGCCCACATGGCGATGCATCACAGGAAAGAAGGTAAGACCCCAACCAACCTGGGAAAGCTGGAAGAGGACACAAAGATAAGCAGGAAGCTTAAGGTGGATGCAGCAGCAGGTGGGGCCCAGCTGGAAAACACGTGAGCAATTCAGGAGTCAGACGACGGGCTGAGCGCTGCATTTTGTAGGGAAGACAGGCTGTGGTGGCTGTGTGTGCTGTTGCACCGCGTACACAGGGAATCGAAAGTAACAGAAATGCTTTATTATGGGACTAGAAAGTTCAAGCCTGACCCAGGGAGGAGTAGTCTGAGCAGATTCTGGGGAGGAGGAAGGAAGTGGCAGCATATATCTCCAAGATCAAGGGCCCAAATGAGAGGAATAATGGTAGTGCTGTCAAAGATGTCAGAGAAAAAGAAAGTGGCAGGAAAAAAGACCGAAATTTCTTCTGATTCCTCTGGTTGTAGAAAAAGAGAAAGGCTGAGTTGCTTTACTGCTTAAAAACAGAGAGGTCACTGGAGATGAGGTTGACTTATAAATTATTACCACAAAGAAAAGCTAAACTAGGTCATTTGAAACAATATCCTCCTCACCCAGCTGATCAGGTCCTTCTGAATGTTTCGCAGTTTCCCTTTAACACGAACATTTGCATTTTCAACCTGGTGCAACTTCACATTTAGTTGATTGATCATCACAAGAAGTGTTCTGTGTGACAGCTCCAGCTCTTTCGTCCTGGGATAGTGAGAATAAAGATCTTTGCTAAGTAAATACTACACAGTACAGTTCCAGATGGATAGGCAGTCATCAGCAATGCATCAGTTTTTCTATTTTCCCATTTTTCTCCCAGCAATATAATAGTAATAAATTGTTGATCACTAATAACAAGTGCTTAATTCTTAGTAAGTCTACTAGGGTTTTCACGTTATGCTGGAGACTGTCAAAACTAACATCTATGTTCATTCTCTCTCTGCTGGCTTAATAGGAAAACCATAAGCAAATAATTTACAAGGTCAATGTTCGCTAAAGCTTGACATACTATATGAAGTAACAACTTACCATAAAGACAACCACAACACTTTGGTCTCTACATGTATCTGACCATGATTAATCCCATGATTAATAAAAATAATAATTATATAAGATTTTATTAACCAAAGGATTAACAAATTTTATGATTACAGTAAATACTTTCCATAAAAATTAAAATTGCATGTAACCTACAAGTAAATATGTCTTTTAGTAACCAAAGGGAACACAGCTGACTTGTACCATACCTTCAATAGGTACTGAAACCTAGGATGCATGGTTGTATTGACCCTGCCCACAAAGCTGGATTTTGACAAAATACAGGTTTGCTTCACCTGTTGCTATTAAAATGGTGGTGTAAGATGATGTGGTGTGATGTGATGGGGTTCCTCTGCAAAGGAGGAATACCTAAGATAATCTTATGAAAGCAAGCCTCAAGTTTCCTTTAGGTTTTCCTTCCCTTTTCAGCCTCCACATCAACATTTTCTCAATGCCTTATTTGTGAGTTTCAAAAAATCCTTTTCTTGTTAAGGAAAATCTTTTCCCCAGCCTCTCATCTCCTGCACAGGCAGTACAGCCTCCTCTTTTCTCATCTCGGAGGCGCACATATTACCCCCTGTACCCCTCAAGACTGTGCTGTACCATATCTTCTTCCTTGCATTTTCTTCATCCAACCTTCAACAGCCTTCCACTCAGCTGCCCTGCTCAATCCTATCTTCTAGGTTTGTCTTACTGCCCCCACCTGCCAACATTTCCCACTACCTCCATCCCAGCATGACAACGCCACCTTCATTCAAAAAGCTCACATAAAAACCTACTTATGAAGCAATAGGATTGAGATAGAAAACACATCATTAAATAAGTATCAAAGTAAACCTGACAGTGTCTTCCTCACTGCAGACAGGCACTGCACAACTGACCACTGGTATCAAAGGAAACTGGGCCACATCAGCCCAGAACTCTGCCCTCATTTGTTACAGCTGCTGACTCTTCTTCTCTGTTTCTGAAAATAGTTGCACCTTCCACATAATTCCTTGTCCCATCTGTCTGCGCTTCAGCCACAAGAACTTCAGGCACAGGATTTCTTCTCTTTCTACTTGCTACCCAAGATCCTTGAAAATAGGCTTCCTAGATCCCAGACAAGTTTCAGCTGGTCGTTTGCTCTCCTTGAACTGTTGTCTCATATTTTATTTTGGTTTTAAATAAAGTTCTTCCTGTCTTCCCTTCCCCCAAATCTTTATTAAAATAGACCTATTTTTACAAAAGCTTCAATTTCAAAAAAAATTCCTTATTATTTTGACAAAAAGCCCATTATCAAAACATTTCTGGCCAAATCCCTTGATGAATCAAAGCATTAGGAAATTTACAAGTAACTATTTTGAATGCCATTTATATTTTGTGTCCTTTTAACTATTTGGCTTTCTTTAGAACAGTGCAGTTGCTGACTATGAAAACCTTGATCTTATTATTCTAGTCAACTACATAATTAATGCTTAATGGCACCTTTAGCTACTGTGATGATTAGAATTAACATACTAAACTAGATGAAGCTTTCTGAAACAAGGATATTTTTTTTGTTTTTCAACACAAAATTCCAAATTAACTCTTAACTTGTAAAAAGGAAAGGGATATATTTTCCAAACAGAATTTACACCTAATTAATATTTACAAATGAAACATCCTGAGGAAGCTGTCTGGTTATTTGCAACAAGATTTTAGATCATGCTGATTTAAGTGTATATATATATATATATAAATATAAGCATTAGGTAAAACTGATTTAAGTAACAATAAAAAATAATGAATATCGCATTTCTATTCTGACAGCCACAATAAACACATGTACACGCATCTTATCAGGCACTCAAAAAACACATAAAAGTCTTCTTTTTGCTAGCTTTACATGTATCATTTGACAGCCAGTACATGGAGCAAAGAAAAGAGTACATTTGTCACATCACATTAATTTTGAATGCAAACCCCCCTTTTATTTACCTATTTCTTAGGACAGAATCTGATTCCACATAGTCCTCTAGAACACCTTTCAGTTTTTGCTCCAGCTTCTCCAGCTTTTTTATTCTGAGGTTTAAATTCTTTTCTTCAGCACTGTTTACTCGTTCATCAGGTATGCTTGCATCTTCTAATTCCTGGAAAATCCAGGAAGTATCAATTTGAACACTGAAATTTAGGATATCAAACCCTTCATTGCTAGGTTTTTTAATGCGGTAACAAAATTCTTGTTCACTCACAGATGAAGGATCCATGATGAAAAAAGCCCAAATTATTAGGATCTCAATGTACTGCAGTCTAAGCATGCAATAAGAGTCTAAGTGTCTGATGATCAAATGAACAGTCCTTCTTGATTCTGTTCACATTTATTATTTATGAAAGAGTCTCCTTTCATTAGCCCCAAAGTAATTCAGCATGTATGAAAGGAGTTGCAGTTCACAACATGAGATCTCCATAAAAGATTCAATTAGACTAATTCATGAAGGAATTGGGGTTCAAAGTTTGAAAAGAGGATAATTTTCTACTAAATTATTTCATAAAATTCAGTATGTTTATTTTAAAAAATGTACTTATTTTGGATAAATGTATGATTTGTTTATTGTTTCGAGATAGAAAATTAAAAAAGGATATTTCCTATTCAAAAGGCAATCTATGACTATTTCAGAGAAACATTAAGTATTTTTAACTGGTATTTTGGAATTCTGCATTCAGTATTTTACTTACAAGTCTACTTCACCTCTGACAGGTTATGAAACCATGCCTAGAAGGAATTTTTAAATTCGGGCTTGGGAAGACAATCTAAGATTGGCCCTTTTCCTTTGCCTCTTTTAGCTGTAGCTCTAAAAGTTCTTCACCCTGCAGTTCACCTTCATTTACCTAAACTCCCTTCAGAAAGCATGGTCCTGTAACTGGAATCTGTGAAATGCCTTTACTTTTGCCACGTTTGTATTAATTTGGAAGTGGATATGTAATTGGAATTCAGCCACTGAGTTTGGACCTATTCTCCAGGAAATAATGTAATTAATTTTTCTTTTTTTTTTTTTTAAACAAATGCTGAATCTATAGGGCAAAGAAGAAGAAAAAGTAGCATACATCTTTGCCACCAAAGAGCATAAAATAGCACAAAATCAGTACAAAAAGAATAAACACACAATTCTTCTCTTGTCCCATGTTTTGATGTGTACTTTTCACACATATGGTGAATTACCTAAAATTTTACTTTTTTGGCCAGTTGTATCACTCACTGCCCTTCTGTCAGCCACACAAGGACCTAGAGCTGAAAAGTTTCAGCCACTCCTCAGCACCTTGAGAAGCAATGATAGGTAAAAGCTACAAGTGTAGAAAGCAAAGTATAAATCCACATGGACAACAAAGTTCAAACCACTTTGGAATCTTCTCTAGATTTACCAAGCCCAGTCCCTTCTCAGACACCATGCACTCCTTGAGACCTGTAAACATAATCATGGCTCCCCCCTAGCCTGTGTAATTTCCCAAATGGAACAGGACCTTCAATTTCAAGCTCTTTGAGACACTAATGCTTTGCCTGTACTTATGATTTGTAAAGTGAATAGACGTTCTGCTCCCTGACAATGGGCATCCCTGAACGCCACTGCAGAAGGAATATATAATCATAGTGGACATAATTACTCTGCTCATTAACAATTTAAAGTGGAAGCCAGATTGCCATTTTCAACTGTGCCCCAGCCTAATATCCTACTTCTAAGTTGTAAAAAAAATATAATTCTTAGTGGTATCATTTGCAGAAAGTAGCCAATAGATTAAAGCAGTGATGATGGAGCAGGCAGGAACAAATTGACACTTAAAATCATTACACTGATTTCTACTGACATATTTCTAGTACGTGCTCTTGTTTATAAATGCACTTTTATTCACTGATATAATGAAAGTTAATACGATAATTTCTAAAGTAGTTCTCAAACCTCACAATCCATTAGGCTCTACAATTCTTATGCTTCATCCTGAAAACTACTGAGTACTTCAGCATTAACCCAGGAAAGCTGTTACCACTGATACCAGAAATGAGAAAATTATTGTTTCCTTCTTTGCTTATACAGCTGGGACAGATGATTTTAAAGCTGTGTCACAGAAAATGAAAATCAGGCCCAGAATCTTGCATGGACCAAAACTACTCAGTTAACACACCTTTCCCAGCTCTATAATAGACACCAATATGCAACAGATAATAGGACTGGAATGATAACCACAGCTTTCCAAAACTATAAGTCCTGCTGGCTCAGTGCAGAATAAAACCATCATGAGTATCATGGGCAATGTCACCCAAATCAGCCAGTTTCTCTGAGAAATCTGTCACATGTGAATTACAGCGTAACAAATGCATTAAAAAAATAGGAAATGAAACTTCTCATACCTTTTCTGGTTTGTAACAAGACCATCCCCCATCTCTGCAGTGCGCTTACCGCTGCAGCCACGTGCTCCGACCATCCAACATTTGGGCTTATACTTTCCTCCCCAAAGAAGTAATGAGCAAAACCATGTCTACGCCAAGAAAGTGTTTCTTTGCCGAGTGAATCACACTTTCCACTTTCTGTTCCTTCATCAGCACCTGGTTTGGTTATCTCCAGCTCTGTTTAACTCCTCTTGTAGTCCTTCTCTTCAGGGCAATGCCAAAACTCCTTCTGCAGTGAAGGCCTCATTTTCCCACATTCTGTCATCACATCGCTAAAAGCTTTAACTAAAACATGACAAACCTCTATTTGAAAACACATTCTCTAAATGCTCGTTCCTTTTGAACAACACATTGTGAGCGATACATTCTTTTGGGGATTCAGTTTCCAGACTTCTGCACGGTCCTTGTTCCCAATGTAAGTTGTGCTTTGTATCAGGACACAGGGTTATTCAGACCCTCGCACAAGCCAGTTTGCTGCATCTGACTGAATTAATCTTGTGGAGTGCCTCGGCTCCTGCTGCAGGTAAATGACCTTGTCCGGTGATTCTCTGTGAAGAGCACAGCTCTGGTCTTACTTCAGAGCTTAAAAATTATCTGAGAAAACTGGCGGCTTCTGAGGCTGCTTCCTGCACCTTCAGCAGTGAGATATTCCGTTGCCGTGACAAATCTTTTCCTCAGCTTTCTTTGTGCTGCCATGATTGTTCTTTGCCTTATGTTATTTTTTTCAATCATAATTTCCACTTTCTGTGATGTATTATTGTATCTTATTCTACCTTATATTCATGTTGGAGTTCAGTGTGTCTGTGGGAGCAGACCTGTTTCTCTGTAGCTTTCTTTTCTATGTAGCCCTTTTAATAAAAGATGATTTTCAAAAAAATGTGAGGGAGGAGAAAGTTATCTTTTAATATTGTGCTCTTGATACTTTGATTGCCGCAACATTCCAGAAATAATTAAAATAATCTATTTTTTCATATTGCCTTTCCAGCTCTGAAACAATCCTCTTTTCCCGCTTTGAAAGAAAAGCCTAATCTTTTTGGATTATCTAAGCATTCTCCATCTTAAACAACTTTTTTCAACCTTCATTTTTTCAATCTGTGCTTTGCCAAAAACTTTTCTTGCAGTTCAGGTGATCCATGTTCTTGACTGTTTATCTACTTCTGTGGGTTGAGGTTGTGCCATTTTTGCTTCCTGGTAGCTACTCTCAGCATTTTTTTATTTCACCTGGAAGGATGCCATAATTTCCAAATACCTATTTACAACTACATCTCTGTTTATCACATTTGTCTACACATCCGCTTCTTCAAGCCCCTCTTTCTTCTTGAAGAGATAACTAAACACAGCACATCATGAGTTCTCTTTTCCTGACCTCTCAGGCCACCTCCGGATCTCCCATTCTCCCAGTGCTATTTGACAAGTTATTGCCTTAAATTTTAAGAAACATTCAAAAAATCATCTCTCCCATGCAGTTCTTACTCACTTCAAAGTTTTCTTCATTCAATCTACCATCTTGCCTTTCTCCAAAACCCATCTCTTCTCCATCTGTGGTTTTCCAATTTATGAATTTAATATGAATTTTACCGCTGCGGGGTTATAAATCTCTATTCGTTTTGAACTTTGAACAGTTTTTTCCCTGTCAGCTATTTACTATAGAGAACTTATTGTCAAACACTTAGCTTTTTTTATATAGATATTAAAAAGGAGATTCTGTGTTTCCTGGGTGAAATGCAAACCACATTTGTTGAAAGCATGCAGTATGGAGACAAAAATCTCAGTACTGTAGGAAAACCGTTTGGTAGGTAACAGTTCACATAGCAGCCAGTAATTGCACTTGTAATTTTTCCAGTGTTTGGTTGGTGTGAGAGTGTAAATTCTGTTTAGATTTTTTTCAGTGTTTATGATGTGCTGGTCCTTATTTGATTATCAAACCATTCCAGCTTGAAGCTACATCTTTAAAAAAATCTCTAATTTTAAATTCAAATATTTTGCAGCTTCAAGTATTATGCAAACTCTTTTATGAAAAAAAATGCACCAATTTAAAGCTGCTCAATAAATATTTTCTGTGTTTTTGCACGTGGATTCATCTGTTCACTCCATAGGTTCTTTTAATAGCCTGTATACGAACCAAAACCCAAAAACAAAACAGAAAACAAAAACAAAACAAAGAAAAAGTCTGATGAGCTTTAGATAGATTACATTAATTTAGAAATAAGTGTTGGCATCCAGCCCTGATTTCACAGACACCACAACCTCTTTCTAAAAGTTTTACATTGGTTTCAAAATAAACAAGAATCAAAGCTCCTGTCAGTAAAGTGCCTGGTTTGCCTTGAAATAATGAACAATGTTCAAGAGTCCAACTATAGTTAAGTCTCTTCAAATAGGCTTAGCTGTGTTACATTCATCAGGACAGATTAACCTCTGGCAAAACGAACTAAAGGAAATTGCCCTCCGGACTAGCACCACAATATGATGTGCACTCCTGGAAACTTGAGAGCTGAGTAGCTACATGGCTACACAGTCATTATCCCTGTGTTATCCCCTCAAAATTCTGGTCACCAACCTTGAATCTAACCACTTAAATAGTTGCTGTTAACAGGAAGGACAGCAGGTTATATCTGCACAATGTATTTTCTGGAGACTAAGTATACTTGTAATTTTTATTTTTTTTAATATTTTTTTTCCCCCAAAGAAGACCCATAATACCAGCAGCTATATCAGCAACGAAGCCTACAGATCAGACCTAAGCCTTGAATTCATACTATTTCAAAGTATTTTAAATGGAATTTCAAAAATACTGGTGATCTCACCGTTTGTTGAATGTTTATAAAGTGTCTCTAAACTTGGCCAGTATACTTTTCACAGTATTTAGAAACAAATATATTCATCCAGATGTTAGCACCTCTAACTGGAACTGCAGTCAAAAAGCTAGCTGAAACTCCAAAGACAACAGTTTGGTAACTTCCTTTAACATTACTCTTCAACTCTTTCAAATTCAATAATTACTATTACATTAACCAAAACAGCACCTGTCCTTTCCAATCTCCACAGAACAGAAAACTCAGCTCAAACTGCGGTAAGGTGAATGATGTATCACAAGGCTTCTCCTTTCCTTACACACAGCTCTATAAGCATATGCTCAATCTTTGACAAAATAAAGGAAATTTCAAAAGGAATGCCCAAAATGCTGTAAAAATATTGCTCAATTTCAACACCCATCTAGCAACCAAAAGAAAGCTACTGTAACAAATCAGTAATACCCTCAGACTACATCCCACCCATCATTTTATTGCAAAATATAAACCACATGCAGCAACGCTAGTAATGAGAGACCAGAGCCAGTTCCCAAGAGCATCAGCAGAAAGATGATAACAACATAGTGGGAGCTGAATAAACCTCCAAAAGAGCCCATAATACAGGTCTGATTTCTCAAAAGTGATCTGGGCAGAAGAAAATACTGGTTCAAGCTTAATGTAAGGTAAATATAATAGCTTTTTTGGGTAACTTGTTATCATGCTCCTTCATCCTACAGTAGTTGATAACATTTCAACGGGGTTGATTATGTGCATCTCCTACTATGAGTGGATTCCATGAACATAATTCACAACAAATTCCAAAGAAGAAAAAACTTGGGAAAACTGTAAAGGTAAAAACATTGTGTATTTTCAGTTTTAAAGACCCCACAAAACAAAACAACAGCAATAACAAAACCAGTGTAAATATTCAATAGTTTTAAACCACAACTTAATCCTCTAACAGTTAGATCGTTGAGTTGCCATCCTTATGCAAAGGCAGTGTGCAACTGGCATTGCTCCAGGGAAGAGAGCTAGAACAGATTTTCTAAATTGTATTTCCCTCCTTCTGCGTGAAAGTTGAGCGCTACTGCTATAGCTTCCATGACAGCTAAAGAAATTCACTGTCTTTTGCATTGAGCTGAAAGATCAGAACACTGGAAAACATAGTGGGAATGATGGTAGCATATCAAGGGAGAGCCATGGAGGTTTCTTATCCTTGCTCTTCCCGTGTTGTGTGGGCACATGGAAGGCCAGTCACATTGCAACCTTCTCATTGTCTCATAAAAGGGAAATCAGGTTATTACTTCCTGAGTTATTCTGCGGCCTTAAGGATCTTGAGGAGGTAAAATGAAACCCTTTTTCTGTATATGTGTTGATGCTTACAGGGCTTTTTAGAAAACAAAACTGAAAACCAGATAGTGTCCGTCACCTCTCTATCTGGCATGACAGAAGGTAGGATCCTACAGCAATACCTGAACTTTTAGAAAAAATGTACCTGCTCTGCAGAACTGAAAAACACCCACTGCAGTTAGGGCAGTCAGTATCTTTGGATGCAAAATCATTTCTCGTTGAAAACCCAGTAGCTTTCTGCAGAGGTCTAGGAAGGTAACTGAAGGCACCCGAGTCAGATTTTATAGGTGAGTCTTCCTCTCTGTGCAAGCAAAACCAGCATACCCTCCCCCATGGCTTCATGGTCTTATGAAGACAATTCTCAAACACGGCAAAATCTAAGAGTTAAAAAATAAGTACAAAGAGATATAAAGAATACCAACCACACGTCTTGGCGCAGTTGTGTCATCAAGGCCACAGAATGAATGCTAGTGAAAAAAACAAAAAAAGGAACAAAAACTATAACATAAGATCAAAAGAAAATGAGGAAAAAAGAAAAGAAAAAAGATGTAAGATATGTAATATGAAATCCAATGACATTATAGCAGTTAGTCTTATATCAATATTAACTGAGTTGATCTGGAAGAGAGATACAGTATACCAATCTTACTCTAAAAGGGTAACGGTACAGAATTCAGTATTTGAGGGCAGCTTTACAAATGTTAACATTTTTGGACTATGTAACTTCAGAAATATAAGGCTTGTCTTTGTGACTCAGCTAAGCAAGTAATTATAATTACACACCTGAAAGCTTTCCTGAACCAGGACTTACCAAGCCAAGGGCACAAACTAAATGCAACTTAAATGGTAGAGAATCAGTTATGAGAAAAGCATGACGTGTTTAAACAGCACTTGTTCCTTACATAACAACTCGTAGAATAAAATTCAAATTCTACATTATTATTTTGTATAGCCTTTAGAAGCAAGGCAGTTTGCTAAAGAATTTATAGGGCAAAAATACTGTCATCCTTATGTTCTGATTTGACAGAATTTTACATAAAACTCAGAAATTGAATCCATTCCTAAAGGAAAATAAAAAGCCATACTCATGACACTTTTAAGTGGCACATTGCCCTTAGCTACAACAAGCAGTGAGACTCAGCTATAAAAACTGCTTCAGAAGCAGAAGATTTCTTTCCACAGAAATAATTGTGCTCAGTATCAGCAGCATGTAGGTGTCAGTCTGCACCCACTGACATATTAAACCTTCAGAAGAAGAATGAGGTAGAAGTATATCATTCATTGATTCTCTGACAACACAACCTTCCTTTGGGCAGTCAAATTCAGAGTGGGATTTAATCCCAAGGAAAAAAAAATCAACTGTAATACAGATAGACGGAATCCCTCCACCCATCAAGGACTTGAAAGTTAATAGAAAATGATGAAGCTTTTTTGAGCTCCTGCTAATGTAACATTAAGGCAAAGAGAACGTTAATCATTTTAACTCATTACCAGCTTTCTGCTAAGCTTGTGATTAAGCTGTTTCTTTTCCAATACTTTTCTGCATCCATTTGACTGATGAACCAGCACAAATAACGTTAACTTCCATTTTCAAAATTAGCAGTCTGTCAAATCCAATACCTACTCTGCAAACTGTAATGGTAGTGCATTAAGCGTATTTTGGCAATAGCAACGTCTAGAGATTTTGGTGCTTTAGAATAGGTGGATAAACACCACTATTAGCAATAATTAACATGCAGAGATATCATCAATCCCTCAAGATTTCTCTGCTTTGAGGAGTTAACTGCAGCATCTTAGACATCACTGGCTGTTAGGCACGAACAGCTACAGGTATAGGAGGGGTCCAGGGCAGCAGAGGGCAAAGGCAGCAAAAGAGCCCTTTAAGGGGGGGATACTGGCTCTGTTTCTCTGCTAGTGGAAACGTGGATCACTGTCTTCCTGATGGATGCAGACAGACTAGCCCCAGCCAGGGAGTATTGGGGGTGATGTACAGTGACAATTAGCAACAGCAGCAGACAGCCCAGCTTCACATGGCTCTTCTGGCTCTTCCACACACCCAGCCCGGTATCGCAGTTCAAAGGGTGCAAGACCAGGTACTGCTGAGGGGAAACAACTCCTGTGGGAGCAGAAGGGGTCAAGGAAGCTGTTGAGGGAATTGGAGTAGCTGTTAGAAGTGCAATACTCCCAGAGGGTGACACAGGGAGGACTGCCACATCCAGAGAGCAGATGGACAGTGAAATTAGTGAAGGGTGAGGAAGAAACTTTCCTTCACCCAGCGAACTGCTCCCCAAAGCCTCTCTCAGTTCTGCAAATCCCACTGACCTCTTCCAACTCCCATTCAGAGTCCTTCAAAAGCCTCTGTTTGGTTGTTTTACCCCATTCTGATCCCAAAATAAAAAAAAAAAACACAAAACACCAATGACTGAAAAGTCCACTAACTTCTCCATTCAGGCCAGCAGCAGGTTTATGTAGGATTAGATACCCATATGTACTGGAAACAAGGAATCTTAGGTAATGTGACTCGTCTTGGGACATAGGGACTGCTTTAGCAAAAGCAACATAACTAAAACACTTTGCTAGGGCTTAGAGTAAGACTCATTGTCAGCCCCTGACCTGCAGAACAGCCTGAACTCCACAGACATGGGAAACACTTGAGCCCATGGTCTAGGAACCTCATGCCATCTCTTGCTTGGGACCACAGGGACCAAAATACACTTGCCATTTTAAGCCTTAGAGTTTCTTCAAAAGAGGAGAAAATTTGGATCTGGGATATTAATCTGGAACTTGTTGCTATCTTAAAGCAAGAAATATTTTTTTGTTTGTAATATTTGTCACATGCACCTCATTAATTTTCAATACTTGCAAGTTTTACAAAGCAATGTTATCTAAAAGCAGGGCTCAGCTAACCAATTCTGTCAGAGACAAACCTTTATGTTGTTTCTTGGTCTAAACCACAGCTAATCCTCCCCCTTCTACTCTAATGTTTTTCCAGACCCCTTGATTCCTTTCTGTACTTGCTAGAAAACCCAGAAGCAAATAATTTTGAGCAGATTAGGGATGGAGCTTCATTTCATGCAGCAATGAGTTTTATCTTTTTTTAAAATAGATTTCATGATACTAGGTTAAGCACTATTAACATCAATGCAACAGAGAAAACTAAATTAGTATGTGGAAAAAAAGCCATTGGCATTGCCTAGGCATTTATTTACCTTTTCCTCAATTTCTTTGAGTTGCCTCTTTTGAAGTTCTATTTTATCTTCTAGTTCTCGAATTCGCTGGAATAGAAAAAGAAAAATAGACATTTTAATATATAATTTGAAAAGTATATCAATCAAAAAGGTAAGAAATAGATTACAAATTAAGGTAAGAAATGCCTATTATTAATGCAACACTTCCTTTACACTTACATTAGGCATGTCCCTGGCAGGTTTGCTCCATGTTTCCGTGAAACCATGGCATCTTAAACAAGCTACACATTCAGAACATCATGTTTACTACTAGGAAGTCTACTCATCAGTACTCATTAATCACAATTTCAACATATACACACAGACAATTCCAATTAGCACCACAACTCTTAGAAGTTCAAAACTACTTTCTCTGCAACTGCCAGAAGTTTTTCTACTTACCTAGACAGCAGCAGATCATATTATTACATTTCAACTCTTTATTTTGCTTTCTTATAAAGCATAACTATGCTTCTGGCATAGTCACCACATAGCAGAAAAACAGCAGACATGGATTTTCAGTTCATCACCAAGACACCGTCAAGAAATTCCGCTCCATCCTATTACCAGACCCACCTCCCACCAGTCAGAGAGAATGTCCCCTTCAGCATAGTGCTCTGTATTTTTAAGGATTTTCCTTGCTCATCTCTACAAAATTTCTCAAAAAATATGACTGTTGTTGGGTCCACATATCTTAATTCGGTCCCCTTGTTTCCTTTCTGTAAGTTATGCTTTCTTGTTATTATTTTTATTTTTCTGGGCTTCTACCCTAAAAAGATGCATTTCATTACACTTTTAGTACATTGTACTTGTTATAGATAGTGTAGGTTCATATATTATTTTCTTTTTTACAGGCAGAAACATGGAATCTCCTACTAACAGCCACTAGGAATTGAGGAGCAACTTCATACTGTCACCTTCTTTTGAGAGAACTACCTGACCTCTGCCTGGCCTACAACAGCTAAAGCTATTAACAGTTCCTGAACTTTCAAAGAGAAATTATCACCTACTGTAATTTCTATGCATTGGTCAATAAAATGAATGTAGCAGCTACTGCACCACTGCCAAATTATTTTATTACTCCCAAACTGATTTGAACAATAGTATCTCTTTCAAAACAGCATCCAATCATTACTTACAAACCTGTGCAAGCAACTGATGTTGATAGTTGATTACCTCCATTCAGTTCAAAGACCTCAGACAGTAAGAAATGCTCAACACTCACAGTAGCCCAGGACAGCTGCAGCAAGGCACCAGCTGATCCAGTGACCATGGGCTTGAAAACTGGAAATCTAACCTGGAGCTCCCTCAACGATGAGGTACAGCCAACGCTGCAGTTCACTTTTCCTAGGGTATACTACTCTCCACACAAATATTGCAGATGGGTCACAAGAAGTAGCTTTGTTATTGTTGCTCCTGTTTTAAATTACAAGATTTTGCTAAAATGACTATTTTGAATATTATGCAGTCAAAATAAGTCAGTCAGACCCTCCACTGCATCACGCTGCAACGCTCAGAGATTTCCCCAGATAATAATAAAAGCACAAACCAGATTACTCTTGTGTGACACAACTGCCCACGGCTTTACTGACAGTAACAAATGCCCCAAGCACAGCTGAATTAATTTCACTTTTCCTCTGTTCCATTTGAATTGATTTATACTTCATCTGCTCCCTGCTCAAGGCAAGTCTATCTCTTAAGCAATCACCTTCATATACTGTATGTGGCAGGAGTATCACAATCACTGTAAAAAGCCATGGGAGGAGAAGCAGGCAGATGTAATCACCTCTGGGATCTCTGGACCATCAGGTTACACTCCTTGTTCTCTCCCACTCATTTCAGTTATGCTGGTTCCTACTTACAACCACATCCCAGATCTAAGTGACAGACTTCAACTCTCTGGGGGGTCCTCCTATGCTCTGTGATAAAATTTGACGCTGGTGAGAAAAGTGAAGAGAAGCAGTATTTTTAAATACCATTTTCACCTTCAAGATTTATCACGTGAGATATTTTTCCAATACCTGCTGAGAACTTGCCTCCAGAAAAAAAGGAAAATAAAAAAGCTCCCAAACATCTGGCGGCTTTCTCGCCTCAGGGTCTACAGCAAGTGTTCTTTTATAAGGTAACATGTTAATTAGGATAAGATGGCATTTTTCAGATTCAAGAATTCTGTTAATTAAGTAAAAATGGAGAAGTTATTATTCCCTTGTGAATTTTTAATCTTTTCAAAAGACTACAGCTATTCAGCTATTCTCTCCAGCTATTCAGAACAGTTCTAAGAAAAAAAAAAAAAGGACTGAGGCTTCTGTTTTCCATTTCCCACCCTTCACCCATCATAACTGTTAAACTTTGTGAGACAAAAGTTAGAGAATCCTTTTAAGGTGAAGAAATATACACTTTCCTAAAAATCAGTTTGAATACAAATATAACCTAGCAATTGATAGGGAGTACACATAGGGTTGAATTTCTTAGCAGTGAAAATCCACAAAAAACCTCAAAATAGCTAGATTTGTGTCAGTAAGGCAGATATATACAGGGTGGGTACAGTCAGCATGGCAGATATTTACATGTGCACAGGTGTATCTGTAGACCAGTTGCAGACTTGCCACCTAACCATAATAGGTTGAAGACAGGTGATGAGTGTTTAAATAGCTGGTATTGCCCTTATGCCAGTGGAAATCACAATGACAGAAGACACACTAAAAAGAGCAAGATTTTGCAACCAACTTCTTTATTACAGAAATTAAGAGTTCAAACCTAGACAGGTCAGAATTTGTTCTAAAACACACCCGTGGGCTGGAATTTTCCAGCAGGTATCAAAGCTTGGGGCTGTTTAGTACTAGTTGTTTACTTGCTTTCCCTTGGATTACTGTATGGAGGATTATCCAGGAGGATGAAATGGGCGTAGCTATTCCTATCAGTATCCTCTGATTGCACAGGGTCAGCACTAGAAGATAACCAGCCTAGCTCGGCTATTTATACATCCTGAAAAATCTGATGTAACTCATTTATTTTCATTTAACCACAGAGATGACCTTAAAAATACATACAAATATATGCAATATATTGGCAGGAAAAAATAGATTTACACCTGTATACAGTATTTAACACATATAAATAATTCTTTTCCCTCCATTGTACCTATCTCTGTTTGCAGCACTGTCTTGATCATACAAAGATTAACAATTTCTAAAATATGACTTTAAAAAATATAGGTAAGCTACATGCAGCAATCCTAGCTTTAAGAAAAAAAAAGTATTTTCTAGGAGTGGCAAGAGATGTTACTCAGTCAGAGGTTATATTAAACTACTGAGAAGGAAATTACACAAAAATTACACATACCAATTAAGACCAAAGGCAGGACTGCTTGAGATTCAGTTTAAGCATTTACATCTTTATCTAGTCTTCCTTTTATTTGCAAGGATTAGCAATCAAGAAGCTGTGGACTCTCAGGCTTTTAACACTTCATTAGATGCTTCCAGTGAATTCTGATTTGTTTGTTTGTCAAAGCATAACTGTGACAACAAATCACTCAGAATTATCTTATTGTTATCAATAAATTATATCTGCTTTCATGCTTCAGGACATAAACTGATGGTCAGTAGTTCCAGCTTTTCCTACTCTGTCATACAGTGTTATAAGAGTTGTGCTATAAAAACTGCATTCAGCTCTACCCTTGGCAAGGCTGGGAGGGACCTTGCAGGGTAAATCCAGTGCATTTCCCACTGCACAGAAAACGATGCAAGCAAGCCACCAAATCTGCTATATCTTGCCTTCAAAGCATTGAGAAGTCCTGGTTGAGAAGAAAGCCACAGGGTGCTCTTTTGTTTATTTTCCTTTTTAAAAAGGGAGGCATAGAAGATATAGATAGATGAACTAAAACCAAACACAGTGTTTATGTTTTCTTTAAACCCCCTAGCACTGGTTCCAGTCTGAGCGAGGATTAGGGACAAAGGGGAGTGGTGTTCTGCCGGGCTCTAGCAATCCCTGTGTTCCTACAGTTAATAGCTGCCCCTCCGTCACATGAACGCACCTTTTTGGGGCTGACAGGATTCACGAGAAGAACACTGTGTTGTCAAATCATAGGGACGTACAAAGGAATTACTGTAGGCAAACAAAGAGCCACAGTGAGACAAAAATAGTGCAATGAGAATGCAACCGTGAAAGAGAAGAGCATAAACATGATAACATTTGTTATTGTCAAACAATGAGTTTGTCACTGATTTTGTTACAACAGCAAATAAAAGCTCACAAAACTTCTGGATGATGGCTGGCTAGATTTGTGAATACCCCCTGTTACTACTTTCACCCGCTCCTGAGTTTTGGAGTATGGCAGGCACCTGCTTGAGAAACCATCCTTCCACTAGCAATTAAGTTTGCTGCCACTTGTGTGCAAGCCCTTGCCAGCAGGGAGCAAGCAGCGGGGCCGAAGAGCCACCCTGCGGTGCTGCACTAACAGCAGATGGCTCTGCCAGCACAGCCGGGGCTGCGGCAGCCACCTCCGTTCGCATTGCCAGACAGCTACAGAACAAGGATACTAAAGATGTACAACACATGCCTTACTTGTTACTTAAGTGAAATTTGAACAGACTTTTAAGTTCCATTATAAAATTTCTCTTAAGGGTCGTTACATATATGTGATATATACAAAGGTAGGTAGTACGGCTACAAAACCCTGATGGACAGCCTGAAAATGCTAACGATTAGGTAAGAGAGGGAACGTCCAGAAAGTTCAGGCAGCTAAAGCATACATTTCCTTTGGAAGCCTATAGTGCCAAGGCAGGCACATGACCGAAAGTCCGCTAAAGCACACCTATCATGGGTGCTTTATATATCACCATATATATATATGATGTTACTTTATGGAAGTTTACCATTCGTCATTTCCAATTGTACAAATTATACGTTCGGTGACTGCAGTGACCACATACTGCCCCTCCTCTTCAATCTCGGGTTACTGGAGAGCTCCAGACACAAAGGGCTGTCAAAGTGCCCAAAAGCTGGAGATTAAACATTTTTCTCAGGAGAAGATTCCTCCTAAATGCTCATAAACCTCATTTCCCTTCACCTCATGATGGAAAGTTCGTCTTTCTGGGAAACAGGATACACTTCTTGAAGTACAATTACTCACATAAGCAACTCCTTCTCTTTGATAAACTTGGATGGCAAGTGCCTTTGGTGCCCATCTTCCAGTACTGGTAGGGACATTAAGACACGTCAGCTCTTCCTTTCTGAAGCAGCAAAGCTTGGCCTGAGACACCCAGATGGGACTACACATTGCTACCACCTCAGCAGTTCTGACCTTCGTGCAGAAGGGGAGTCTCTAAGTTTGCATGGAGCATTGCTTTACAGGCAGTGTGCCGCCTGAGCTGGCCTGTACAGAACCCATTCAGGTGTCTCTGCACCTACAGCTCAGCTTTCCTGACAGTGGGATAATTTCCTGAGAGATTTTTGTTTTCCAAATACATCCAAACTCAGGAAAAGCCTAGAAAACGCTAGATCCAAATTCATTATTGTAATGCCTCCTTTGTACAAGGGTGCAAACAAAGGGATAATACAGTTTTAAAAACTGAATTAAAGGCAATTGCTTCCTCACAGACCATTCAAATCAGAGGTCAGGTCCAATGGAATAATATTAACGCATTGCTAGTGGAGAACCAGCTACGTACTGGTTTCAAAAGGGAAATTCCTGTAATTTTGAGCACGGTCTGGCTCCTGTGGCTGTTCTGAAACCTCAGGGTTGCAAACCACATCTCTGGAATGTTTGAGGAATCAAGGTTTAGGTGAAATGCAAGCAGCACAACAGTGCACATGTGTCTGGAAATATTCTGCTTTCACTAACAGAGAAATTCCAATAACACAGGCTTAGAAAACTCAGCTTGCACTATGGAGCAAAGAAACACAAATAATGAAGCTGGTATTGCTCTTCCATTACTTAACATCAAACAATTTAGCCAAAATGAATGCATTGCTCTATTAAAAAAAAAAAAAAAAGTTAATTGCGTTCCCACACAGTACATGAAGTTCATGTGCCCAACTTGTGTTATAATAGCAATCCATCTACATTAAGTACCATTTCCATTAGTATAGCACTCGTTGTAAAGGAGGGCTGAAATAAATGGAAATCCTTCTGCTGGGCTCAGTGAGCACTGGATTGCCGTCTCAGAGCTATCATTTTTCTGCTAGAGGCAATAAATCACCCCAGTAACAATTTGTCATCATTTTGAGAGTTTGTCATGGGAAAAACTTTAACATTACGAAGAAAGAAAAATGATCTGTGATATAATGAAGTGCCCTACTACTTTAAGATGCAAAGTTCAAATTTCCACCACCAAAGAACCAAAATATGTATATTTCCTCATTTGTTTCAGTTTTTCTTTCATGACACCTCACATTCTGATGAGAAATGGACCATTCTTTCTAGAATTACGTGGTCCCTTACATTCTGTTTTTTTCACCTGATCTCTCAGCTAGCAAACACAGATTCTTTTTCAGTGTTTTCTGTTTCGTGGATAGTGATGCAGGCTAGACGAAGTGTACTTCATATCCAAGCCTTTTATCCTCTCCTATTCATTCATAGCATGAGCCAGTCATTCACAGTCCTGAACCAACATCTCACGTGGCTTCAAATCCTCAAGGAGCTTTGCCAAATGGGGAAAATGCTACCAGGAAAGGAACGCCAGTGCCAAATTTCATTTTCCAGAGAATGATGGTCACCTCATCCTTCATGTAGGTGTCAAGCTGCAGAACTGGTATCCTTGTTTCCTAGATAAGGGTTTAAGTAAAAAGCCCACCTGAACAAACATACTGTTTTACTGACAGCAGTATCAAGATCATCAGTTTATCTGGCTGCAAAATATGCTCCTTGCCATGCTACTATAGTCATGAAAACACAAGAATGTTCTTAATCAGGGGGTTTAGAAATCACCTTAATAGTTCCTGTAACACACTCATTGGATTTACGTTCATCAGCAAATCCAAGAAAACAATTTGATAATTTTAGCACAAAGCAGACAAAGAAGGATTTGCTAAGCTGCTTAGAGCCTCGCTCTGCTCTGAAATGTTGGAAAGGTTCAGGTTGATGTACATTCACAGGATAAGCACCATGGGTGGACTATATCAGACATGAACCATGTTTTGAATCTCTGAAGCCAGTTTATGATCAAGAATGTATACCATTCTGCAACAAAATTTAGCAAGGGAAGTATTTTGTCAGTCTGAGAAAGGGAAGGATCAATATTGTTTCATTATATCATTATTTAAAGCAGCTTCTCAACACTATTAAGACACAGGTATGTAAGATCTTTAATAATGTGAACAGCATAACTGTGCAACCTGTATAAATTTAAACAAATATAATCCGATGTGCCTTTAGCTATTATTCAATTAACTACGCTGACAGATAAAATTCCTTAATGAAAATATATTATTTTCTTGATTTTTTTAAAAAAAATCTAATACATGTTAACAGCTGTTTCAAAGCCTCTACTGTGTTTATATACAATTTGCATAGGTAATTGCCATATGTATTTACTCAAGCTGTATGATCTGCTACTGTAAGGGCTATGGATTCAGTAATCCAAATGTTCCCTTTAGTCCCATATTCCCAGAATGTGATTTTGCATAATATAGTCATAAGGAAACAAGCAAGCACACTGTTACAGCATTAGCTTAAGCTATTTCTGTTGCCATATTGTTTTACTTTATGAATGAAAACTTAATATAAATTTCAGCCAGTTGAATACGGTAATAATAGATCATTTTGGATATACTGTACCTCTCTGATTCTCACCAAGGTATTTCTTTACATGGCAGGTAAACATTTCATTCCCGTCTGTGTTCTGCATCTCAAGCATGATAATCCAATTAATAGTTACTGAAGTAGGAGAATTGTTGTTGTTAATCTTTATTATGCACTTGTAGTTTCTTTATTTGACTTCTCAAGGAGTAGTAAATCAATGAATTTTATAAATGCATTTAGCTTAAAATAAATATTTGTTATAAGCTGATACTGAATGACTGTGTACACAAAGATATGGCTGAATATTTACTAGTAAACTTGTTTTTTTTAACACTGTGAGTCTTAATTTATGCAAAACTACACCATATATTGATGCCTAACAGAAGAATATCAATAGTCCTATTACTTTTTACTAGGGAAAAACAATAATTAAAGCCACATTAGACATATTTATACAGAATGGCTATTCTAAGTCTATGTAAACTCAGAAGAAAAAAACACATTCCAAATCTTAAAACTGACTCCTTGACAGCCTAGACCCATTATCAGGGGTGGGGGGGAAGCATCATGTAATATTTATTTAGCATTAAATTTTGATTAATTTACATTCTGATATTATATGGCAAATTTCCAGGTAAAGCAATTATCATGATGTATATATGAATTGTGCATATGAAAACACATTTAATTTTTGGTTCTATAACAAACTTCACAACACTTTCTTTGTTAGACTTGCCTTTGCTCAGCTCCCACTGGCCTTACCTAAGGAACAGGGGGTATTCAGGGTTTCAGATGACAGAATTTCAGCCTTCAAACTTCAGATGAGGGTTTTCTGGATTCTAATATTACTCTAAGGCATACAGTTGCTCTTAACTTGGGTACAACCTCAATCACACCTTGTTTAGGACAAAGAGAGAAGATCTTTCAAATATATTTTGTAGGTATTACAACAGTCTTGTTATCGTCACTTTTTCAGACAAGTAGCATCACTAAGGCAGTTAGCAAAACAGGCACGATTTGATCTGAAGACTAAATATACAGAAAACCTACATAAGGCAACACTGTGAGATAAACATATAGAAATGACTAAAATTAACTCTCATTTGTCACACATTTCATCTGTGGGAAATTACGGAAGTTTATTGTGATATTGTCATTATAGCAGCAATGATGCCTTGAAAGACTCAATATTCACTCCTGCATGACAAATCAATACCACAGGTCAGCTATGATTAACCTAGTCATGATGTGTTTGATGAATACAGATGACAGCCATGATACCAGATGTCTTTAAGAGCAATTAATGAATATAAAATATGCATTATCAACAGTAATCTATTATATGTTGAACAGCAAAGCACAGAACATTTCTCAACTGGAAGCATTAGTAATAGAAAAAAAATAATCACTGGCTGCCCTATGTATTCCTCTTCATGTATAGTTATATGCAAATAGCTGGGAATGAGCTTTGCTAGCACCTTAACACTTCATATTTAAAATAAAAACATTAAACCAGATCATATATAGATAAATAGATTTGGATGTAAAATGATCTAAGACTTTCCCCAACTATTATTGTGTAAGTAACTTTAGTAGTAATACTTCTACTTTCTAAATGGTGTGACAAAGCTGTGAGTTTTTGACCAAGCCAGCCTCTCTGGCACACGGCAACAAGCCAGGGGAGGTGTCGTCTTTAATTTGTCCTCCCTGACACAAGGCAATGTGCCAAAGAGGACAAATTTAAGACAACCTCCCCACGCCTATCAGTGAGGTACACTGAGCACAGCACCCTCTCTCCCTTTCTCCCACTCCTAAGAGCCTTCCCAGTCAAACATCAAAACTTCATAATGCTCCTTGAATGAAAAAGAGATGGTCTATCAACCATAACAGATTACATAGCAAAGGGGAGCAGATCAGCTGCTGGATTTATCCAAGCTTTACCTGAACCTCTGTAGTATATCAAGTGGCAAATCTCATATTCCTACTTCACACCGACAGTTACTGTATTAATATATTTTTTTTTTTAAATGAAGCTTTTCAGGAAACAAACCACAACAAAAACATATGTATTCCAAATGGCTGAGCCAATATGATCTTATAGATATGGTGGCATCCAGCCTTATGGATTTGTAAACAAACAACTCTCCCAGTGTGAAAAGGGTGTCCTACCAACGAGAGAGCAGGGAGAACTCATGGAGGAACGTCATCCACTATAGCTTTGTTTGACCTTCAAGCAGTGAGAACTTAGCTCTTCAGGTCAGAAAAAAAAGGAATGAAGAAACTTAGGAAGCCAGGAAGAAAAAAGGAATAAAGGAAATTAGTTTGGTGTTTCTGGACTTCAAGATATATTTATATTTTGACATTTCCGGACGAAAAAAAAGACATCACTGCTTCTGCCTCTTCCTTGGTCTCCATGAAAAAAAGTGCCTGAGGCATTGCATTTGCAGTGAATCCTTCTTTACAGCAGTGACATATAGAGGTCAATTTTGAGTTATTGTCAAAGGATTGTCCTATGTCTTCTTCTAGTAAAATATGCAAATAAAGTAGCAATTTCTGCTCTTATGACAATGATTAATCCAACTTGGTCACAGGAGTAAATGCTATAGTTTAAAGAAAACATAGTTAAAATATTTACAGCTATATTCCAGCTATCTAGTGTGGAAATTTGGATGTCTTCAACATTCCACAGATGTATTATATTCTCATCTAGAACTGAAGCAATGGTTTGGTTTACTCTGTAAAACTGAGTTCAAGAATATTCTAACCCAAGTTATAATAAAACACCCCCAGCTTAGTACAGTACTACAGGGCAACTCGGAGGGAAAAAAAGTTTCACACTTTTTGATGCCACAATGAACTAACACATCTTTTGCATTTTTTCCTTACATTTTTATACAAATATAAGACTGCTCAGGGAAATCATCAGATTACATTAATAAAATCTGTCTCTCATATCCCTTCTGATTGGCAGCAATTGTTTTTGGAACTGAGTTTGTGTCAATCTGCTGTCCTTCAAGGATTTTCTAGCTTCTCTTTGTATTTAAAATAACTTAAAATGAAATCAGAATACATTCTATTTCTATCATAATTTTCCTCGTGTTTGAATACTGCCAACAGTGCAATTTGAATTGATCTATCATAATTTAAAGCTTGGTTCTGATTACTTTCCTCAGTTTCTTACTCTAAAAGGAGCTACAGTCAAATCAACAGGAATATATTTCAAGTTAGATCACATCTGGTTTACATAAAGCATAACCTGACATGTAGAAATTTATTAATTCCAGCAGATTACGATTAACTATGATGCTGTGTGGATTCTTTCTGTTGTTTTTTGGGGGGCATTCGGTTTTTTGGTTTGTTTTTTATTTCTTCTTAGTTTGCTTAATTAAGAAATTGATATCACTACTTTAGAAACACATTGTATTGCTCTGCTTGAAATATTTTTTCTCAGAGATGGTTTTTGTAGCTACACCAATGCATTTTTCTCTCTCTGTAGAAATGGTTTATCACGTGGGAGATATGGATTACCCTTCTTAACAGAACTCGATAGTAAAAATCTTCACATTTTCCAAAATGCACAAAAGTCATGCCACTGCAGTGATTAGATCACAAATGTTACTTTTAAATGAAGTCCTGCTAAAAATAAACCAGACATTGATTTACAAAAGCTTATAATAACAGTGTAGCACAACGAGACATTTTTGATGGCAATATATACAGGAACGGCAGTTGAACTGCACATACCCTATGGCTAGAAGCAAGTATCACAAGCTGCTCAGGACAGATTTTTAATTAAAATATATATTTTGCTTCCTCCAAATAGAGAGGATGGTGTAAATCAAAGCATCTTCTCTGACTTCAGGGGAGTACTGTGAATATGTTTCAGCTGCGGATCTGTCCCCTAGACCTGCATGTTGCACTCTGGGTTTAATAACAGCGTGGTATGCCTTAGCAAGCAGATCTAATCACACAGTCTGTCTAATTGGGCTCCACAGAGGCTTGGTTTCCTTAACACACAATAGGTATACATGAGTGGTTCCATTTATATACTAATGAACATTAATAATGGGGGGCTATACTGCCCAAGATGAACAGACCTACCAATGTAGAACAGGGCCTAACATCCTAAAATGCATTTATTTAATTGGAACAAAGTCAATACCCAGTGGCTGGGAACTAAGGCTTTATATCTGGACAAAGCAGCACACACGAAGCAGCAGAGGCTCACATTTGGACAGCAGTTTACCCACTTTCTTATGCACGTTCCTGTCTCTTTCAGACAGTACATTCCCCAGGAAGAACATTTATCAGCTCTGTAACACCAGCATCTCACAAGCTAAATCCTGAAAGTCCCTACACGAAGCAGTTCACCTGCAATGAAACCCTGCAGATCCACCTGCAGTGTTCATCCCATGCATTGCCACTTCTGCATCCTCCAGTATGGCCAAGGATCACTTGCACGCAGGAGAGAACTCCTCCTTCTCCATCATCAGATCTTCTTGGACCCCCACTCTTGTATGTCTGACACAGAAACTCTGACCCAGAGAAGGCTGTAGCCAGCCTGCCAGGATAAGCAGAGTTGTTCTTTTGAAGCCCTTGTATCAGGCAGACCATAAGGTAACGGAAGCAAAGAAACAGGCCTTCTGGAAGTGATCAAGCTTCCAGAGTTTCAGAGAGTTTGGAGTCTTTAATACATGGTTTCTGTTTCAGGGGAAGTTGATAGTGTTTGCAACGAGAACATTCTGTATTAAGTCTGGAAGAACCATCACGCTGTCTTACCATTCTCTTTAGCCTCTGCTTCAGCAGAGTCAGAAGTGCCGTGCATACCACAAAGGCACTGCAGACTGCACAGATATGGCCAGGTCTAGACTACAGTTTTCCTGGAATAAAGTGTAATGGGTGTTTGCTAATGTCACAATGTCAGCAAAACCTCTCGGTGGCCATAAATATATCAGTAAAAGAGGGGATTAATTTAATAGAGCATCTAGGGATGTACTATACTTTGAGCACCTTCATCCATACATTAGGAGTCTGCCAACACAAGTATGGTTCCATTTGTGCAGCATTCAGCTTCTGTCATCTGCTAGTGTAGATGAATGCAATCCCATGAGAATTAGCCCTGACACTACTGATCCCTCCTAGGGTTGTTTTTTGTTTTCTTGTTTTTAAGTCGTGGATATTTGCATAGAACTACTAGGTTATTGGTGTTGACCACTGGTCCCATAAGGACCCACAAATACAACCTTCAAGACTTAACAACTGAGAACAATCTGAGTAAAGGATTTCAAATGCAATCTGTTAATCTCCCATACTCCAGGCAAGTTAACTATCATCTTTGCCTTTGTTTTTCCTGTCTACTATGGGGGGTTAAAAATAGATGACTGAAATACTTAGCTCCTTATTAAGCAGTAGAATTCACTTTAACATGTCCTGCAGGGCTGTAACATTAGCGTGTCTAATGAGATGGGCACAACACTAAAATAATGACGCACTATAAAATGGACCTGGAGACAGGTACATAAACATCCATGGCTAACGAGGCCATGTTTAGATTAGCATTTTTGTTCAGAGCCGGAGTTTTCTTCCAAACTCACTATATTTAACTAAGTTGTGGAGCAATCTCTCAGTACAGGAATTGGATTCAAACTGAAGATCTGCTCCAGATGTGCACCTAAAGTGCTTTGCCTAATAGTGAGCAGGCCATGGGACCAAATGGAACATAGTCCAGATTAAACCCTTAATATGCACATAGTATGGATTTCGAGTCCTCAGGAACAACTGTTACACTCTTCAAGCCTACTCCTATTTTTCCTTCCCTCTTGCTAATATTATATGCGCCTAAATCAGAAGCTCTGCTCAGGTGTTCCCCCAAAACACACTACAACAAGGGTTACAAAAAGGTCCTAGCCAAGAGTGGCTAGACAATACCAAATTTCATATATTTACTCTCTTTCAAACACTTGTAGCATCAGCTTGTGCCTACTTTCTCTGGCTTTCTGTACACCATTGCTGATCTGACACCCATTAAAAACAAATTCCTCTCCTGATCTCAATGTTTCATGTTTCAATCCAAGGGAACATAGCACAGGAGTAAGAGAAAGGAGACTTCTAGGGAGTCAGAGTTCAGCTCTCAACAGTAGCACCTGCTCTTAACTCTGCAGGATGACAGGAGATGATCACAACAGTGCTGGGTCAGTACATTATATCAGTTGTGGTCTATATTAATCTACAAAGCCAACCTGGACAGAGAGAGGCTTGAACTAAGCTCAATGCGGTTCTTGCCCTAGAACCAGCATCCAAAATAGCAACAACATCTCCACAGCACGGTTTGGCATTTACAATATGTGATTCCAGATTTGCACAGAAAGTAGCCAGAACAACTGGAGAGCAGTCTTCAAGATCTAGGACATCTGGCTGCAACTTCCAGAGGCTACTTTAAAGAGGAACCAAAATCCTTACGAACAATTATTCCTGCTGGAATAACACCCTGAGACATGCAGCTCTCTTCTCTCCCTGAATATTTGCACAGAAAAACTAGCAATCTTACCAAGAGTCAATAATCGCTGTGCTTCCATAGGCCAGGACCTTGCCTGAACTCAAGATGTCAATATTTGTCCTTAAGGAAGTGGTTTAGACAGACAAGGCTTTTTTGAACTAAAGACCTGAAGTTTTTAGAATGGCCTCTTCAGAGACTTCCTATGACTGCCTCTTTTTGTTGTTGTTTAAAAGATGTCACAAATAGCTACAAGAAATAAAAAGGTGGGGGCGGGGAGTATAAAAAACTTGGATTCCTGTAACTACTCCTTCTGCCTTTTCTCTTTTCCTAGTGTCACACTCTTAAAACCTCCCATTCCAGCTTTTTCTAATTTAGGCCTTAAACTTGCAACAAGCTCTCTTGGAGCCCTGTGGAAGACTGTGTGGTTGTACACACAGGGAACAGGTTGTGCAACAGGACCTTGTAGTGAGACAGTGACTCATTTTGCGTGTGTACCATGCCCAGCACAACCGGGTCCCAACACCGCTTGTCCCCTTGACACGGCAGCAATACAAAGAACAGACTCAGTGTAACTCAACGGGGTGAGGGTGAAGTGATGCTGTTGTACGGGCAGTGGTGGCAACCACAGAGGTAACACGGAGGGGGAGGGGAGAGACGCGGGATTACCTGCTGGGCTTGCTGCAGCAACTCCATTCGCTCGTGCAAGATCTGGCTGTCAAACTCACGGCTCTGCCTCAGGATCTGCCGCCGCACCTTCTCCACTGCCGCTCGCAGGTCCTCCCTCTGGGCTTCAGTCAGCGACTCGCTCGCTCGCCTTCCTGGGTCCTGCTGCAGGGCATTATACAGCGTGGCTTCCAGCTCCTGGATTTTCTAATGCAACCCAAATCACATACAGACAGGCTGCCATTTGAATCCAGCAAGCAAACGCCCCACCAACAGCTAGAGGAGAAGGCTAGCAAGCGAAGCCTTTGGCAGGAGGGAAGGACAGACACAGACAGGTAGACAGAAAGTGGCAGTTGTGAGCAGTGAGGAGCATTCCACACAGAGTGCATGTAGCCTCCTTACTTACTCCTGACTTACACCCAGGCGATGGTTCCCATTCTAGTAAATGATTGATTTCTTCTATTTAGGGAAGATTCAGATGACAGGTCTGCGTTCAATATGTGATATAACCCCAATTCCTGATGCTGAACGTTACAAAATTAATGCAAACTAACAACTTCCCTTCAACTGCAACTGAATTGTTAAGCCACCCTATAAAATAAAAGGCCCACGGAGAGAACCGTGAACAACAGAAATCTTAGTGTCTCCCTCTCCCCTCCTGTCATGTCATCCCCTGCTCAAAGTCTGCGTCACTGGCTTAGTTCCAAGTTGCCATAAGCAATGAAAAGGGGAACCTTTGCACACTTGTATACTCTAATCCCTCATCAATGTCTTGCCATTTGCCAGACTCCTAACCAGATTCTCATGCGCTGACTGAGGCTGCAGCACTCTGCAAAGCAGACAGCACAGCAGAACTTCACATCCACATGGAGAACTGGATTCCCAAGAGTAAAGAAAGCAAGGAATCATGGCAGGGTTTCCTTGACTACTGGGGTTAACATGATCCTATTAAAAACCAGCATCTAGACTGATGATATTTGCATCAGGAACATCTGACAACATCCCTTTAGCCCTCATAACACCTTTGTGAGGTAGGTAATTCCATCCATATTAGGGATGCAGAAACAGCTGCACAGAGAGGTTAAATGGCTTGCCCAAGGTCACAGTGCTAGAAATAGAACCTGCTTGCTTTTATCTCTGTTATCTGCTCTGAGCACTAGACCTTGCCTTTTTTCTGAAAACATTTTCCCCAACAGAAATATTTACAATGTATAAATAATTCTTCAGGCCATTATATTTTGATTTTCTGAAGTCTCGCTATTAACACAGTTGGGGGTTCATTTTTACCAGTTCCTAGATAATTCCTAATTGTTGCTTAGCCTGAGAGAAGGCAAGGTTGCAGCTTCCCTCTTGAAAACTGGGAAGGATAAGGTTGGATAGGAGCGCACACGAAGGAATTGAATAGGAAGAAAAGGCATTGCCAATTTAGGATAGGTTAGCAGCAGTGATATTTACAAATGCTTAGGGAAAAGAAATATCAGAGAAGTTCTAAAGTAATTTCTGGGGTGTTTTACCAGTCATGGTTTTGTGCACACATAAACCAGTTCTTCCCATTCCAGATGTGCTAATGAGATGTTCACATATTTCAGAATAAAGAATGCAATGCAAAAACGTTACACTTCCGAAGACTATAATCCATTTCCTAAGTCTCCCATTAAGTGATATCAGATTTCCTATTCTGGCAGAAAAAGAAATCAATTAAAAATGAACCCTATTTATAATTACAAGAAAAAATCCCAACAACTGTATTTTATCAAATCTGTTCAAATATGAAAATTTAATGACTGTTCTTTTCCTACCATGTATGCCTGGTCCAGAGCTTGTTTCCTGTAGTCGAGTTCTTCCTCTAAATAACCCTTCTGTTTACTGAACAGGTCCTGAGCAATAATAAAAACAAGGGAGTGTTTGTTCTTTATCCTAATTCATGAAAAATCATAAATGCCATCATTTTTATGTGAGCTTTCCACTTGAAAGCAAAAGAAAATCTATAGCCAATGACCACATTCATCCTAAGGATATTTGGGATATCACATTTACAACGTTAGCACTTAAAAATACGTGTATCATATTAACAAGTTGTACCTAGCAATCACTGACCTCTACACCAGTGTACAAACCTGCCCTGACCTGACAGATGTGCACACGACAGCTAGAAGGTTTGCAGGAATGTGCGTGCATGTGACCCCACAGTAATAACTTACACAGAGCGGGCTGCGGGACAGGAGAGAGAAACACAGCTGAGGGCACACTATATTCTGAACATATCCAGCCTATACCCTTAAGGAAATCACGGGGCAAACTCTAATCTGTCTGTTCTAGGGAGGAAAGGAGAACAGGCAAGGCTGCAGCTGGGTTCTGCAGCAGCATTCCCTGACGCATTACTGAAGCAGAACTAAAAAACTCAGTTCTCCACTTGTGAAGGTTGGGAAGTCAATTTGAAATGGGTCAAGTGATGCCCAGAGAGGTTAAGTGAGTAGCTGAAGAAGTTTTCAAGACACCTAGGATTTACAGGCAATTTTTGCTTTTGTTTTATATTTTTATATATATATATATACACAGACATATATAAAACACAGGCTGGGATTTCAGTGGAACTCAGTATCCAGAAGCATGATGTTGCAAGAAAGTTGCGGACATTTTTATGGTTGTCTGAATAGTCAAGTGAGTACTGACTGGTGACAGCGCTCTTGTAAAATATGATTTTAGAGTGTTTTGGATGACAGTAAGTCGAACATAAACCAGTTACTTGATTTTATTATCTTTTTTTTCAAGGCAGGTTTTCATGCTCAAAAAAAAGAAAGCAGAGGAACTCTTTGATTGAATTCAAAATTTTCCATCATTCTTTTTTCTATTCACCAAACTTGCATTTCCTCAACGTATAGAATAAATGTCAAAGTAAATACATGAGGTTGTTGAGATGATTAATCGCAGCTTTTATTACGATATAAAAAAATCAAATGTTGCTGGTCTGGTGAGTGTTATTGGATGTTGGATTGCCTCAAAGTCACTTACTTGGCTGAATTTTACTTTCAGACATACATGTGGATTTCGGACAGTTTTTCTGTCCGCTGTCAATGTAGCACTGGCACAGACTTTGCCTAGGCATGAACCATGATGATGAATTTTCACTCCAAACATCTGGTTTAAAACAAATCCATTCTGATCAGTGAATTAATGCTTGGGAGGGGCTCAGAGCACAGAACAACTTCAGATGACCTCTCGTTTGTTAAGAACGACTCATAATTGGTGGCAGCAGCAACACATACGACCAATACGAAAGGACTCAGAGGAATAAGCCGCTATTTGTTCTCTGTATAAGAACTATAATATTTACTGTTCAGTTGTTTGGGTTTTTTTTTTTAAACTTGGAGGTTTTTTAATTACTTATGAATTAATATTGAATTTAGAACCAAAGTTTAAGTCAGGCTTCGATCTCAGGGCTGGAATTCAGTTACCTGACATATGGTTGCCTATTGCTATTATAGCCATGCTAGAGCGTGCTACTTCAGCTGCTGGCCCAGAAGGGCAAGGATCTCCAGCTGGTCCTATAGAATATATTTCACACCCCCTTGTGGATATCTCCAGAACTCTGAAGAATGTAATACAGCATTAGACATCATGTTTATGCAACTGAATCCCACCCTCACTACCCAGGTGGCATTATTTTCTTATTTGGATTACAGTAACAGCTATACAAGATGCAACACCACTGTGCACTGCATAATGCATGGTAAAGGACGTGCCTGTTCCTAAAGAGCTTGCAGGTGCCTGACACCAGAGAAGCAGATTGACTTGCCCAAGACTGTAGAGAGCATCAGAGCCACCAACAGATTCCAGAATAGCAATGCAGGTACCTTGATCATGTTGCTTCTCCAAAAGCTATTGTAAAAGCTAGCCACAAAAAGCAAGAGGGAAGGAGACGAGAACAGGACCTCAGACTCTTAACATGGGTTCCAAGGACAACTAAACCAGTGCTCATCCCTTCTGAAAGTGTCATGCGAGAATATTATTTCTAGACTCATTTCACAATTGAGTCAGTCATTGACAATGCAGAATACGTCAGCCTGCTATGCTAAAGAAATAGATATAGGGCTATCCAGAGTAAAACTTGAAAACATCACAGGCAGTGGGAAAATAACAAACCAAGTTAGAAAGAAAGTATTGTTTTCCAATTCCTTTTATGAAAGAATCTAGTATTTGTGGGCACTTTCCCTTTCAGAAACCTTTGCATTTTTCCATAACAAAAGTTAAAGAAATACCAGATGTGGAAAGGATCATATCTATGTTAAAGTGCAACCAGTATGATAAGCTACACTCAACAGAGGACACAGTCTGAGCACTTCTTTTTTCATTGTGGCCCAAATACACACTTCTTCAGTGGCCCTGGGCAAATCACTTAACCTCCCTGTCTCAGTTTCCCATTCTTTAAGATGAAAGTAATGCTAATTACTTAGCTACCTGTAAAAGGTGTGGCGAGGATTAATCAGTTGTTTGTAAAGCCATTTGAAGATGAGAAGCACAGCAGGCATGGTAAACCAATAAAACTGAACACTCATTCCAAAACTCTTTGTCCAACATATGGAGAAATAAGGTCAGTATTGCACCGAGTTTGTTATGCAAGACAGAACTGCTGTTGAGAAAACATTCTGTCTTTAAGCATGAAGGCCTTGGGGCAAGAAAGGTCATCTGGAGTAAGAGGTCTTTACAACTTCTGTAGAAGCTGAATACCAGAGAGTAAAGGAATATTCTTGACAATTCTGCTAAGGTGACCCCAAAATTAAAAAGACGATGCTGTTGCCAGACAAATTAATACACAGAAAGCACAAAGACAGTTTCACACTGTTTGGTTAATATGCTCTGTAAAGTTATGCCTTCATATCCTCATTTGTATATATTATGCTATTTTTGTTCTATGTAGATTTGTCACTTCTGTCCCACCCCAAAGAATACAGGCAATAAATCATTCTAGAAACTGCTTCCCTATTTTACCATGAAGCAATCTCTGTTAAGCAGAGAAAGGCATCAAATCAACCTGTGATGAAGTTTATATACATTCCCTTTTTAGCTAAATGAATTATAACTTTAGTCACTGTTCCTTACCTTTTCGTTCTCCAGGTCTAACATCTTCTGTGTCAGTGCAGCTTCTGTCCCCTCTATTTGTTTTAACCACTACATGAACACAGCAGTGTGAAGAGGAAAAAAAAATATTAAAAACACAGAGGTTTTGAAATATTTGCACTAAACATTTTGCAAGTTTGTTGCTAACACTCCCAGCCATATGCTTTCCGCTTACTACCTACTCACTTTGAAGTTACACATGAATAAACAGGTTGTGAAAACACAGGCAGAATGGAGGACCACAGAAACGTACCAAAGACTAACAAGTGGAGGTTGTTTTCCTAAAATAAATTGAAGGGTTTTCTCCCTGTAAAGTTCAAAATATAAACCAGACTTGGCCCAAGAATGCAAAATCAACCCGTTTCCAACTTGGTATACCTATTGCTTGTTGGTATGATTTGCAAAACCATCATATGACCTCAGGGTGTCAGTCCTGCATTTTTTCAGATGGCAATTTAAACAAAAGACAAGGCAGCAAACTTGATCCTTTATTTTGGAGTTTGCTGCACCCTTTGTGGGAGGAAGCTCACTTCTAAAACATTACTAATATAAAGGGAACAATAAAATGGACAGACAGCTTGAAGGTCATGCAGTTGCTACCATGAATCCATTACCATTCTGCTCATAAACAAAACAACTAGAATGAAGAAGAATGGTCATTGCATTCCAAAGGTAAAATTACATACTGTAATAGCTAAATGCATGGATAGAAGGCTCTTGGTTAATTACTAACCATCACTAGCATTATATTAATATTCAGCATTTAAGATTATCATAACGGATGGGAATGCTCAGTTCTGAATTTCCTTATGGTCCACAATAAGGATCAAAGACTGGCTTACAGAGAGAATGATTTACACATTTAGGGTTTTGGTGCATTCATTGGGGCTCAGCCTCAAAGGAATTAACGACATATCCATTTTTTCCCAAAGATTTAGATAGGAAATCTGCAAACATAATTTACAAATAAGCAAAACATGTACACACTACTTTATCCTTTTTGGACCTTCAACTATTTAAGAGGCTGGTGGATTAGAAGGGCAACTTCTTTTATCTAGTTAGTAGGTTTAGCTTTGTACAGAGCTGATAAAAGTGAACAGGAACACCGTATTCCCCAGTGATTCTGTTTTCATCATCTTTGTTTTCTTCATTTTGAAGGTGACAGACTGAAGATACTCCTAAGGGAAGCCTCACCACTGATAAAGGATTCAGTGAGACAGTGAGCATTCTGATCCCTTGAAATCAATAGGAATGGGAGTCCTCAGCATCTCTCACAGCTACCCTCAATATTTGCAGATGAAAGGGTTATCTGCAAACATTAGAGGTCAAAAATTTTTGAAGGTATGGATGATATGCAAGACTAAATGTTGATTCCAATCTTCCTATGCCTATAAGCCTTTCTGGAATCCAGGGGCACAGAAGAGACAGCCGTGTATTTAGGAGTGGTAATCAGCTGTAGCATTCAAAATAAGCTTCTGGAATTGTGCCAGCAAAACCCAGAAACCTTCCTTGCCTGGCAGCTTGATTTCAAAGGATCACTTCCAGTGCCTGGGTATAACAGATTTGATCTAAATAAACAATGAGTGTGATAAATAAGCACATGTGACTATAACTAGCGCATCTATACCTGTAGTGCCATTTCTTCACAAAAGATCACATGAGATTATTATATATGATAGTTTCCTGTAATTAAAAACTACAGGAATACACATGGGAAGCTGTCTGGCCTGTATTTAGAGGGACATCTGAAATGGTTGCATTACACTGGAGAAGGCAGTGGAGTTGCTTTATATTTTGTTTAATCTAAACTCAGTGTATGCACCCAACAGAACTTACATTAAAACAATCACCCAGTCTTACTTATCAGATTTTGCCTGATTTTGTCTGTGATGTAAAACATGGTATTACAAAGCACGTATCATGTTTGTTTTCTTAAGGACAGCATAAGAGTGTTTTCTGTTATTCTTTGTCTTACTAAACTTTGGACAAGGATAGTGCCTTCTGTTATTGAGAAAATCAGAGCCACTTGATTAGCCTGTACCTCAAATGTGCACCAAGAAAAAGAGGAAAATGTTTCATGCTTCTTAGAGTACCCTCTGTTACCAGCTTGTACTTATTAGATTACTGTGAGGCACTTCACTAAAGTGGCCCAAAATGGATAAAGTCCATACATAACACAATCTCATCTCATTCTTTAAATGCTGTCTATTTATCTATACAAGTTAAAACTAAAATATCCCTCCATCTTTCTGATGGAGTGTTCACTTTCTGTAATAACCATATCACCTGATAAGACCACAAAAATCAAAAATCTGTTAAAATAAACTAGGAACTATGGCCAAAAAGAGAGAGAAAAAAAAAGAGAAATGAAATTATAGATCAACTTCAGCATAAATAAAATCTCTATTGTAATTGTATGTTTCTATTCATTTAAGGAATTATTTCAGTTGACAAAGCTTCCAATTCCTTATTGCTGTGATCAGTAACTAATGGAAATAATTTGTAGATTACAAAATGTATGTTTTATTCTGCATCACTGGCACAAATTAAACAAGCCTTCTAATTCCAGTGGTACTTTTTTTGCATAAACACTAATTTACTTGTGCAATAATAAACCAATCCAGTCCCAAAAGTCTGGCCAGCTTTGCTCTGTCTTAGCCCTGTGTACTGGGGTTCTTCCACTTTCCTTAGTGGATGTAAAGGGCTATGATCATCACCTCTTCTTTTTAATTCTATAATTCAATAATGTAATGAAAAGCATATGAATTTTAGCACTTTTCCTTTTTAGTATTTTGCTTATAGCAATTACTCACTTAAATCAATGATTATTAAATTACTTAATTTAGATTATCTACGTTAAGATATTTAGTTAAGTAGGTTATCAAAATTATACCAATTAAAGCATTTATTAGAAAATGCTCAAATTTTAATTTTAAAGTTCTGATTCTGACTTTCAAGAATGCATCTAGGAACAATTTAATAGAAGCCCATGAAAAGGACAAAGCTTCTTCAGAGAAAAAGGTGAGTCTTAGTTCTAAACATCACCTTTACTCATACACAGATTATTTTCTCTCCATAATTGGAGAAGTAAAGAACTAGCCATGCAGAACTGAGCAACCTGACTGATTACCTGTCTTATACAAACTACTTTTATGCTATCTATGCCAGCTAACTTACAGAAAAAAGGACTACAGACCACCTGGAGCTTTTTTGCTCATAAATATGAGCCCAAGATGCACCAGGGTGGTATGACTTAGCACTTCACAGCAAAGCTCCCAGAGAGCTGAGGACACTGGCATTTCTGAGAATGAAGTCCCTTTTAAGTGGCTTTTTGGTACTTCATGTTAAGGGAATATCTCCAAAACATGTTTTTATTTTTAAATTTGATTTATTTTTAAGTTTGGTTTGACCTCAACACATCACAATCCCAACAGTCATGTAAGGACGAATACATGCTCCAGTCCAGATGACTTGAACAGAAAAGCCATGCTTCCCTGGCAAAGTTATGTGATATCTTAGAAGGCATGATGAGTCTTTAGGAAGACAAAAATCTTTACTGAATTCTACCTTTTCACAGAGCGAAAGCACAGTCCCAGCTTGGATTATTGCAACCTGTTCTTCGTTTCTCAAATTCTAAAATAAAAAAAAGACGCATTTTAAATTGGATTGGAAATCCTTCCTTTAACACAAGCCATAAATTTTAACTATAAAGAATAAATCAACTATAACATTTAAAATTTTATAAGCGTGACCAAAAAGGGTCCTATGATTGAAAGTATTAAAAGCTAAAGCAAGGGTACTTAGTCTCCACTCTATTTTAGTACACCAGTCCCCACAACACTTTTGCAACAGTTCATTATTCAGTGAAAATTAAGTGGTTTCTGTCAGAGATTTTGAAATGTCTTTTTTTCCTTCCTAGCCAGAAAAATACCTGTTCACTGGACTATAGCCCTGCAGCAAGTTAATCCCCCCCTCATGCACTACAGAGCTAGATTTCCTATTAACAAAACAAATGCAGACAAAGTACCACAGAAACCTCCACAGAACTTTCAACATAAAAGGCAAATCTAGAGCTTAAAGCTAGCATTATAGAGACCTCAAACTGTTAAAGCTACCTATAAACTGACCCTAACTCCATCAACGTTTTTGCCCCAACTGCATGACCAAGATTTTATACTGTATTTGGCAATACAGGGCAAGAAAGTGAACCAGTTAGTTATCCTTGCCCTTTCTCTCAGAAAATCTACCCCTGGCAGAGGCAACCTTCACACTGTCAGATGCTATTGTTACTACTCAAGAGGTCTCACTTTGACTTCCTTATTTTTCTCCCCTGTTTTGTATCTTTTCCCTCTGCCTACTACAGTGCCTTTTTCTCATGTCATTCAGCCAAGATCAAATCTCATCTTGAGAAAATACTTTGCATACTTGAGAAAATACTTTGCAATAGCATCACTTTACCCAGAAGACTTTCTTTTAAGTTTGTAAAAGTAATACTTAACCATTCATGTTGCTCATGCAAAAATAGGCATATAAAAATCACCCTGTGCATTTTCTTGAATGTTATTTTCTGTTGTGGGGAAAAAACAAACAAACCCCGTGCTTTAAAATAACCATAAAACTAGAGGCATATTTGAAATTAAAACTTTGTTACCCCATTATCTCCAAGAATATCTAGCTTCTTCATAAGTTCAGATATATTCACATCCTGAAAAAGATGTTCAACACTTATTTTTCATAAAGTCGGCGAGAAACAGTTTTTATATGCTACATTTTATGTACCCTCTCTTCACTTCTGCATGCAAAGAGACTTGAAACGTAAGCAAGTGAAACCTTAGTTTTGCATCACAATTACAAAAGTGTCACTGATACTTTCAGAGGCCAAATCAAATGTCACTCTTGGTTATAGCAAGCAACCGGGATGTCTGCGTATAAGGGCAGAATGTTCCTCAACCATTCATATTTATCATCCCATTGATGCAGGAGATGACAGATCAAAACTGATAAACAGGCTTAAAGGACTGTTTTCCCTGTTTGTTTGGAGCACAGCATCAAGTACATCAAGCTACAGAAGATAAAAGGACAGAGAGCATGAATGAAATAATTGCTAAGAAGGTTTGCTGAGTGGTTTGGGTTTCATTTTCTTTGTCAAACAAAAGCACGGAGTTTCAAATCAGCCTTACAATGTTAGGAGGGAATATACGTGGTGGGCTGAACACTATCACTAGGATTCCAAATGCTATCAGCTCACAACCTTCGTGAGCAGAAAGACATGATCCTCTGCCAGTCAGCCCCCAGATCCACAAAAAGAAGAGAACAACCCATCCTTACTAAGGTCCAGACACTGAAATCAAGAAAAGCACTCCTCTCATACAAAAAAAAAAAAAAAAAAAAAAAAAAAGAAGAAGAAAAGAAGAAAAAGAAAAAGAAAAAGAGAGAGGAATAAGTTCATATGATGTTTGTATTTTACACAGTGCCAAGGGCCAAGGTCCATCCCCAGGCCCTGGAACTCTGTTTTCTGCTTTAAAAAAGTTGTTGGAAAGCTTCATGGAATTGTTTAACCTGCACTAATTGCATTCTCCTGAATTAACCCGGACATGGTCAACAAGTTAGTGTGGACCAGGGATCATTCCCATTGACAGCTCATATGCAGCTACACTATTTGAAGCTTTGAAGGCTTGAGAGCGTGGGCAAAGACCCGTTCATCTTAGTCCGAAATGCTTAATACCCATGCGAAAAGCAAGGTAGCCTTGGTAAACGCTGGCACCTCAGCTTCTCATATTCAGCCCTTCTTAAGTCAACATTTCACAGACCTGTGCCCTGGCTCACTACTGTCATTACTTACAGGAGGTAACATGCTGGTTTGCATCTGTCTGTTGTGCAGCTGTATTATGTTGGTAGGCAGGGTGATCAATCTTTAAAATTTTTTAAAGCTAAATTAGCTATGCTTGCAAATTACATAGCTACACCAGAATATAATTGCTCATGACTGTACCTCAACAGACTCCAGTGAGCAAGGCTTAGTAAGAAATGAAAGATTTCCTGAAGACCAGACACAGATGTGGGAGAGAATCTACCGGTTAGTTCATCCTGGCTCTAAAAAAGGAATAATGTGTTCTGTCCAAGTTGGTCTATCCTGAGAATTTCCCTCCCTCTCTTCCCAAACACTTCAGCAGTGTCTCCAAATGTTACATTAGCTATTAAACAGTGCACATCACTAATTTTGGAATCGTGAGGAGCTTAACACACACTTGTGTTTGGACCAGTGTTAAAAACAAAACTATTGGTTATGACCAGCACTGACAATATTGAATGGAAATGTCTTTAGCTGCTCAGTTACACTAGTGAAGAATGGAATTCAGTAAGGTGTGCAAGTTCTTGCACCTATTGAGCCAGAAATACTCATTCTAATTCATTTAATTCCATGAGGAAGCATAAAGTAAGAGTTAGAAACCAAATCAGATTTTGCATTATTCTAGAATCTAATTTGTGACTGAAGGCTAACAATTTTGAAAGACACACAAAACATATACAAAGTGGGCAATTTCAGTATGACTGAAATTAGGTGACTGCCCATGCTTCCAGGTAAGTGAACTGAAATGCAGATTGACAAAACCACCTCTTCAGAATTGCAACAGAAGACGGTGGAAAACAATATGAATTCTAGATGGCGGTAAGCTGTACCTGCTAGAGCCAGCATGCAAATTCAAAGAACAGATAAGGTAAAAAGCAGGTCTGGCATCCCATGGAGGCTCTGTGTGAAAGGTAATAGGCTAGCTGATGGCCCTTGCTGTGGTCTGGGAAATGACTACACAAGCAAACCTGTAGGTAAGAATCAAATTATAATTTTTTTCCTTTAAACTACTCAGCTCCCTAACGATATGCAACCTACAATTTCATTTTATCTCCACTACAGATAGTATTCTGCTTATTAAGGCACCGAACAGAAACAAGCCTTCTATATGAGGACTTGTAAACACAATTACAAACACAAGCATAAATTACTAGTGAGTGCCATAGTGTAACACATATAGAGATATTCCAGTTCAGTTACTCATAGAAAAGTTACCGTCACCTGTCGTGCAACTTTACTAACAAAGGAAGCCTGAATTCGGTCTTAAGTGGACCAGTATGCAAATCCATTTGTACAGCTAGACATTCAAGGCAGAACAGAAGTGAAAAGAGTAATCCTTGCTTCCTCATAGCAGAAGCTAACCAAGTAAGAGCCTGATGTTTATTGCATGCTTGATCTCCAATGACAAAGTCTCACCTATTTGAATGAGTTTTGGATCAGGCACTTCATGCTTCAAGGCCCTAGCCTAGGCAAATAACTTCAGCATATTAATTCAACTAGTGAAATACACAGGTGTTTCACTACACTAGGTGTAAAACAATAGGTCAATATCATACTTCTGACCTTAAATGAAAACATTTAATACCAAGAATGAAGCATTGTAGCATGCCTGACAATGAATCACATCAACATCCACATTCTTCTCTGCAATGTATGTTTTTACAGAAGTTCCCTAAACGCAAATTACCTTGATTGACCAGCCTTCATTTTCTTTGATGAACTCCTGACAGACTACCAGATCATATGCTTATGAAGCCCTTTCCCCAGTTAGCAATACCTTTTCTTACTGTACTTTTTCAGATTTTCTTCCCTGGTAAATGGCAAACCACTTGTTTGGTTATCGGGTTGGTCGTTCTGAAAAGGTTCCTGGCCATCCAACTGTTACTAATGCTCTACATATACCTTTATTCCTTCCTGTTGACAGAACAGTTGAAGTGCACTTCCATTGTTTTCAGGAAAGGTGGTTATGTGAAGATTAAATGCCGGCGACCTTCGTTCTCTCTCCTGAGGAAAGATTTTGTTTAAAAACAACACGCGTGATTATATGCAAACATTTATTTCCCACCTTTACAAAACATACTCGTACATTAAAAAAAAAACAGGTTCCTATTTGTGTTCCAAATATATGGTATTTCCTCTTACTTTCACTGTATTTGAAGGATTTTGGCTTTAACTAAGCACAAAAATGGTTTTAGTTGCCATTGATTCCATGCACATACGGTTTCTGCAAAGTTAACTGGCACTCAGATGGAGGAGCCCTGGCATGCCAGCCAAGTAACTGAGTGGAGCCCTAAAATACTCTGTAGGTTTATGTTGATTTAACTATTGCTTTCTTTCATGGAACAAAGAACAGTTTAGGAAGAAGAAACTGCAGAAAACAATTCAAACTCTACCATGGAATAGTATTATCCCTGAAGATTTTCTCAATAAAACTAAGGCTGTGCATCTGCTCCTCGTTTACTCTGCAGTTAACCTTTGTATTAGAGCATGTAAAACCCCCAGTCCTGCTCACTGCACAACCTAGGATGTCTGAACATGTTGAAAGGCAACACTAGCTACACTTATGATATCCTTTCGTCAAAACTAAAAATGTTAAATTCCCACTTATCTAAAACTATAGTATTTCTAAAACTTATCCAGGTCATCTATTTGACTTTCATGTGTTTCTTCAAAATCCAACCTATTATTTCTTCAGAAGGCAGAAATACAGAGAAACAATAAATAAGCTATTTTATTTAAGTCAAATTTTAACATGCTTGTGAAAATGACTGGATTGAAGGCTCTGGGCAACCCAGGCACTGGGTCTTACTCTGAATTCTCTTTGGCTACGGGAACACAAGTGAGGAAAATCAGCTTTCCTCTTCATATTACAAGAGGTAGCACTGCAAGAAGAGCTTCACTTTCTGACAGTACAATGAGAGTGAGCTACTGCAAACATTTTTGCTCCTATGACAAACCATGCATGGGCCCATCTTCTAAAACACGAATTTAGGTGCTTTAGTTGATATGGCAAGCGGGCTGCATCCATTCACTTAAGCAAGTTAGAAAGCATGGCAACCCTTGTTCATTAACTAGCTTAAACCTAATTTGAAACTATAGGTGGGAAAAAAAGTCTCCATACCCTATACATTTTTGCCCCTTCATAGGATCAGTTTTTAAAAATATTTGCATTAACAGTGTAATTTTGAAATGGGTTTAAATGACCTAGGTGTTTTAACCCGAAACCAGAGGCTTGCTATTGCATTAAATTCACATCAATTTGCTTGCATTAAATGATAAATGGTTCTTTTCTACTCTGGCCTCATTTTCATCCAAAAGAATGTAATCAATCACTCTCAAAAAATACTGTCCTGACTACCAGAAGCATTCCTGACTTTACTAAAGCACTCACTTTGTCCATCACATTTGTGACTAGATGTTTGCCTATTAAGGGAAGAAAACAAAACACTTTTCTTACAATCATGCAAAAATGCTTGAATTGTTATTCTGTGAAACAAATCCTTAAAAATTTGGCACATGACACAACTCGACACATCACACTGAGCTATTTTTCATGTGATTCTTCCATGTGAAAAATACATTCATGAAGCATTTTTTTTTTTGTTTCCTAAGAAAACTTTTTGGATTATTTTACTTCTAAGAACACTTATACATTAGGAAGCAGTTTCTAGTGTAACTGCCAATCCAAATGATAAATTGTTTGGTATTTTACTTTACAGTTGCTTAATAAAATAAAAAGATGTATATTAAAAGGCATGTTTATTTTCCTGAACATTTACTGAAATTCTACTAAACTAAGTTAATAATTTTGAATATAATGGGCTATGACATCAAAATATATGGTTGATAAAGGATTAAAACAAAGATTAAGAAATGTCAACAGCAAAAAGCAGAATGTTCACATAACAGGAAGACACGACCTTTCTGTCTTTATCAGAGAAGTTACACATGCCAAGATTTTTGGTGAAACGTGCTGGGTGATGAAAATTATGGAGGAGTGACAATGACAGGTTTCTTGGAGAGTTTATTCTAAATGGTGTTAAGAATGCTGATCTTTAAAAATGAACAATGTGTTATCAGGCAATACAACTGTGTGACAACAGTGCATCGCACACAACTAGTTTAGCATTACTAAATTTGACACGGGCCCCACTTACGAGGTGATGAGAACCATTGCTTTCTCCTGTGATACAGGCTACATGTTCAAATTGTAATTAACAAATAATTTATCTGTTACTTCGTTAATGCAAAGTATAGGGCAACATACTGCTTTCATGTACAGAAGTTTTACTTGTGCTTCACCACTTCAACTTTGACATTCTCAGAGGGTTTTTGTTTCCCTTTTTTCATTGACTGAGGCCAATTATTTCCAGTACATGACCATTTATACCATCAGAAAATGGATTTCAGGTAAGAGAAATTCTTTCAAAGGTGCTATCAAAATGTGTTCTTTTAAGATAATTTTACTTCATATTAACATCATCAAGCTTAAACAAATGTAATTAAAAGCAATTATACATTGATGTGATGGATGTGTCAGATCTTTAGTCAGATCGCTGCATGCAAGATGTGAGAAGGTGTGTTAATTTAAACAATGCCAACCAAGGCTGTAGTATACATACCAAGTGATTTTACATGCAGGAAAGGAGCAGTTATGGAAATGAAACAAATAAAAAAGGCAAAATATTGCAAAACAAAATATTTTATTAGATGAAAAACAAACTATATGCAATATATATTAGCTATATTACATCTTTATAAACATTAGTGAGCACTCTCTCCAAAACATATTAAGGCAGCGGCATCAATTTCATTATCCCAAGATACAACATTTAAAAAATAGATACCTAAGTGACTTCCCTTAAACATGCACCAGACATCAGTAATCTTTACAGGAATTTCAGCTTGGGTTCAAACATAATTTCTGCTCCATTTGAGAGTTTGCAACAGAGAGAATCTCTTACTTCAAGCTCTAGCACTCTGAATTCTAACAGCTCGTTCTGGTCTTTTGCATCTTGCATTTCATTCTTCAGCTGATGCTCTTCTTGTTCCATTCTGTAAATCTATGAGACAAACACAGCATCATAACACCCCATAAGCAAAGGAAAATACTGTACAGAGTTACGGGCCAGGAGTTTAGACAAAACTGCTAATTATTTCAGTTTCTCATTAGATGTTGGGCTGTGTCTTGGAGATAAAGAAGGAACATCACATCAGAAAGTATTTGTGAGAACTGCCAGCAGAAAATGGTCAAAGTTCTCTTAGAACAGTTATCTGGAAGTAGTATGAAAAGTGGTATGAATATTATATCGAAATAAGTTAAGCAATACAAGTTTTCTTTTGAAATCAAGTGAATGAAAATGGATTACATTAACATTTGGGTAGACTGTTCTCATTGTCTTTGTGTAACTGGACATCTACTCTTTACAGCATACGAAAGACAGTAATGGAGGGGGTTTAATACCTACTTTTTAATTTTCCAGATTTGCGCTTTGGAGTGCTAACAATGACAAAATAGAAGTTCAAAATTGACTATTCATTATGCCAACTAATAGCTTTGGTCTACTGTCTAACTTAACTGGGTGACCTTTTTATTTGTATAAAACTAAACAGAAATGTAATGTCTGGCATAACATACTATAATGCTTATAATACCCATGTAAGTGTCTGAATAAATTAAGTCCAACTGTAGCTACTTTTAGTCATGAATTTTTCTTTGGTTATCTCACTCCTATTATATTAATATAGACCTACTAATTAACAAATATAATCCTTTGACTTCCTAAGTACTCGCTAACTTTCCCACCAATATTGATGAAAAACAATGAGGATGTTTATCTCTTAGTATCTCGGACAGAAAATGATAGTCTTAAATCAATCAGTATTACTTAACATGTGGAAAAACTTAAAAAATGGAAGGCTGAAGGGAGCAGGCACTTTTATTAGTGCTCAGGACAATAATAATCTTTGTGTAACTGTTTGGCAAAATACAAGATTCCACATTATGCTTAATACTATAGATTGTATTTTGTTGGACACTGGAAACATCAGCTAGCTTGGGATCTACTGTTCGCTATACAATTTGTAATTCCACAATAAAGAGAAGCTTCCATTTCCAAAGAGTACAAAAGCATATTGGTACTTTAATTAGACTTTTTTATCCAAATTTCTGTTTCTGAAGAGAAATAAGTAAGCAATTTTCATGTTGATGTTCCAGTACTTAGTACACCCATTTCCTTTTACCATTTCTTTTATGATAAAGGGAAGCAATTGTGAAAATATTCCAGACTATGAACACATACCTTCTCTAGCAATTCCTGATTTGTTCTGATTAACAGCTGCTTTTCTTCTACCCATTTTGAATCCTATGAGGAAGAAGAGGATTAAAAAAATTAAGATTATATATATTTTGTTAAGCAAGACTTACAAATGACCACAATAACTAGAAGATTTCAAACATCATTGTACATTCAAGCATAAAAGTGGTCACACATCAAAAAATAAAGCTATTTAGGTATTTCAAGGATAAACAGCATTTTATACTACAGAGAAAATAAAAGTTCCCTTCTTTTCCTGAAGCTGAAGACTTATTTGAGTCCTATAAGTCTTCTTTTACTTTCGTTTCCTAGTATGTTCCAGCTAAGCATATCTTTTAAAATCATTACATAGAGCAATTGTGGGTGAACACAGTTGTATGATATTTCATAGCATTTAAAAAACATTTATTTACTCAGCTTAACTCAAAACTATTTCTTTCCATTGCAAAGAGTTGGTAACTTTCTTGCAAAATCAACCCATTTTGAGTGGCGTAATGCAAATCCCAATAGAGAATGGGAAGGGAAGAAAAACATTTTATTACCCCTAATGACTGAAAATAAGCTTCAATGGTATGCAGTTAATTGCCCTCTGCTAAAAGTGTGAGAATCAGGCTCATACACAGTGTTTGTGATATGGAATTCAAAGCTGTGGTGGAAGTGAAGTGATATAAGATATTCTATACTCCATTTGAAAACTGTATTTCCATTTGACCACTTGTTCCAAAGCCGATCTTTCCTTTTAGGTTTCTCCATGGCTTCAAAAGGCCTCATCAAATGTCCCTTTAAAGACCCAAGCTACAAAACCTCACCACTAGCCATAGCTAGGCATTCAGATTTAATGGATTATAACTGCCAAATTCACTTTGTTCTCCCTACAGAGAAGAGTTTTTTACATAACCTAGATCATACTGCTCTAATATGTTTAATAATACCAACATTTAACATGCCATACTAACTCTAGATCAGATTATTTTCTAGGTAAAAAGGACCACATCTATTTAAAATCTAGATATCTTTACTAAAGTATTAAGGCTGATACTTCCTTTGTCAGCAAGGTATTTGCACATTGATGCTGCATGAGAAATTAATAAAATCTGGCTATCCCAGTCCATTAACTAGCTTTGAAATATCAACCAAAAGAATCTAAATCATTATAACATTTACTCCAATTGGCATTCTTCAAAAACACTAAAAAGTTAATTTTTCTGTCTACTGTCCACTACAGTTTCATATTCTACTGTTCTTTCTCCTTTTCCCACTCATATACAAGAATGTGCAAGTACATTTCAACTTTCATGCAGTAAACAAGCTCTTCAGGGTTATGATAAGTATCATACTAAGAATAATATAATAAAATGAGTACTGAAAAGGCATGAAATTTGACAAGAACTTTTGAAACAAGTAAAAGAAATGTTGAGAATAAAATTCCATGTCTAGTTTAACATTTAACTAGCATTTTACTAAGGTCAAGGAACGAACAGGCTTGCACGCACAGATGTAGGGTGAATATTCCAATGCATGCATACAGTGAAAGGCAGGTTCAAAGGTTACATCAGACCAGGAGGTTCAACTACTCCAGTTTAAACAAGTAGAAGAAAAAGATTGATTTGCCCTATTGATAATTAACTTCTGTGTCTTTCTTCATGAAGTTCAACCTTACTTTCTGAGAAAACCTTAACTCCAGTAGAATTATATTTATGTACACACCAGGTCACTGGGAAAGCTGAGCTCACAATCCATCTGGCACATTATATACTCCAATATGTTCAGATTTATTATTTACCCCATCAATATCTTATAAGAATGTATTCCATTAATATAAAGTTTTTTATGCATGCACCTCAATGTACCTTGCAGAAATGGATTATTAGTTTTATTTTACATCTAGGGGAATTCTGACAGATCAATCTCATGAGAGATTAATTCTCTTAAAAGAGCCATTGGCACTTACTTTGAGATTCGACATAAATTGTTATAAGCCAAACTTCAAATATTTTTTTAACAATAAGATTCTAATCTCCTGCTCTGAATTTGACTTCAGGAGAATTGCAAAGGTCTTTGGTGCTTCTGTTTCCTAAAGCTGTAAAGGACAACTGAAAAATCCTGGGATAATATGCTAGGATCTTTTGATTCATTGTTTCCCTTTCAAAAGCACTTTAGGGACCGGTTCCCCAAATGAACATTTCAGAAGTATTATTCAATCACCATCACTACCATGACCACCTAAATGACAAGTAATAATAATAAAAAAATAAATCACATAGTGCACAAAGAAATGAGTTTATCATCACAACCATTTATTTTGTTGAATGTAAATACTAACAGGTCAGGAGAACCAAGCAGGTGCTAGAGCTCCCAGGGAGATACTCTGCCCACTTCTGTGGAAAGCTAATTCTCAGCACACAAACTAGCCCACTAGAGACAGTATCGTACTGCTCACTGGCACGCCCCTGTTGGCCTTCTCAGGATTAGTAAGAGATACAAGGTGGAAAATGTGGTTATGAATCTCATAAAGTAATAACTAATTAAATTCTAAGTTCCAGGCATACCTTTTTGATATACCATTCTGGAAGCAAAAATCACAGAAGTCATTTCTTACATAGGTATCCACCTTCACTTATCTTATTTACCAGCACAGTACTTAAATTTTACACTGTAATAGACAACTATTTTATGTTTTCAATTACACAGCAATTCGCCCACAACACCTTTATCATCAACACACTAAAATGTCAGCAGTAGATCCTTGAGAAGTCTTCAGTTTCATTTATTCTTCCAAAAGCTCGGTGACCCACCATTTTTAGATTGATAACAGTCTATTTTTAGTAAGATTTTATTTACATGGAATTTACTAAGCAAATTGCAGTTTGTGGAATCTAGCATAAACAATTTTAAACCTTAATTTTAATATTGTCCCCAAACCTTTGTATTTATACAGAATCGTACAGAATTCTTTCTTACAAAGAATAATAAAAATAGTAATATCATTAACTTGGCATTATTTGTAGGTTGTTTTTATTCGATCATTAGTCTTTGAAATTTATATCTACAGATAGCAATATTTTATATTACATACACTACCTGCAATCTTAAAATTGTTATTTCAAACAACAAAGCATAAAATTATATCTTCCCAATTTTCTCAGCGTGTTCTAGCAGTGAAGCACCTGAACATTTTCGAAATGCACTCTCATAACTCTTAATCAGCCTTCCTGAAGATCCTGGTCATTATTAAATATGCATCAGTAGCCACATCTTCGTCAAGTAATTACAAGATACAGTGCAGCATGAAGCCTAATTTTGATCTGTGTGATGGTATGGGAATTTGAAAGCAGTTGGGCCCTCTAAGAATTTACGCCTAGGACAGTGACACTGCAAGTGGCTTCCAGTAACCAGACATACTTGGTGGTTCATTTCTCTAGCTGAGGTGTGTGTGGAAGTGATTTTTTTAAAAAAATAATTTTCTATGCTACACACCAAAAATATTCTCCAGTACAAATATAGAATATTTATTTTATTGGAATTTATAGCAAATAAAAAATGGAAAACAGGAAAAAGGCCTTCACCCAATGACAACAGGAACAAAATTTACAATGCATGTACATGCGGTGATTTCAGCGTTATGCTATTATGTGTTAGAAAATTAATCTTTAATGGCATTTTCTTAGCCTATATAATACTTTCCTTTATTTAAGTAACCTATTGCTGGAGTAGCAATTAAGCCATATTTGTCACACTTAGACACCAGCAAGCAATGAAGATGGCAAGGGCACCACTGCATGCAAGGGAGAAAATGATGTGGTGGAGGACATTAAGAGAGCCGTTTACCTGTCCTTTCTCGATTAGAGCTTTCTCCAGGTCCTCAATTTTTGCCTGACACCTGAGAAGATCAGCTTGTAGTTGTTCACGAGTCTGGAGGAAAAAAAAAGTTTCAAAAAGCATGCACATCCAGGTAGACAGGTAAATATAACTGCATGATGAATCAAAGTAAACATACTTTCTACCCATTTACGGGCTGCCCAGTCAGTTTTTAATGCTTTTTTTATCATCACATATTTAATGACAAAGCTTTTCCTTGGGGGCTGGGGTGGGGTGGGGTGGAAGTTAGGAACTGAAAGAGTTCTAAGAAGCTATTCATAAGCTTTAATAATTCAAGGTAATTGGGAAAAAAGGGGCAAGAAAGAAGGAGAATTGCAATAAGCCCTGAAAAAGGCCTACAGGTAAATAAAATATATTCACCCACAATAATTTACAAATCCCATAAAACACATAGGGGAGTCAGTTTTTCTCATTCTGTGTGATTATTACACTATTGCACTACAGTAGGTATTACCCCCTGAGTCCAGTGATGCACTAAAAGGGACTGAATCGTACCAGGTACCAAAAAAAAAGGATGTAAACCAAAGGATATCTCTGGAGACCTTCAGCCACTGAGGTTCCTTGGGCTACTACCAGTACTTTTCCCACCATACTTCAGGTACCCTTTCACCCAAACAGTTTAAAAATTCCTACAGGGATTTCCTTCTGCGTGTTTGCATCTTTGGGTCCGTGTTGTTTACCTTAAGCCTCATCTAAAAGTAATAGGAAATGTTCATCCCATCAGAACACCGGGCCCTACAAAACTAGCCATGCAAAAAGCTACCTTCTGACTCATTCAAAAGATGGATTTGCGTGGATGTGACAAAAGAGATCACAACACCATTGAAAACAAAGAGCTACAATTACAAAGTGTACTAAAGGGAAAGTCTGCAAATAGCTGCAAAATAAAATTTAAAAAAGCTGTTACAAAAATACCAGGGTCTCCTTTTCCATGAAGGCAAAGGAAATATATAATGGTCTCTCATGACTGACAGACACAAGGGCCTCCGAAATCTTCCTTTAATGGTAGATGTAATTACACCCCCTCGCCCCAACTGTAGCTTCAGAAGTGATCTCCAAAGTCCTTGTTGCTTTCCCTGGCTAAGCGTCCTACTTAAAAAAAGAGTGCCAAATGTGACTAGGCTTTTGTAAGATGCTGAAAACTCTAACAAATGAAGCCATAAAGCAATAGTTCTAGTACTATAAGAACTGTATTTCACAGGGAGAAAAAAGTTAATGTTGATTGAGAGTCACTTCAAAGAACCTTGAAAAAACACATAACAAAACTCGACACATATTAAAGTAAACCCTGAATCTTCTAGATACTCGTTCTGACGGTCAAGGACTAACATTTTTAGCTGTAAATAACTCCAAATAATGTCAAGCAGTCTACATTCTTCTGTAACTGTTATCTGGAAAGCTTTGCTTTTGAACACACAGAACTGCTCTCACAAGCACACTGTTTCTATACCTGAGAATATTCAGTAAGTGGATTTTATAATGCTTGTCAGAGAAAATGGCATGGATGAAACAGCACACATGTAAGCCTAATAACCATCATCAAACTAGCAATATAGAATTTTGTGAATATTTTATTTATTGTTCAAGTAGTGGAACCATTAAACTAATGGCAGCTCCTACCTCTGGGATAAATTGAGTCCATCCCCATCAGTACTTTTTAAACCACATTAAAATCTTTGTCTTTCTGTATTATTAACAACATGTTGCGGTGGCACAATACAACGAAGGGCGCATGTAGCAAGGCAGTAATATGCAATAGTTCACAATATTTAATATTTAACATGTTTCTCCATTTCTGGGGTACAGGAGGTATTTTTGGGGGGTAAGTAGGTTAGGGGTTTTTTAACGCCTAAACACTTTTTAGAATCACAGTCTCACTGAGGCTGGAAGGCATCACCTTTCCAACTTCCATGGTCAAAGCGGGAAGGCACCTAGATAAGGCTGCTTAAGACCTTGTCCAGTGGGGTTCTGAATATCTCAAGGGACGAACATTCCACAGCATCTCTGGGAAACCTGCTTCAATGTTTGACTGCCTTCAGAGTAAGACGGGTTTTTTCTATGCTTAAATAGTATTGTATTTGAATTTGTGACTGTTGTATCTTGTCCTTTCACTGGATCCCACTGAGAAGTCTGGTTCCGTCTTCTCTACTCCCTCCATCAGGCATTTACACAAACTGGTAAGATATCCCCGAGCTTTCTCTTATCCAGGCTGAACATGCCCAGCTCAAAGCCTCTCCTTGTGTATCACGTTCTCCAAGCCCTTAATCATTGTGGCCCTTCACTGCATTCTGTCCCGTATGTCTGTGTTTTTCTAATACTTGCCCAGAGATGAACCCATGTGCTGGTTTTGGCTAGGGTAGAGTTAATTTTCTTCACAGTAGCTCGTATGGGGCTGTTTTGGATTTCTGGAGGAAACAGGGTTGATAACACAGGGATGTTGTGCTCTACACAGAGCCAGGGACATTTCTGCTCCTCACCCCACCCACCAGTGAGTGGGCTGGGGGGCACATGGAGGTTTGAGGACTCAGCCAGGACATCTGGCCCCACCTGACCAAAGGGATATCCCATACCATGGGACATCATGCTCAGCATATAAAGCTGGGGGAAGGAGGAGGAGAAAGGGGGGGCATTCAGAGTTATGGTGTCCCAAGTGACCATTACCTGTGATGGAGCCCTGCTCTCCTGGAGATGGCTGAACACCTGCCTGCTGATGGCAAGTAATCAGTGAATCCATTGTTTTGCTTTGCTTGTGCACATGCCTTTTGCTTTACCTGTTAAACTGTCTTTATCTCAACTCACAAGTTTTCTCACTTTTATCCTTCTGATTCTCTTCCCCATCCTGTCAGGCGGAATGAGTGAGCAGCTGTGTGGGGTTTAGTCAACAGCTGGGGCTAAACCACAACCACCCAGCACTCCAGATGTGGCCTCATCAATGCCGAGTAGAGAGGAAGGATCACCTTCCATTGGTCTGCTGGGGACCTTCTTCCTAATGCAGCCACTGATGATACCTCCAGCTGAACTTCCTGCCACCCTTTAAGATATTTCAGCCAATTTTCACTCTACCTTAGTATCCCTTTGTCTAGTCTGTACTTTATCAGTTTGCCTAAGATAATCTTATTAGGGAGAGTGTCAATGAAGTCAAGATAAACAACATCCACTGCTCTCAACTCACCTGCCAAGCTAGTCCCCTCATCACAGAAGGCTATCAAGCTGGTTAAGCATGATTTCCCTTTTGTAAAACTACACTGATAACACCCAGTCACCTTCTTGTCTTTCAGGAATTTGGAAACAGTTTCCATGATTATTTGCTCTATCCCTTTCCTAGGGATGGAGGTGAGAATGACCAGCCTTCAGTTCCCCAGATCCTCCTCCTTGCCCTTCTTGAAGACAAGTAACATTTGCTTTCTTACAGTCCTCAGGAACCTCCCACAATTGCCATGATGCTCCAAAGATAATTGAGAATGGCCTCACAATTACATCAGTCAACTCTCTCAGTAGTCAGCAGTCTGCAGGTTCAAGCTGTACTTGATGCACAATGAAGGACATGGGGTGAAGATGATGAAGTTTCAAGCCCTATGGCTATTGCTTACCCTTTTGGATGTTACATGCTCTCTGGTCATCGATCATAATAGTTATTCAGTCAGAGGAGCACTTGGAAATATGCTACATTTCTAGACATGCCCCTATCTGCAAGGAGATGTGATAAAGTAGAAGAATTTTAGTGTCTAGTTAACTCAGTTCTATTTGATGTCACTGCTGTACAGTGAATAGATCTGCAGACTGAGTCAGAGCTCACCAATTCATTTTGAAGTGATTTCTCACCTCCCCATTTTGGAAAAAACAGAATGGAAGATGTTAGCGTGACTTCTGCTAACCTCATCTCTGCACTAAATGGTTTAGTGGTGGCAGAAAGGTAAATCAAACCAGAACACATACTCTGTCACACATCAACTACCTATAGTACAGAGATTGCTGAGAGGATAAAAAAACCCATTTATTTCAGAGAGAGCAAACAATGACACATCCTGACATTTAATAGGAACAACAGTTAGCTATGTGCTTTTTAGTGTAAGAATACTCTCAAACTGATAATTTTTTTAAGAAGAAATTATGATTTCACATATTCTACAAAACATTTGAAGAAAAACTTCCCTTGTCAGATTTGGGTCAGATTTTTAATATACTCATATGATAAAAGTACCTAAGTACTAACAAAAACCTATTCTCCAATTCTTTTAAATCCATTATATTGCTATCCAAATTGCAAGTTCAATTGGGATCTCATTCTCAATAACACTCTTACTACCAAAATCTTTAATATATTATGCATGCTAGATTAAAGTATGAGATCTTTGTTCTGATCCCACCAGATGAAGCTGAATCGTCACCTTACTGTTAATATCCTCTAATCCTCAAAAACATCGTGCTTTGCATTTCACTGACCTGCAAATATACCTCCTGCTATTCCAAGTTATTTCAACTTTTTCAATGATTTCAGAGTTAAAAGGCATTTCAGTTAAAAAATTACCCTTGCTTCTCTCTCTGCATCCAGTGTTCCACCAACTTGTTCTTGAAGCAATGCATATGCTCTTTGCAAAGCTTGATATTCTCTTGTTAGCTGGCAGAACCTTAGTTCAGCTTCTTCTTTAGGTGTGCTCTTAATGAAGAGGGGGAAAAGAAGTGGGTTTGTGTAAATATATATGATAATGGGTTTGTTTATGTAGACAGATAGATACACACAACAAGCAACAACAACAAATACTGAGTCTCAAAGGTTTAAAAAACTGAAAGAAGTAGAAATGGAAGGATGATTTGAGGATAATGCAGAAATGCAGATATCAGTAACTGTGTCTATCTTACAATTTCAGGACAGTGTAAGTTACTATATAAGGCAGTAACATACAGAAATGGGAAGAAACTGACTGGGGAAAGATGAGATAGAACAGTTCTATGCACCACTGTCTTCAGCAACCCCAGAGCCACAGGAGCTTCTGAAGGAGCTCATTCTATTTGTCATGCAGTCCATCACTCCCTTGTTACTCTTTTTCTCTACCATGCCAGGGTAAAGCATTTTACCAGCACAAGCACACTAACACAGAAGTTACATTTCAAAAGCCATAAGATGGGGGGTAGAGGTGGGTGGGTGTGTGCTTTGCTTTTTTTTTTTTTTTTTAAGATGAAGTATTTTTAATGTCTTAATTTTCTTGGAATTTTGAGCAACTGACATAAACACCTTCAAGGTCTTTCCTTATAATGCTGAGGGCAATAAATGTCCTTCCCTTTAATTAATTTTTGCTCCAGGAACTCAAGCTCCAAGGAAAAGAGATTACAATATTATTAGATATTAAACCTAGGAAAATAGAAAGCTTCTTGTAACTGAGGAGTATTAGGCACAAGCTAGTGAACAGGAAAGAAATATGAAAAAGAGCATCCAATTCATGCTTTGTCCTCAGCCTTGCAATCTTTTAAAGTAGGCCAGCTGCACTGTATATCACAGAGCTGAGACAAAACCTGTCAGTGGGTATTTACTACCTATGATCATTTAAGCCTTAATGAATTGCAAAAGCCTTTCTGAGTATTGTAAGTATACAAAAAAAGCCCTGGTTGTATCAGAACTGTCAAATAAATTAGAAGGTTGAAAGGGAAACTATTGTCTATTAACTATTGACTTTTGGCAAAGCAACATTCATATTCATTTTCTTTTGACTAATAAGAAAGGGCTTGAGAAAACCAATTTAATTTCTGAGCCCAATATCTGCCAAATCTGTCAGGCAAAATATTATCTTATTAATTCTATTGCAATGACTGTCTGTGTTACTGGACTTGAAACAAGATAAAGCAATTTTCTGCCAAATTTTTCATAGTTCCTGTGCCAGAATAGCTAAAAACAAATGTTTGCCTTTATATTCTATGTCAATTTCTATAGAATTTAAGAACAAATCAACTACTACTTACATCTTCCAAATCTTCTTCTGGTGTTGCTGGTGTTCTGTCTGTTTTATCCGTGTTATATGAAGTTACAGATGATGTTTCTGAATCGACAGATTCTTCATCAAATCCAAAAAATGTCTCCACAACATGCCTCTGAAAAGTTAGTTTTTCTTAGTTACTAGCAAAACAGTTGGAAAACCCCAGTGACTCAGTAAGCAGTAGCCAAGTTCTCCTCTGACCATTATTTTAGTATTTAGGAAGAAAAAAGTTCCATTGTAAATCCTTGTTCTCTGATTAAAGGAGCTACGTTCTCAACAACATCCGTGTAAGAACCTCCAAGAACTAACCGCAGGTAGCACTGGGTAATTGCCAATAGAATAATGCTTTAGCAATAGTATAAAAGCTGATTTTTCCAAAATCATACAGATCTCACAAGATTCACAGTAGCGGAATAAATTATCTATTCAGAAGAAAGTAATGCAGTACAATGCAACACATAATATGTGGAACCAAAAGGGAAAAAACATTCCTAAGAACAATGTGGAACAAATTTCATCATTCATTCTCATTTGAAAAAAAGAAAAAAAGAAAAAAAGAAAAAAAGATTGATTTATAATATCAATTTTGCAAAATCCTACTTAAAATTATAAATTGCTGCTTTCCATTCTTTTTTCAATATGTCTTTCTCAAGTTTTTCAAAACTTTGCTCCAATATTATGACTAAACAAAAAAACTATGCCTAGAGAAAAGCAGCATTTCAATGCAGATTTTAAAAATGTTACATAATGTAATCAATTAAATGCATGCTTACAGAAAACTAAAGAAAATGAGTAGCCAATGGAAGTGAATAGTACAATACTTATTGTGAAACATGTGTTTTATATAAAATATCACAACTATAATAATTCTTTCCATTTTAAAAACCCCCTTTCCATCAGTCTTCTAACATATGCTCAGAAAGCAGCAAATTTCCATAGACAATTCCACTGTTCACAAAAATAAAATTGTTTTAAACATTTAACTAGAAAAAGTTTTTCAAGTATTTTTCCTTCCCAAATAACAGTAACAAAAGTTAACTGTTATTAATCAATAGAAAGCCTAACTTTTTACACCACACAAGTGTTCTATTAATCCAACACAAATCTAGAGAAGCAAGAAATTATGGAAAAGAAAAAAAAATAATAATGGTGTTGCTGGAAAAATGGAGCCAGGTTACGAAACGTTGTAGACAGCAAGGCTAGTGAAGAGAGGTGGCTCTAAGAAGATGAAGAAAAATCTGTCTATCCACCTCTATATTTTTTAACACTGCTTGATGCTGAATCACAGGTCCTGATGTCACAGTTTTTTCCAGGTATTTTGTTTTGGTTTGTTTTTAATATAAACCACAGGTTGTATGTGAGAAGATAACAACCTTGTTTCATTAAAGAAGCCTAAATGATGAAAAAAATTATCAGTTGTTATTAATTCAGAACACTAGACGTCTTACTTCTCAGCAAAGCCAAACTCACTGAGTGGAATCATGAGCTATCAATTTCATTCAAGATACTGAAAGGTTTTATTTTATTTATAATGCCCTATCTAATTATGAATTCCAAATATTTACTTTTTCCTACAGTCTTCTAGGCTTACCTAACCTTATACATTCTTCCAGTTTGTCTACAAAGTACCGTCTTCGCTTTCTCACAAAGCCCCATAATGCTTAATATGGCTTTTGACTCAGCATAGCTCACATCAACAGCCAAAATACTCTATCGTGGTTTAAGTGGTACCACAAAATCAGACCTGCAGGTGTGCCTCAGTGCCTGCATGACACCATGGACTCCATTTACAGTGTGCAGCCCTGCTTACTATGGTTCACCAGCTCACATCATAAATTAAACTACTTCATTATTGTTTCAAAGTACAGCTGACCCCACTCAAACTATCAAAGACAGCTTCAAGGCCCTGTTCTGAACCACTTAATTGCTTCACTTAAGATGAACCCTTCAAATAATTTTAAAATTTTCATTCAGTCTGCATTTTAAAATTAACTAGTTCTGCTAAATTCTCCTTCTGAAAGGATGTTATCCACTCAAAAAAACAAAAACAACCCCCAAACCAAAAAGCCACGTGCATACAGAAAAAGATGATGCAGCAGAGAAGGAAAAGAGATTCTGAAAAATCTTCAGAAACCACCTTCCTTTGCAAGTTACTAGACCACTATTTAGTGTATTCACAAGAAAAGGATTGCAATTATAGCACTAAAACCCTGTAAAGACACATTACTTGGTTGTATAGGCAGCACTGCGATCCTTTCAACAGGGAGAGATGTGTCTATGGTTCTTCAGAGAAACACTTTCCTGGGATAATTTTATCGTTTCCTCCAGCATTCACATGCTACTACACCAGTTTGTTCACTGTTCTGTCCTACTTAAAAAACAAATCATAGAATCATGGAATCCTAAAATCATTTAGATTGGAAAAGGCCTTTGAGATCATCAAATCCAACTGTCAACCCAGCACTACTAAGTCCATCACCAAACCATGTCCCTATGCACCACATCTACGCTGACACCAGGAACAGGTTTAAGCTCTATTCTAGAAATATCAAGACTTATCCAGAAAGCTAATGTGTCTCTCACACTCAAATTACAAACATTTCAGACTCCTCTCTCATGAAAGTACAAAGGTTTACCACAAAACCTGAGGTATAGCTAGCCCTTGGGAGATGGCCTGTTGAGCATTTCTCTCACACTCAGTACTGATTGCAGCCTATAATCATTCAACACTAATTGTACCAGTAAATATTGGGAGCTGAAAATAGGGCTAAAGAAACGGTGCTACCTTCAAGTTGTAAGGAAGACAAATTTACAATTTGGGTTGCCAGGTCAACTCATCAAGAAGAACCTTCTGACTCCAAACCGATGAGCAGACAGTTTCATAAAGACGAAAGCAGGTTATACAGAGGTAAAGAAGATGGTGGCAGGTAAACAGAACCCAAGAGACTCATGAAAACCGCATCCTCATTTTACAGTGCAGATGCCTTTTACTCAAAGATGCTGGGAGCAAACCCAAAACAAAGCTGCATGAAGACCCTTATTCCCATACTTCTATATTCTGCTCTTCTGCCTGTAACAGCTTCCCTGTGGATGGGGCTCAAAACAATCAGCCTGTGCTTCAGAGGGATCAGACAAGGACAGGCAAGTCAGATGACTGAACAGCTGACCTGCTCCTTTCTCCTGCTTCAAGGGTGCTTGCCCTCAAAAATGACAAACACACTTCAGTAAAGCTCAACCAAAACTTGCAATAAAGTCTAGGCTTGAGGGCTGACAAAATAAATGAGTCAAGTCTTCGCTTTGAAAAGGTTGGTAGAAGGGACTTTAAAAGATGGAGAACAAAACTCCATTTTATTATCACATATATGGCACAGAGAAGACGATACCATGAAGGCCAGCATCAGTTTAGTTAAAACTGACAGTAAGACTTATTATACAGGGGGGTTTGCTATACCTCCACTATACAGTCACTTCTGTAGATTACTCAGTTTAAGAATGTATCTTCCTTTAACCCTGCATGCACACATCTCCCCCACATCTATTCAAGGAGTGAAAAAAAACAGAAAAGGAGTGGGTTTGATTTTACTTAAATGTATATAGGTTTGAGCAGACACTTTAAGCAATGCCATTATTTTAACAAAAGATACCAGCTGCATTTAAACACTTTACTAGTAGCAGAAGTAGGGAAAAATAATTGGCATATATTAATAAATAAATCACTTTATTATTAGATGGGAGGGAATTAGGCAAGAAAATTAATATTCCCCATCACACTAAAAAAACCCAACACTTCAAGGACAGTTAAAAGTCAAAACCTGTTAAATGCTATACAGATTGCCTATGGTATTTGGAGATATGAGCGAACCACTTATTTTTAATGGCTCCTTGCTCTTTATAGAAGCTGTACATTTATCATTTTGTGGAGCAGATGCTTTCCACAGAAATAGAGACAAGGTATTTAACCATTGTATATTAACTGTACGTGAATGAATTGCTTCATGACATAATTACAAAATAGCTGGTTTTGCTGTTGATCAACTAGTATGTGAAGAAACTAGCTACAAGAAGTGATGCACAGCAAAACCAGAACAAGTTAACTGTTAAGGGAACAGCTGTAGAGGAAAAAAAAGGATTAAAAAAAATAAATAAATGGCATCCGATTCACAAAAAGTTTGTTGATAAACACTGTAATAAATAATAAGGCATAAATAAATATACCAACTCCAAGGGAGATTCCACATTCAGCTCAACAGCTGAATCACAATAATTTTCGAAAAGTATATAAAATCATATACAATACTCACTGGATTTTTGTAACCAGATACTATTTTCATTGGATTTTCATTCAAACTTTTCTTAAAAATGGGAACATAGTTAACTTAATTTTTTTTTTCATTGATTTGTACATTTGTTACTTCTAAATAATAAGTTAATAACTGAGAAGATAGTCACATAAATTGGTGAAAAATTCTTATTTAAATTCTAATTTCTACTGATTACTGCCATGCATTTAGTGGCAAGTATTTTTCATGTGGATTTATATCAATGTTTTCCATAATTTTAAAGTAAAATTATGCACTAGGTCTTTATAACTCAAGTATTAAGGCACCTGCTGAACTATGGTGCTCAGTAAACATGGAAGTTTAGAATATCACAAATCAATAGTGACATGTAGACTATATTATGTGCAAATTTCAGTATGCCCTCATGTTTTTAATGGTTTGGATTAGATATACTTACATATAAATAAACTGATTTCTCTTTTATTAAAGTAGCTTCACTTTACATTTAAATATATCATTTTCAAGTACTTAATCTACCATCATGAAAATGATCCAAGAATTTCCTTGTAATGCAATCAGATGAGCTAATCAGTAACTTCTTACCTTCATGTTTATATGTCATTTCTTGGCAGCCAGAAAAATACAGGCACACCAAAGCACAGAGGCAGACAAAAAAAGAAAAGTATAAAACAAGAAATATGAACTCCATCACACCAGTGTGCAGGTTTTCCACTATCACAAATACAATTTATTGAAGTTTAAATAAAGAAACAAATCCATAGAGCCCTGCAGTTGCCAAACAAACTGGGCAATTATGTCTTATTTTCAAATGCATGAACTCCATCAGTCACGGAATCACTGTAACTCCATCCTTGGTATCAAAAATAAACAAAACTCAAAAAATACTGTTTCTGGAGTTTCTTGGTTGTTTCACTATCAAAAGTGGAAAGAAAAAACCCAAAAAACCCCAAACAACAAAAACCCACCTGGAAATAAAGTATGCTTTGAACAGCAGAAGAAGATTCACCTCCACTGTATCTTTTTCCTAACATGTCCAATGGCACATTAATGTAAAAAAAAACAAACAAAAAACAAACAAACAAACAAAAAACAAACAAACAAACAAAACCCAACCAAACAAAAAAACCCACAAAACCCAAACCCAAACAAAATAATAATAATAATTTTTAAAAAACCACAAAAACCCCAACACATCCAAAAAAAAAGCAAAACTTCTATCAATTTAGGCTGCTTCACCTCAGAGAAAAGTGTCCTGCGGTACCTGGCTATACAAGTCACTATATTACTCCTCTAAAAACTTGTAACCACAGAGGTTATAAAGCCCATCCCACTATGCTGCTCCTTTCCTCTGGGACCCTGAGACAGTTGCCAGCGCTGCTCTATGGACTCCTGTGCCCCATGGTAATTAAAAGAGTGCTCAGGCAAAGCTACACTAGCAACAGTAACCTAGTGCACCCACAGAGCTCCAGAAATAACACAGATGTAACTGAAAAAAAAAAGAAACAACCAAACAACCCAAAAACAACAGAAACCACAAAACCCAAACCCCAAAAAACAACTAAAATTAAATCCTAAAGCTTCTCAGTTGAACTGATGTTATTTAGACCCAAGCAGGCTATAAAGGCTATTGGACTGGTCTGACAGATTGGTCACACAAGCTGTCTCAAAGATGGAGAAAGGCATACCATAGATTCTGTTCCAGACAAAAAGAAGCACTGTCAGGAGAATACTCATTAGAAAACACACACAGACACCAGCCAGTCAGTCAGAGTACCTCAAAAATTAAGGAAGCTGAAATGTGAGTGTTAAGTCTTCAACCTGTGCACCAAGTTCCTGTTTATTAAAACAAAACAGGAATCTTTCCATACCTTCTAGTCTGAGCTTATCTGACCATTTTCATGAAACCTAATTCTTACCAGTTACTTCCTTTTTCACTTTGTCAAAGGAAGTGGGACACAGCTGGAAACAGATCCAACTCCAACAGCCAAAAGCGTTAATTCACTGTGTTAATGCTAATTTTACATCTAACAAATCTTAGAAAAGCAGAGCCAAAGATTTAAGTCAGTAATCTTTTCTGCGTGGTTGGTTAGGACAGATACACCCATAATTTCATCTACTCTTATATATAGGTTATCATATGTATGATATAAAAATCTTGCAGAATACAGATATACACTTGCACAGTACATGTCTATGTATAAAGCAACTCATCTTAGACTGCCTTTATAGCCCATGGAGAGAAATGGGCAATTTCAGAACAAGACTCATACGGCCTATTTAGATATCTACTTCCAGAGGAGAACAGTCACCACTTAATGTTACTTTGTCCAGAGTGAGATGTCTAAATCTCACCTCTGTTAATTCTACCATTTTCATCTGGGTTCCTGAGATAGGCTGCAAAAACAGAGGATGAAGATGGTACAATCTCAACAGCTCATCTGAGTAAGGAACCCATTCTACATAGATTATTTAAATAATAAGCTGCTGGAAAGCTGTGGGAAACACAGCTTCCTTTGAGGATTTTGATCCTCACAAGACCACACAGGTGACCTGGATAGAAACTAGCCTATATGCCAGGATTGGATTTTTAGAAGCTATCATCAACAGTGTTTAAACTCCAAGTCAACACTGCATATACATGTAAATAGCCTACAGTTTTATACGATGGCAGGTAATAGGACACAACAAATATATTACTGATTACTTCTCTTCCTTAAGGAATTAACTTATTTAAAAACTATAGTTATATAGGAATTAGTATAGTATATATAGTCCAAGTAGTATAGTATATATAATCCCATTCACTCTTCTCACACAGCTTTCTCTCTCTTTTTCACTTGTTTTTGTTTTATAGTCCTCTTTTCCTCTAAGGAGGTAGCATCAAATAAAATTCGAATAGCTAATTCCATATGCACACCAAAGAGCTAATAGACAAGGGGTGGAATAACTAGCGGGAGTTATGTCTGCTACTGATGAATTTGTTCTTTCTGGTGTATCTATCATCATAAATAAGAAGCAAACCTCTACTAACTCGGCTGCTCATATGCATTTAATTCTTGCAGTAATCTCTGCAAATTTCCCCAATTATAGTACTCTTACCACACGAAGAATGGCAGTGCCACAGATTTTTTAATGGTATCATGCACATTTTCTCCAACCCTCATGATGTTCAACTCTTGCTTTGGCAAGATGGAAAAGAAAAAGAAACCACAAAAACAACAGCTTGCTCAAGAGAACACAGGTAGAAGGAAAGGTTACAGAGTCTAGTTCCACTTAAGTTCTATTAACAGAGAACATTTTTAAGACATAAATGAATAATTATGGAACTTTTCAGTCTACGGAAATTATCATCACTAGTTATCAACTCCTAAAAAATTAAATTAACTAGTTTTGTTTCATTAGGAACATTAAGAACAAAAGATCTTAGGCAATTAATTTAAAATCAGATAAGGGCTAATAATTAGAGAGGACTTTAAAATTAAAGTATTAGTTACATATATATATTTTAAATTTTATGTCCTGTTTTTAAACTTGATCTCAACACACAAACTTCCAGGTATGCTACACCAAGAAAGAATAGGTCAGGGTTACTGTAAATATATCTGGCAGCTATCAGCCTTATGTTACATAACAGAAAAATGCATGCAAGATTTATTGTTACTTCTGATTTTTTCTTTTTTTCATATGTAAAAGACACATAATTACTAGAAGCATAAGAAATTACTGCTGAAACGGAGAACTCCAAAGGATAGATTTTTCAGAACACAGGTATTATAGAACGCAGAGCAATAAAAAAGCACCACCTGGAGGTCATCAGGAATATGCTCTGCAGAACACACTGACAAGCACTCATTTATGACAGAATAATCTCAAACTACCATATAGGTGATACTCATCTCTCTACTTCCACTTTTTCCCTCTTACCCCATTGTCCTCCCCTCATATGCTCCAGGCTCCTAATGTTCAACTTCACAAAAAACATTATTCAGCAAAATTACTTGAAGCATGTGTTACAATAAACAAACACTGAAGGTATACTCTGAAGCAAAACTTTTCTGTTTCTACAGTCTCATTTTTCTCTTGTACTTTGCATTCCAGAGCAAAATAGTTACTAGAGAAAAACAGATACTATTCATATATCACATATATAAATCTTTCAGTAATATCCCTAGCGTGGGTTAAAGTTTTAAATTGCAATTAAGCAGTAACTTAGTACTAGTAGTTTAAGGGGTGTATTTTCTTTCAAAAGGACTGTGTATTTGTCCTTTGAAAAGTTAGATGTTTCAAGTCATTACATCATTTAGGACTCAAGCTACTTGAATATTTAGGCAACAATGGCTAAAAGGTTTATTTAAAACAAAACTCAAAACAGTACAACTTGTGTGCTGTACAGAACTTGCAGCTCCTGAATTATCCTAAGAAAAAGTTATTAAGCACTCACCAGAAAAAAAACAGAATTATATGACACTTTAGCACTAATGTAAATGGTGCTTTAATTTCAGGTAGTATTTGGTACACATGTTGTCCACAACAACAGAGATGCACGTAAACCTGAAGATATGCTCACCTTTGGAGGCTTCAGACTTTTCCTCTTCTGTTTTTTAGACCGCAATAACCGTTCTCTTTCCTAGAATAAAGAGAATGTTTTACTATGGGTTCATTTTAAAACATAATTAGATATGTCTAACACAAAGAAATACCATTAATTTTTTTTAAGGCCTGTGGTAAAGCTAACACAAAGACATCTTTATCCTTTTGAATAACACCGTGTTGATATAACATCACACTGCACTGCAGCTTTTTCCCTTCGGCAAACAAACCTTCAGCCACATACTTCACACACTTGATGGGAAGTTGGCAAGAAAAGGCTTTGTTAAGTACTGGGCACAGATTTATGACAGTTCTTTTGACACTTTTACCAAGAAGCTCACTATGGAAACAGAATTCACATTCTCATTCCAGTGTTTAACCATCCTGAAGAAGGAGGTCCGTAGGCAAAAACAAGTCCAGTCCGAGTAACTACAAGTCATTGTATCAGGCATACTCTGATACACGAGCATGCATATGTTGTTACATGTGTGTTACATTCAGTGTTACATACGACTGAGCCTTGTAGTGCAGAAGTCTCAGATCCAAAGGCACTCTCAATCTGTGCCAACTTAGTGTCTTTTTTCTACCGTGAAACAAGATCACAATTAACTATGTCATAACAGGAGGTGGTTATAAATGGAAAAATGCAGCATCTATGGACGTTTAAATCCAAGAATACTGCCTTAAATTCCAAAGAAGAGGAGGAAAAGAAAGTAAAAATTGCAAAGCAGCAAGCAAAAATAAACCCCAACACCACAGGAGGCAGGTGATCTGTCTCCTCTTTTGCCTGTTTCTCTCCTTAGCATCTTTGCTTGCAGCACCTCCATTTTTAAAAGAATATCAGCAGTTCCAAGTGCTTTCTAGCAGTGATTGCTCACTGCATGGTATTATTCTATTCAGTTATTTGCTTCACTTTCAGTTCAGAAACTGGACAAACAGGAAGCTCCCAGTGGAAATGACAATAAAATTATTTATCTTTATCAGCACATTGTTCCAGGAATGAAATTTTGGAAAATGCAAAATAATTCAGAAATGCACAACAACTTATATAGTACCTTTAATACACGTGGTTTTCAAAAAAAAGAAAAAGTAATGACTGCCAAGGTAGAGTGGAGCAGGTATTTCATGCAGCAGAAAAATATATTACATTAAACTAAAGCTGAAACTATGCAGTTGAATTTTATAGAGTTGGAGAAGATTGCTATCTCTTCAGTACCTGATTAAGGCACACTCCCTGCTTTAACCTGGGTCTCCTGCCTCCCAAGCAGATATCTGAGCAGTTGGACTTTCACTTCAGTGCAAAATGAACAAATGTTTCCAAAGTCCCCTACTCCTTCCTGTTTCTAATCTTGTTTGTAAGAAGACTGCTTAATTTACTACCTCAATAATACATCAAGCTACAAGAACAGTAATAATGCCAATTAAAAAACACCATTTGCTGCCTTATTAGCATCTCTTGCAATCATCAGAGTTTAGCTCAACAGCTTCCCTTTTAAGAATTGACCAGAGCACTGCTGTTGTGGGAGAACTCAAGTTGATATGGCTTTAGCTGCAAAGATAGCCTACAAGCAACACTACTCATCAATTCAGACAATCCCATTGCCTAGGACTATTGTTCTTATTTCTGTGTATCATATTGGTCTCAGCTGGAGTTAAACTGATGACTTCTGTATTAACCAGGTATTTGACACGTGGGTCATTCTTGATAATTATGACATATCTGTATTCTGTAGAGGTGTGGTTTGAGCCAGAAAAGACAGCTAAAAAGCATAATGGAAGTGCAGAATCCCTCTGCGTTCATATCAAAGGCAAAGCATCAACTAGTTTGTACTGCCAACCAAAGCAAAATCTTAGTTAACAATTTAACTTATTTCTGCAAGTGAAATAATACCTTTAAATAGGAAAAAAAGCAAAAATGAAACCAGATTTTAAAATATTTATTTATTTTACTTTCACACTAAACACAAGTTAATACTATTTTACCAAAGTCAGGATACAATGTATTTCCTCAGATAACTGGCTGAGACAGTAGAAAGAGAATCCTTTCATACCCACTTTATACTGAAATATAAATGAGGTCATATCTGCCACATACTGGGAATTTAATATTATGTCACAGTCCCTGCCTGTACAGTTGTATTTGGAAAGTAAAGCAGCATTGCTCTGTGAATCAGACTCTACATCATAGTGTCTGAGTAACATCCTACTGCTTGTAACACTGTGACACTGCAGAATGCACGCAGACATCAATCTTTGGCAGTGATTGCAGAGAGAAATCCTGGGTCAAATCTCAGAGTAACTGCCAAGAATAGAGACAATGCTCCAGACAGAGCGGTAACACATCTTGGTTTATCTTTTGGATCTTATATTTTTATTTTCAATGTTTTATCCAACTGTTTAATTTGCTATTTAGATAGAGTGATCTTAAATTCACGTTATCATCTTGTAGCAGTCAGTAGTGCCATTTGACATGCTTTGAGTCTGCCTGAATTCCAGATGCTGCTCCAGAAGGGCAGGGGTCTCTCAGAGGCGATATGTCATTTCTGCCAGCACCAGAAGGGTGTATCATAAGTTGCACAAAATAGCACTAGACACCTTTAACACAACTCAAAATTGGGTCCTGATCAAACAGTACAAACATCTATGAGCATTATCGGAAGTAGTTGTCACAGAGCGTAGCAGCTGTGCAATTCTAACCTTAAACTATGCTACTACTTTTGGTTAGATGAACTGTGCATATTTCTCTCCACTTGTTATAAGGACAGCTAGTGTGGCCAGCTCAGTTAGAGATGCTTGGTTAGATTAAATGAATGCCGTTCAGCATGTTCCTTTCTTTTAGAGAACTTCTAGATCAGGAGAGTGGTTGGGTTTGCACCAGGGTCTACATCCAACAAGTTTCAGTCATTAAGTTTTGAAACATGCCCTTTCCTTAAGTCCCTCAGTTGTTGACAGCCAATTTTGTGAGGTGGATGGACTGATGCACTTCTTTTCACAAGCAGCTCATAGTAGGTAAGTATTTTATAATACAGAGATTTATACACATTTCAAAGAAATTAATTCACTGCCTGAGAAATAACAAAACCGTTTGATACTGAAGAACTATTTCTGCATCACTACTACAACTGGCGTTAAAATACCGCTCTCAAATCTTTAGTTTGCTTATAGATGTGTGTGCATGCACGTGTGTATACCAGTCATAAACATTACCACTGTGAGATCATCAATAACATGCTGCTGTTCTTTAACTTGTAGTCTAAGGAATTCAATTTCTTGTTCCTCTCGTGTGCTGCTGAGATCATTCAAAGATGTGTGCCTCTTCAGGACTGGTTGTGCAGATAACTTCTCTTTCTACAAAAATAGAATTAAAATTTTTTTTAAAATGAAAGAATATTTTAAAGAGTCTTGCTGTAACAGGAGGAAAATTCTCATGTGTGATGTAGTAATCAAGAATCATTGGACTCATCAGTAAATACTCCACTGCAATATAAGGCCTCTTTCAACAACAAAAAATATTACACATCTATATGCCTCAGTCTTAATATCTCACATAAGATATTTTAAAACAGAATCAAAGAACACAGTCTGGGACAAAATTAGCAGACAAGTGGCCTCAGTGATCTAGCCTAGTAGGGTCTTTGGCACATGTACTCAAATTCAGTTTTGACTTCTAATCATAAAAGCAGTATTTATTAAAGCTGATTTTTAGTCATGTATTTTATAGCCTCTAAAACCATTTTACCTATCTGTAATCCTTTCCATTAATCAATGTGAATTGATACAAAACAAAGCACATGCCACTCTGAATTTAGCATATGAATATTCAGCTGCATTGGCTGAGTTTGACAGTTATACCATACCACTATTGAGAGTCCAAAATGTCTGTGTTAGAGAAAAAGCCTCACGAGCACTTTCACCCCAAAGTAACTGTGTGCAATGTGTTCTTACAACCTGATGTCAGAGATGATTACTTACCAGTTCTACATTTTCCCTTGATAGATTTTTTATTTTCTCTTCCATTCTCTGGATACATTGCAACATATCATCATTTTTTTTGCTCATCCTTTTATTTTTTTCTACCAAAGGCTTCAGCTGACTTTCTGTCTCCCGAGAACGTTTCAGCTGCAAATGGCAAAGGAATAAAGTTATCTGTGCTTTAGTTTACAGCTGCAGGAAAGAAGATACGTGAGTGTTTTCACTTGCCTTCTTTCTTCATTCAGAAAGTTTATTTCTTTTGTTAAGTGGCATCTGATACTGATACAGGCTACTGCTGAACTAAGAACTACTGGAGTCTAAACAAGACATGGCATTTCTGTACAGCCTACAAAACCACCAGATCTGGTCACTGGATTTTGCTCTTGGAAAACACTCAGATGATCTTTAAAACCGATTTCTTGATAAACTAATCTCATTGTATATAAGCTTCTTCCTCTGATCAACTAGGTCTCTGGGGTAGTTGTTTTCACCAATGTAGCTATCCCTTAGTAGAAGTAAACTCTTCCTTCTGTACTTTAAAAAACCCTAGACCCAATGTTGTAATTAGAGTAATAAGAATGTCAGCCAGAGGGCACAGATTCAATCTCAGCATTCTGCTGACACTTTCAAGCTGCTCAATTTTGGTCCTGTGGTTTTATGATGTTAGGCAATTATGTGAAGGAAATTACTGCCCTTTCTTGCATTTGTGTGTATTCACCATTTCACTCTTTTCATTTCATTAATCCTTGACCTGTTTTGTTTGAAAAAAATCTATTTTTTCCAATCAAATTATTTTAAAATTTCCTGAGTTTTAACTAGAAATGAAAAAAATAATCCTTCTTCTGAGATAATTTCACTGAGTATTTGGGGTTTTGTTTCATTCTCAGGAGAAAATTATTTTTCACAGTGCTTAATCACATGACCTTACCGATGTTACTGGGTTTATGTAATATTGTCTCAAAATATGATAAAACCTTTTCTCCGTATCTTTTCAAAAACATCTATCTTATGCCCCTATGCCAAGCATCATGCAGAGCACCTGACTGAGTCATACATGCCCTCCATCTAGGGACACTGAAGGATGGGTGTTGCAGTAATTCAGCATTCTCCCGGGATGTTCTGAATGGCTTATGTCCACAGAAAGTTTTGCCAGGCTGAATTATCTTGTCTTTCTATAACACAATCTTGAAAAAGGACAAAATGTTCTTGAGGGGTCAGAGCAGGGATAAGCAACTATACCAGGAATGGTGGGGGACACCCCCCCCCAAAAAAAAAACCCCAACATTAGTACCCAGGCAAAGTAGGAAAAATGGTGAATTATACCCAGACTAAAACACATGTTCTTCTTACTCCAGAAACTGAAATTGTTAATGAGGAATCAATTTCTGTCATATGAAAGGACAGTTTAGACTATACAACTGTTTAAAGAGGAAAAGTGTAAAGAAAACAAGATGATTATGTTCTTAATTCATCCAATTTTAGTCTAGCATTGTTCAATTGACCTCACTAATCTAGACGCAGCCAAGGTGTTGAACAAGAAAATTTCAAAAATTAGCTCTTCTGATAATCACTGAGATGTCATAACTAAATTAAGTCCTTTCATCATAAAGCAAAGCCTTCATACCTCATCAAGAAGAGCTGTCAGGCAAAGCAAGGAGGAAGGTGTCAGTGCTTCACTCCTCTATAGGACTAACATGTGGCAAGAGCACTCTCCCTTTCTGCCCTCACCACACATAATAGCATTATTTTGGAACCAGCTGTATAGGCTGCATGAGGGAAAAAATTCCATCTGATTAGAACGAAAAAATCTTTTCTACTACCACTAGAATTGGGGCATGAGAAGACGTGTAAAAATTCCTGTCATTGAAACTCACCTCCCATTGCAGTTAATGAAAGCTTTACCATTAACCTCCAGACAAGCAATCTTATTGGATTAAATACAAATTCAGGGTAATAAAATTCATTCTTAAAATTTGTGTCGCACCCTTTCATTTGTAAGTTACTATTACTCCCATAGGATAATTTCACCTCCTGAAGAGACTTCCCTTTTGAAATGACAGATTTTTCATCACTAGCACAATAAGTGCTGGGTTTTTAACTCCTCACAAGCATAAGCATGTCACAAAAACAATGTCAAATTTGAAAAAGATTAATCCAGTAATTTAAGTGTATAGATTATGCATGTTTTACACAACATCATTACACAGTGCTACAGGCAAGCTACCAGTCAATTTGGTAATGATGACCCCAAAATAAACTTAGAAATTTTGTTTTTCTGGAACAACAGAGATGCCATCCATGTCTTTTGTGGTCACAATGTGAATTTCTATAGAAATCTCTGCTATATTTAGCTATAATTGATTGAAACCAACCAGTGCTAATTTCTAAATTATTTATAACACTGACTTCCCGACATTAAATCTTTTACCATAAAGTTTCCCTCCCAGTCACCATCTGTGTTATTACTAATTAATTTACCAGTTCATTTCTTTCATCTGCTAAGAGAGTGTTTCTGTCTTCCAGCTTCCTTATTACAGCATTAAGTTCAGCGATTTTTAACTGAAATCTCCGCACATCTCGTTCATCCAAATGCTGCTCCTTTATATGAAAAACATATAGATATATAAAATTACCTATCAAAAAATATTTTACTATCCTTAATTTAATGTCATGGTTTAGCAAGTGGATTGTGTAAATTTAAAATAGACTTGTAGATCAATGTCTGGAAACCTTATTTTAATTAACTGAAAAACTAAACAATAGCATCCTGTAGAAATCCTAAATGATATATTACATGAAAAACTTCCACTTGTGAAATGTATGTAAAGGTTTAACAATTAAAAAAAAAGCAGCTAGATATATAATATTTGATGTATTATTGGTTATTTCCCACCAGATTTCTTACTATGAGCTAAAAAAAATTCTGGTGCATAGAACACAGACTAAAATCCCACGGGCCAGTTTTTGAGTAGTATCTATTTGTCATTGGTTAAAATAATTACTAAAGTTATGAAATAGCTAAGAAAATAATGGGGTTCACAGAGGAAGCTCACAATGTAAATTCTGAAATTTCTATATCCATATATTTTTCAATATTCTTTGAAATTCCAGAGGCCCAAGGAGTTTCTAAATCATCAGTGACACAGCACTGTGCAGTGCAGGGCCATTTACCAGTAATTAGTCCTTCTAGTATTTTAGAAGTAACTCGAAAACCAATGTGAACACCCAGGCAGCAATTATCCTGTGACGAATATTTGAAGAAAACACAACTTTCTTACCGGGCTTCCCATCAGTTCAGTGATATCCCCCACTCCCACAGGAAGCTCTCTCTTAGGGCTACTGTGGTATCGTTCTGCCTCCTTCACTTGGACAAGCTGTTCATCCAAAGCTTCTTTCTGAAGGAGCAGTTTCTGTGTATGGCCTGCCTGGACACCAAGGTCCTTCTCCAGAGCCAGAATCACCCTGTCTTTGCCTTTTATCTCATCCATCTGAAAAGAAAGCAAGCAGGAAGGTAGTTCTGTAACATCTCCAAGTCTTCATGGCATCCATACCCACAAACTTGCAAAAACCAAGTTCTGCCTCTTTCAGAATTATACCAGCACCCAAATCGTGGTTGCTAAAAAGTATATATTCTCTGCCGAAGCCTTTTCCTCTCCCCTTAAAAAAGTTTCAACTTTCACTCGATCATGAGTTTGCTCGGTGCAGTCTCAACTCAAGAGACAAACAAAACCAGATGCAAATGTACACTGAAACAGAATACTCAATTCATGGGAGGTTACACACTTCTATAAGCAGAAGAAAAATCTCCTTTCAGTGTTTCAGAGAAGAAACAGGGCTAGCACAAGACAAGACAAACACATCCTTTAAACCTCACCTGGGCTTTGTTTTAAAGCTTGAGCCATACACGTTTGCCCCATGTTGACTCCCTCTTTATTAGTGAAAATCACATGGTGAATCTCTTCACAGACATTTAAAGATTAGTAGCATATGCATGCACACACATTTAAACTTAAAATATTAAACATACCTATGTATTTTATGTGCCCTTGTTATAAGATTCAAATGAGGACTAGTCTTTCTATAGAAGGGAAAAAAGCAAATGCACAAAGGGCATTAGAATAAAGGGTAGGAAGAAATAGTTCTTAAACACCCTCTATGGTTACTGAAGTGTGTTGTACACACATCTCCATACCAAATAAAGCATACTGCTAGCAGTGATCTACTGCAGCTCTCATAGGATTTGTCCCTTGCAGCATCAGTGTTAAATTCACTTTGGTATTATTCCAAATGCCAGAGGAAGTGACAATCTGCAGCAGTTACTATAGAAACAGATTTCTTCACAAGAATACTAACCATTAACAATATATTTATTGGAACTATGCTGTATCTGCTTCAGTTTACTGAATTGTTTTCTTTGCCAACATAAACCCATGGAGTTTTGGAAATAAGATTATTATAACCTCGTTTGAAAAAATAAAATAAAATCATGTACACATCCATAGAAGTCCTTTATGTGAAGTTACACCCAAAAAAAAAAAAAAAAAAAAAGAAACGTTAGAAGGAAATGTTAGAAGCAACTTATAGTTCAGTTTGTTTGAGTGATGTACAGGATTAATACCATCAGACTACTCAATCAGACACACTCCAGGATTCTTGCCTTACTCCTTTCACAGTCTACAAAGCATGTGAAATTATTTTGTGTACAGATCCTGAGCGGCAGGAGATAGCCTAGCTGAACAAAGTCAGTCACAATTGAAGATAAAAAAAGTCAGATTTGAAGTGAGTAACCTAGTCTAGGCTACTTCTAATTTTCAGCTGGGACTGATGAAGATTGGTTTTGATGGAGATTTCTTTCCTGATTTGGGAGGGTCACTGGGTCTCAATTCTTCATCCAGTAAATGGGTGTAATACTTCCCAGTATGTTAATTCTGATTTGTGTGACTTTTAAGTATGCCAAAAAAGACTTGCCAGGAAAAGAATACAGTCTTCATTAATGGAAGAATTTGCAACATGCAAGGTTTCAGAGGGACTGTGCAGCAATGACAAAAATTAAGCAGCTGCCTCACACACTGAATGCTATCTGTCAGGCACGCTGATCTACCAGGGACCCCTTGGGAGGAAAAAATGTCATGTAACTAAATACCATGGACAGTTTCGCTTTCAATTACACAGGCGTTTACACTGAACACTGATGTAATTGAGGTAGGAATGTGTCCACGCAAGGCATACATTTAACAAGGAAGAACCAAGGTTACATAGGCAGCCTTGATTTTAGTTACCCAATTAGCAGCACATTCCATACTCTTCATATTGTCACAACTTAAATGGTAAGTGGAATGACACAGGTGTTTAAGTTAGAAGAAAATGAAAGCAACAATCCTTGCGCAGACTACTATTTGTTGAATCACTGCAGAATAGATCGTTTGAAACTGATGTAACCAGTGAAATCATGCCTATGTCACTCTTCACACATATTTCCATAGATCAAAGCATGCGAGCTCACACGCAGTAGAAAGAAATGTCAGGAAAGAGCATGGCTTTGGCGTGGGGGTTATGGGAAGGCAGGGACAAAGGCAGAATTTCCCTCTGTTCTTCCTACTAATGTTTCTTCTACCATAAAACCTAAATGTGGTGAAACTTTCAGAAAAAAAAAATATCACAAGTTTCAGTCAAATAGAAAAATCTTTGAGAAACCGATAAAAATTGAAAATAGCAATATAATAGCAATGGCTGCACATCCTTTTTTATTTTCAGCTTATATTTTGAGTTACAGGTAGGCACTAGAAAATCTTTTACTGATGTTAACATATGCATGTGTGCACACACACAAATGCATAGAGCACTGCAACAGCAGGGTTTTTTTATAAGAACAAACCAGAAGAAAGAGGATTTCTAAGCAACTAGCTTGTTACAGACTGATAAGACTGCAGCAGTAATGTCTCTACTTTGAGTTCTGTTTCAGAAGCCTGGGGCACAATACAATTCTCCTTTCCTCAAGGGTACAGTTGCACCTTTGATTTCTCCAGTGTAACTGCATCAACCCACTCAATGCCTCAGTTTTCTTAAATTTACCCCAACGCCAGACCCAAAGATTTACCATCTTTCTTCAGACTTGCACACTACAGAGTGAACTTGCTCATCATCCCTGCCTGCTTTCTTAAGAGGGTACAAATTGCTCCATAGAGAGGAAAAAAAGAGAAAGAGAAGTATTTTACAGGGATGTAACATCCCTCAGTTCCATGTGGGAGAGATAGCAGGTCAGGGGGCAGGCAAGCAAAGAGAAGGTACAAGACTAGAAAAAGGAGAGATGTGATTTAGGTTTAAACTGAACATAAGCTGACAGAGAAGAAAGGTCAACCACTCCCAAAAGACTTTAGCGTAGCTTAGTTTTATATATTCTAATAGCTGTAAAAGCTCACTCAAAGTCTCCGCACCAGTTCTGTACCACTGGAGAACTACTCTTTTCTCGAATTCTTGCCACATTTAGTTACATGAAGAAAAAAGAAGTTGGCAGCATAAAGGAAGACAGCCTTATGGAATTACACCATGTATTACAGTCTTTATTTTAGTGGGGAGAGGATTATCATCCATTAGGTAAATGAAAATCAAAATGGATTGATCTGCGTTCCCTGCTGTTTGCTATTTTGATCAAATACATGTGCAGAAACAACACTATCATAGCCAAGACTGTCTAGGAATCCACATGGTCTGAAAGAGGAGGATTTTTTTTTTTTTTAACCAAGTGACAGAGTTGGGAAGAAAGCTTTCCGGTACAGAAGCCCTTCAGCAGATTAAGAAGCTGTATGCTTAAAAGCTTGTCAACTTTTCCACCTATGTAACTTTGCTTTTCCCATAAATGTTTTGCTCTCACTTTCTATGATATGTAAATGTATATGTGTTTATAGGTACATAACACACACAGTGTACATGTATGTGTATACATGCACACTCACATACTGAGGTACCTTCCAATTGTCATTTATGACTCCTGTAGACAAGCTGAACACCATTTAAACAGATCTTGAAATAACAATTAGTGGTCCCCTCACCACCTCTCAAGTTTAAAGGTTTAACCCTTTATTCTATGCCTACAAAATTAATTCCTCAAACAGCATCCAGAATCTGTTACTTTACCATGCATAGCATTCCTTTCTTTTCCATGCTTTTTAACATCTGTTTTACATAACTAGGGAGGTATCCCAAAACTACTCATCACTTACATATATAAAATAGTTGCAACCTTTAATTCTCTTCTCTCCCAGGTGCAATTTTGTTACATCAAAAGACTTTGCTATCAGCTCTAAAATCCATACACAGAAGTAGAATTTTACCTGAGTTCTTACATCAGGCCTTAGTCATTGCAACATTCTCTTTTCTGACCTTAAATGCAGTCCTGCCTGCTCACCATCCAATGTGAATGCTGCTGTTCACGATGCTCTTTTCACAAAACACAACAAAAATCAGTCTCACTGTCGATGTTCACAGCTTAACTGGAGTCCATTCACCCCTTATCTAATATCAGGATGCTATGTCCCCTCCCCAATACTGGCTTGTCATATATGCAGTCAAACATTTTCATGTTTTTTCCCATGCCACTCTTCCTACTTGAAGGGACACTCCACACATGTCTATTTAGTTACCTGACTGGCCTTCCTCAAATTCCTCTTATATCTCTCCTTTTCCATGACACCTCAAAATATAAAAGGAAATGATGGAAAAACTGTAAATACTTAAAGGAAATTATGCTGCTGAGATCACAGTCTATTGTCTAATCATCAGACAGGAAATCTAAACTAATCCCTGAGATTAGTTTAATAAACTAATATATAAGATAAAGCAAATCCCTGAGAACCTAAGACATAGGATGCACATGACAGAAATGCAGGATTTTTTCTATTGGAAGCGATGCAGGTATGTCAAGGCCAGTGCTGAGCTGAAGCTAATAAACCTGTATGGATCAGTTCTCACCTGATGATTCAAGACCTGATTCTGAGCAAGAAGATGCCTTTTCCTTGTGCTCCTCAGTTCCTCGTGGTCCAAGGAGCATGGTGCAGGGCCTGCCATGCCAGGTGCCAATAAGAGGTTTCTGCATCTGTGGCACAACATAGCTCAGACAAGCAACACATGGGAACTGAAACCTGATGGCACTGATTTCCTACCGCTGCTTTCATGTATTTCTCCCTGTACTACTATTCATTTGAGACATCTCACTAAGATATAAATGGTAGAGACCATCTTTTCTTCCAACATATTTAGCACAATGAGATTCCAATCTATGCATTGGGCTTACAGGTATTACGTTAAATCAGATATATTCTCCCAGAAATCCTTTCCAACTGGCTGCTTTGGTGTCAGATTTGTTCTTAGTTTAACACAAATTTACCCACTTCACGCAGCTACACAATACAACAAGGTCACATGAACTGTTTTACATTCTGTTTTGCACGGATTATTCAAGCGTTTTAGAATAGCCACATTTTTCTTTATGCAACTAAGCATGGTACAATTCAGTACAAAATTCTGTGATAGGAAGGCAGTGGGGCAACCTGAGGTTAGAACACATTTTCAGTTACATGCTTTGAGAAGAAAAGTAGCAGAAATACCCTCTGAAAGAGGATTTTAGAGAAAATAAGATTATCCACAAGCAGCTGCGGAGGGAAATTACCAAGAAATCACCTTGGATAGCTTAAATAACTCTGGAGCTCTTAGTTAAAATTACAGCTTTCTAAAGTATAATTTCTTAATTAATGGGTTTTGTGCTGTCAAATGTTAGGTGCTGAACCCAGCAATTACCTGCATTATATCAAAGAGCCAGCATTTATAGCCCGTGTCAAAATAAAACAGTTTCCTAAGAACAGGTATCTAAATACCTCCCCTAACAGCTAAGAAAAACAAGTGGAAATAGTGTTTTAATAATATTTATCAAACATGAAAGAGAACCAAGCCAGCCATTGGAAAAAGTATCCCCTGCCAATTATCCCACACTTCAATAGCTACAGTAAAAGAAAGTCTGAGACCTTTGGGGGAACTTTAGCCTCTCACAAAGTTGAAAGAGAAATTCCCAGGGAATTAAAAGCTAAATCTGTCAAGGCAGAGACATACTCAGTTTTCAAAGTGGAAAAAGCCAGCTGCTGCATTGCTAAGTGTAAGACCTTCTCTTTACCCATCCTTACCAAAGTTATCTCCTAGCCAACTGCAGAACAAAATTCTGCACTCCTTTTCTCCAGAAGAAATTGAATTAATCTTTATACTAAATGCTTGACACTGAAAATAGGGATATCATGACAGGATTGCCAGTTAGCAAGAAAACAAAAAGGAGATGCTACTCAAATGAACAGTTAAAGATAGAACTAAATCGAATTAGCACCTTTTATATTTATAAAGGGACACTAAGACCTAACAACAATATTCCAAGCTGAAAGCCCACTTGGAGGGGGGAAATAACTATTCCTGCATTGTACATAGCATTCTCTACACCAGACATGGCCCCTATTTAAATAAATGTTTGCTTCTAATTTAAGAACCTTAGGGGAAGAGGGCGAAAAGATGCTAGTCATCCAGTGGAGAAACAAGGGTCATAGACATGGGTAGACAGGACTAATTCTTAATTTCACGTGTAATTTTTCTAACCCAGTAGTCAACATTTTCTTCCAATAGCTTTTCCCACATTTATTTTTTTTAAGTGTGTAAATCCCGTAGGTAAGGCATATATTAAAAGTTTTGATAAATTACACAAGAAACACCATATGGGTAGAAAATTTCAGAACTTACTGATAGGAGGCTTCTCCCATCTTTCTCTAAAGCACCTTGAATTGTAGCTGACTACAACCTCTACTACTAGATCTCCCTCCTGTTACCTGTTCCAAGTGTTCATTGACAGAGCTATAATGAACAAGTAATCAAAAAGACAGAAAATGTACAAAGACTAAGCAATATAAACTTAAGGAGATTTTTGTCCAGGTGCTACAATACACTTATCTTCTGTGGGTTTTTAATACTGTTCCATATTTTATAAAGAGATATAAAAGATTTGTGACCTACCAACCATAATGGAGCCCTTAGAAAATACCGAGAATAAACACAAAATGCTGAGCCTGCACTATCAAAAGGTTTCATTAGACCTGCTTGATTCAGAAAAAAAGAAGGCCCAGGTGGAATGTTCCCCTATTAGCTCCTGAGAGGACAAGCATAAATCTTCAGAGGATGCAGTCCTAAAATGCTGGAGGTAGTAGAAGGGTCTTTGAAGGAGATTAGCTCAGTCTTGGAATGCAGCTGAAACATGCATCTCAAACAGATGGCAAAATCCAGAGATGCAGCCTACAATTTGATATCAGCAGCTGTGTGTGAAATACAAGCAGGTTTGAGTGCCTGATAAGAAGCATGCTACAGCAGGCTCTGCCCAACCATGCATGACTGCATACACTTGGATGATCCACAACTCAGCTTTCCAGTCTCAACATTCAAGATTTTGGTTAGGAGTCAAAACTCATGCGTATGTGACACTGCACAAGTGAAGCGAGAAATGCCAGGCTCCATCATTCTCAGGGCAGCAGGGGATCACAAAGTGCCCCTGCCAACAGCTAGCTGTCCCTCTGCACCAGAATTTTCAGGAGACAAAAGGTCTCTGCATTACTCTCCATGCTGAATATTACCTAAAGATATGCATTTTGCAAAATCCTAGTAATGGCAATGCAGGAGGAAATGAATGTTATTAGAAAATAGTGCCCCTGCTGCAAAGGATGTAATTTGGGGGGTTGTTGGAGCATTAAACTTTTGCTTCTACTATTTTTCATGTTTTACTGAAAAATAATTGCTGAATCTCTTGGAAGGTGAAGTATTTTATTTGGTCCTCTAATTTTTATTCCTTAAAAGCTGAAGGCAATAACACATGTTAACAACTTCATCAACTGCCTGGATGAAGAAATGGAATGCACCATCCCTAAATTTGTGGATGATACCAAATTTGAGGGAGCTTTTACTACACTAGAGGACAACACCACCATTTAGAGGCACTCCAACATTTTGGAGAAATGAGCCCAAAACCCCTCTTAAAGTTTGCCTAAGACAGATACAACATCCTACCCCTTGGAGGGTTTCGATTCCTGCAACAGAAATGGCTGGATGCCAATTGAAGTTGGCAGTTCTGCAAGGGGAAGAAAGAAAAAAGGAAAGAAAAAAGGAAAAACCTTGGTGTCCTGGAGGGAAAGTTGGATATGGGTAGTGGTGAGAGCCTGCAGTGACTGAAGTTAAATTGACACTGGGCGAAATCAGCAAGAGAGTAGCCAGAAGGATAGAGAAGTGATTTAGTCTTTCATTAAGCATTTGTGAAACCACTCGAGGAGCAGCGCAGCCACTTCTGTGCTTCCCAGCTCAAAAAAAGGTATTGAAAACCTGGAGAAAGGCCAGTAAAACCACTATGGGGCTGCAGCACACGGCATTCATGAAATGGGTGAGGATGCTAGGCTTGCTCAGCCAGCCAAAGAGAAGACTGTGAGATGCATTACAATTGCAGATACCCATTCAGCTACCTAAAGGGGGATACAGGGACGAACAATGCAGTTTCTCAGAGATGCCCAGCAAAAGGACAAAGGTAACAATCAAAAGTTACAGAAAGAGGAAGAAAAATTTCACAGTGACTAGGCACTGGGGCACGTTGTCACAGAGACTGTGGATCTCCATCTCTGAAGATTTTCAAATTGGACTGGAGGAGGCCTAAAGCAACCTGATCCAACTTTCAAGGCAGCCCTGCTTTAAGCAGGATAGTGGATCAGATGACCTCGAGAAGACCATCACCATCTAAATTTCTCTGTGATTGTATGACACTGCAGTTCACATATGGAATACCAATGCCAAGTAACATGCTAAGGACTTAATAGGCAGACAAACACATTAAGAGTTGTGCAAGGTTAGAAAATACTAACTTGTGAAGGACTTGAGTTGAAATTTGGTTTTGTCCTGAACCGGAACAATCTAATTTCTTAATTCTGAAAAGATGTTACCCTCAGTCTTTCAGAAGCCTTCACCTGACCATAAGATATAGCGTTACACACAGACACAAAACTGAAATCATAATATTTTTAAGAAATCATTACATAAACGGTACATAAACTTATTCCATAAGAGTGCTTTTGCCTTGAACAGAAACCTTCAATAAAACTGCCATGATTTTTACTTTCAAAAACTGCTTAATCTATTAGTTTGAATTACATTCTTCCAGGTATTGCATGACGTGTATTTGGCAAACACCGAACAGAAGAAGGATTCCACATTAGAAAGAGTTTTTAATTTATGCAACCAGATAATTCAGACTAAGGAGGCTAAGGACACTTCAACAGGGCATCTATCTTCATAAATCATGGCTGATCAGGAACTTCTGAAATCACTTCCAAAACCAACTTTTTAAATTTTGATTCTGTTAACAGCAAAAGGATTTTTTTTTCCTGCAAGTATGAAAACTGAAGTACCATCACATTACTCTTTAGATGCATATAACATTTTTTTTTAATGAGGTTATTTGAGAATGCAGTTGAAAGAAAGAAATTTAATTCATCTGGCATACTGTGTGCCCTCTTAAACATGGATCTTATCGCACACCTAGTAAGTTCAGTGGAATCTTTTACACTGATTTTGTGGTTAAGGAAGCAGCCTAGATCTCAGAAGGAAACCAGACATAATGCTTAGAATGATGCCATTAAAACAGAATCCTGTTGACCTTAGGTATGCACGTGCTTGTCTATGCAGTCCTCAGCTGCATGTACCCTTCAGGGTTGTTTATACTGAGGGTTTATGAGTGAAAAAGTAAAATTATGGGTTTGTATGTTTTTTGTTTTCTTTCTTTTTTTTTTAAAAAAAAAAAACCTGATCCATAAAAACAGGCTTTAACATTTTTCCTTCATGCAGATTACTTTTCAGTTTGCTATTTCTATTTTTTTTTTTTTTTCTTATTTGCTGGCTTATAGTGTTATTTCTGGTTTTAAGTATTTGAATTTGTATCAGCATAGTTTTCCTGCTACATTGACAAAACAATCCAGCTGTTCAGACTCAACTACTCAGAACATACTGGCTGAAAAAGTAAAGTAATAGCTGTTCTTGCTTTCTTGCCTTATTCTCAAAATTACCTCTTTACTTTGAAGACATTGTTTCATTTGTTTCTCCAGTTTGTTACTAGGTATTTTTACTCCAGTTTCTTAGCTGCCAGCACATTGTGCTGATGCATATATGTAACAGGAATAAAATTTCTTTCAGGTTATGTGTGTGGAAAATCTGTATCAACAAGCATTCGTTAAATTAATGAAAACATTTAAATCACTGTTATATTAAGTCAATTACAGGAACTGACAAATTCCAATATAATTTCATACTGCACAGATTTAAAAATGTGGAGGGTTTTTTTTTTTTGCTAAATAGCTATTTTACTTTCCCTTTAGGCACTAGGATCTTCCCCATTCAGTCTCTTTTGTATTGAGGCTTATTGGGTATTTTTCATAGCTCAATTCAAAACAGTGAAGCCAATCTCAAAACTGACTAATAATATTTATAAAAGACTGACATTTGTACAATAGAAGCATGGCTGTTTACATACTCAATGTAATTGTATACATATATTCATAGACAATGGATTTTGCATTTTTGCTTTCTCACTATTTTTTTTTTTTTTTATGACAAGCCAAAAAGTACAAGATTTTACTCAAATTAGTCACGGGTATTACAATCAATGGTAAAAACACTGATTTTTCTTTTTTTTTTTTTTTTCTTTTAGCTGCAATATATATACGAAATACATTTTCAGAACTAACCTGTGATGTAAAATGCATAATAAATCAGCCAAGCCTGACAAGACAATCAGACACTGCATCCTGAATTACTCTCTCTGAATTTGAATTACAGGATGGCCAGCCCATTTAGGCCATTAATACCAAAGACACTGATTTCTTAATAGTGCTATAAAACACAACACACATACAAAAAAAGGACATTAATTGAAGCTCAGCTATGGAACTATGCTAATATACATAACACTGCCTGCCACATCCTTGCCATTTCATCCCACAAGGGTAGGAAGCAAACCAACCGAGCACCCCAGATCCGCCGCTAATATGGTTAATCTGAAATTGAAGGCAAGCATCCCTTGCCCTAATTAAAATACGGGGGAGACAAGGGAGGGAAATATCCTGATGATCTGATTCTATAATCCCACTTGCTCTCCCAGAGGAAGACAGCAGCATCTAGGAACTATGCAGTATTTTTTACCTCGGCCCAGATTTAAAGAGTGACTAAATGGCTACGAATTCCCAGAAGAAACACTTCTCTCTTTCATAAAAACAAAGCATACAATTTAATTAAAAAAAAAATACATTCATTATATGAAAGCGGTTGAGACACTACAAGGCAAAACCAGGCTCCTCGTATTTTTCCCCTGTATTTCTTCAGAGCGAGGCGGGTTGTGGGGAAGGTATGAACATTTCCAGTGAAAGCCCGTGAGACTGATAGCAGGCTTCCTCTGGTGCTGGGAATAGGAAACAAGTTATCTACACACTCCTCCAAATCAGTCACCTTTTTAGATGTACTGAGTTACAAAGGCCCAGTAAGGCTCCAATTAAAATTCTGACTGACTTGAGAGGGGTTTTTTGTGCCAGACAGAAAACCCTGAGTGCCCTCCTCCATTGCCTTCACACTGCAGTAGGCTGAAACCTTCTACTCTTGAAAGAGAAGAGTTAAGTGTTCCCTTCACAATACCACTCAAAACATGGTGTACGTGTGTGTACTGGGGCAATTCAGGATGACAGAATTTGGGGTGCACTGCTATGTGCCTCACCTCACCATTTCTTGCTAAGGTACCCTTCTTTGAGAGGGCTAAATTTATTTAGAAACTGTTCTCTAGAAAAACACATGCCACAATGTTGCAAGCTTCTCTCCTCTTTAAAAATTACCTATACTTCATAGTGAGGATTTTAAAAAGCTGTGTTTATAATATGGAACAAAATACAGAAGAAACTATGCTTACAGAAACATCACATTGTCAATCTTTGCAGTGGTCTTTAATTAATCAAGGAAATTATACCCCTGAGACTTAATCAATGTCCAATTTATTTAAAGCATAAATATTAACTGTGTTAAAAGCTTTCGTTGTCTCAGACAGAAAATCACGACCATTAAGTCTGTAGCTTGCCCTCACCACCCTTTTCCTAAGAAATGTAAGAAACAAGAGGCCATACCTGTGTAAACACAAACTGATAACATTTTTCTTAAGAAAACTGGTGTTTTGTTCCATTTAAGTCTGTGCTACTTGATATATGAGAAATATTATGCTTATTACAGTTTTGGATTTTATTTGCATTGCTGCTGCATTGCCAGTTTAGGTAGCTAAACACACACACGGAAAGTACCATGGTACCAAACAGAAGTGTCATTTGATGATGAATTCTCTAAATGTAGTGAACAGCCCATCTTAGATTTTTTGCGTTTTACACAGCTCAATAATTTCAAATATTTGGGGCACCTGCTGTTGGGAAATATTGCCTGGTTTTTGATTTTATACAAACAGCATAGTCTGCCATATGTGCTGAAGCCCTAGGGTTTATGAAGCATGAAAAAAAGCCTGCTGTCCTAGGCCCTAAGTTTTGTGCCGCAATAGAAAAAACACAGAAATTTAAACAAAAATAAAAAATGGCAACAATGCTTAAAAGTGAATAACAGGATAATGATGCAGAAGAAGCAAAGATATTGTCTTGTTTCAGCAATTGGTTCCCCCAATATAAATATAAAAGCTTTCTGCAAAGTTAATTTTGCCATCTCAGAGGTGTTCTTGCATTGCCAAATGAGCAATGCCTGACTGTTTCGGTCAAACAGGACTTTGTAAGGACAAGCAAGTTGAGCAAGTGAGAAAGGGAAAGTCTATTTCTTCGATCTGTTGAGAAAACCCATCCTGGAAAGTCTTGGTTCACTCATATTCCATCTAGTGGGACATAAAGCTTTGGATTGGGTTGGCTTAGCCATGGAGCCAAGGTTCATCTTTGCTGTAACGGGCAGAAAGTAGGGGAAATTGTGGCTTATTTTTGCAACCAGCACTCATGAAAGATGTCACTGCAAAAGAGTGGCTTGACATTTATGAGCACATGCAGCAATATACTAACACTTGCTATAAACTGAAATAAGCACGCATCACTCTAATGAACTTACCAGCCTACGGATCTCTCTCTCACATTCCCGCTTTATTCTATTAATCTCATCCTGATGGGACTGATAAGCCATGCGCAGGTCAGCAGCCTTCATTTTATCTGCCTGCATAATGTTGTTCAAAGCCTCTTCAAGCTGCTTTTTGCCAGATTTCAGCTCCAAGATCTCCTGTTGCAACTTCATCCGTTCACCATCGAACGCCTTGCGAGCCTCCTCCTTTGCCTCACTCAGCAGCGCCGTCTTCACTTTGTCAGCTGCCCCGTCCCGCAGGACATTGACTGTCGACTGCAAACGCTGAATTTCACCATCTTTGATTTTCACCATTCTTGCTACCTCCTGCTCATGCTGCCGGATCAGTAGCTCTCTGACACTCTGGAGTTCCTTCATCTTCTCCTCATGGAGCTTGGCTTTCAGTTCAGAAACATATGCAGTGTGCTTGTGCTGCTCCTGCTCCCTTTCTTGCTTAACTTCTTGGATTTTCTCTCTCAGTTTACCCACCTGCAACATTGATATAAAATATTAGAAGTGCTACCACACTTTTAAAAGTCACCATTCCTAAAACATTATTAAAAACTCATCCTCAATATTCAAAAACAAAGACTGTATACCTGACACCCCTCTCTCCAGTAAACAGCTAGAGAACCAGGGCTGGGAAAAGGCCATGTGTGTGTCCAGAAATCTGCTATTGGGACATGCAATTGGCAATGAGGTCTCACAGTTTTAGGGAATAAATAAAACCAAGCAGCGTCCAATCTAGTTCTCTCCTTATTTCCTCCACCAACCACCCCAGACTACTCTCATCCATAACACCTCTACTGCACCTGACAAGCAGGCAGAAAACGAATCAAACAGAGAAAAGAGTGTATGCTGGGAATACATTGATTTTGGATTTCTTAATCTCTTAGCTATTTTAATAGGAAAGTCCTTATTAGATAAGCCAAAAGAATTGGCCTTCTGAAAAAATCAGGTCTACTCAAGGGGCCTCAGGCAGCACACCCCAAAACTGAGACTACTTACAGTCCCCAGACACTCACAGAGACTATTCACTGTCCCCAGTCCTCAGAAAATATAGGCCAGTGAATGTAAGGGTTGGGGAGGGAGTAAGGGAAAGGTCTTATAGCTTATTATAGAATACCCACTGTGATGAAACCTCATTATAAAATGATGCTCAGCAGGCTGCATGGAAAGTAATGCTTGTACCAAGTGGGATTAGGTATTAATTTAGAAGAAAGAAAAAAAAAAAAGAAAGAAAAAATAAAGAAAAAAAATAAGGAGAAAGTTTTGTTTCTCTATTATAGTATACCAGAAAGGCTACAATGTATTTCATCATGTGTAGTGTCAGTAACATCTTTTTAATATCCCTGTCACACTGACTGCCAAAACATGGGCCCTATATATGTACTTCTCATCTAAAGCAAAGTCAGAGGCAGAGATTTCACAGATTTGTGTTTTAACCTTGAGTGGTAATGCAAACATACAAACCAAACACTGCTTCATGGTAAAAGGAGGCTACTGAGGAGCAGCAGGATGCTGGTCACTGTCACGGTATTCCTAGACTGCTTGCATCTATGTTATACAAAGCTGGGATCTGTAGTTGTGCAATGCATGTAATTGATGCTAAACTAAGCCAGAATTGCAACTTGTCTCAGATTAGTGCAGAAAGGATGGGAGATCTCTATTAATGTTCAGACTATCATTTGCTATGAAGGTATAATTAAAACAAATTACTTTTTACATGGCTTTGGATTCTAGAGTTGAAATAAAAGTAAAGGGTTAATTAAAAGCAATAATACTGGTGCAAGAAAAGCCCAGAAACCTTCATTATTTTGTTTATTGAAAGCAGGTTGGATCTAAACAGACACTTTTGCGCATTTGCTTTAGGAAAAATGGGACATCTTAATTCAAAAGCCTCAGACATAACTCATCCAACAAAACCAAGACTACTACTTAAGAGTGATCATAAAATGAGACCAACATATCACTTATCAAACCCACAGCACTGACAGTAGGATTTCCAGTCTGAAGTTCACCTGAAGTCTTCACACAGCAGGGACAGCAGACTTTCCCTGTGCAGAAGGTGTTACGAACCTGTTATTTTCAACACTAACTTTGAGAATTAACCAAAGCAAGCTTACCCTAGATTTTAAAAAGTAAAACAAAATAAAATGAAAACAGAAAGGAAACAGGCTGGAGCAGGAGGGGGGAGGAATTTTCATGAATGTAATCTTCTAGATGCATTGTGGACTAACCTCCACCTGGGAGAGCACTATAATTACAGCTATGGGAAAGGTAACAGCTCTGAATCAGACACCATCAGAAGCAGATTTTATTGCACAAATACTGTTACTCTGTTCAAGGATGATTCAGATAATACATCTTTATGATGAAAGATAGATTTATTTTTTTTTCTCCCAGAATGCTAAGTCTGGCTATCGGAAATTATCTGCAGGAGATATCCATGCGTTATTCATTCTGGTGGGATGACATTTAGTTAGTTCCAAGCCTATAGTGGATAGCACTGATTTTCAGTGCTTGCATTAGGGTACCAAACCCCGTAGGAAAGTCTAAGACTCTCCCATCTCTGCTAATAGCATGGAGGAATGGACTAGGTGATTTTTAAGATCCCTTCCAACCCAAAACATTCTATGATGCTATAAACAAAGCTAAGCTACTTACTCACTTATTTACTAATGCAAGTGGATAAGCTTATAGATAAATTTGCAAATGAGCCAACACTCACTGTTTACTTAAATCTGTTAGCTATTTCCTTACTGATGAGCAAGGAAAACTGAAATGAAACTAAGCAATGAAACATAGTAATGATGACAAAGGAAAACATTGTATAATAGCATATATAAAAAAAAGGTTAATATGCCTCCAGAACTATAGTAATTTAAAATTAATCATATTGTACATAAAGCATGCAACTGAAAGGCAGTTTTCAAGACAACACATTAATGAATGCAACTTCTTAAAAACATTTTTAATATATGAGAGATTCTGAAATGTCTGGAGTACTGAGTTACACAAAATGACATTGTGTGTAGCGTGTTCCATTTTTTTTGCCTTTCACTGAATTGAGGGAAGGCAACATCTATACATACTGTTGCTGTCTGTGAGAACACATATTAAGCCACTCAGAGTAATTTAATATTACCATAAATTGCTAGTCATTTTACTTAAAAGCTTCAGCAAGAGCAATGTAAAGAAGAATAAGAAACTGTCTAAAACTCTTGGCTTTTTACACTGCATCTTAACTGCCTAACACTCCTCATGACCCAGTAAAAAAGATGTATCCTAATTCTCAAGGCCTTTTTTAAAAAGTCTGTTCTTGTTAGTGCTTCTTGTCAGAGAAGATGGAAAGTTAGATCTGCCTGTTATAGGTCTTCCCTGAAAGCCATAAGCTGTCCTTCCCGCACTCCCTCCGTCCCCCTCTCCTGCACACTATGTGGATCAGTACACGTCTGGCTTCCAGAGCAACTGACTGAATGAAAATAGTAGCATGGAATTTTCCCATATGCTTAAGTCTCAGTTTCAAAATGAACTTAAACTTTAAAGCAATTTGTCTTTTTTTAATTTCCGGCACACTTTTATTTTAATGAAGAAAGCTGTTCTGTTCATAGGCAGAACATGAAGTATAACCAAGAAATGAAGCCAATAGGGAAACAAAGTCAGGCAGGATATCAGGGCACCAATAAAATAGGTATTTTCTGCCATTCTAAATTAAATCTTTAATAATCGGTGCACACTGATACAGTATTGTTGCCAAAGCAGAAGATAGCTGCTTGGAAAAATAATGCCAAACAACACTGTTTCTTCCCTTTCTTGTCTGAACAGTGCCTGAAAGGATTTTCTTTGAAACAATTCGATTATATTATCATAGGATATCTGCATCTTGTATTGTTTTCTTTGACTAGGGACCTTGCACACTTGAGACACAAACACAATAGTTTGGTTTTATGAACCGAAGTCAATGACATAATTTTAAAATTAAGATTTCTGAAAGACAATAACCTATTAACCCATACATATTTCCAAGTGATAATGAATCACTGCCCCAATAAAAATGTTATGTTAAGAACTTACCAAGGTCTACATCTTTTTTTTTTTTTTTTTTTTTCTTTTGGATTTAAATGCAGGTGTTTTTTATTTATGGCACAATCGTCAAAGTCCTGCAGAGCAGGAGGGATACTTTCTGCACAGCATTTCACCAGGAATCCAGGTTATGGTAAGAAATCTATTACCAACTGTGAAAAAGGCATGTTACTAGAGGTAAGGCCAAATAAAAAATGCTACTGTTCATGGCAAAACCGAAATGCAATAGCAACTTTCTTTCAAAACAAACAAAAGCCTGTATACTTTGCTTTTTCCAAAAAAAGATGTGAACTCTACTCCTATTTAAGCACACAGAATCACAGAATAGTCAGGGTTGGAAGGGACCTCTGGAAATCATCTAGTCCAGTCCCCTGCTAAAGCAGGTTCTCCTACAGCAGCTTGCACAGGATCATGTCCAGGCAGGTTTTGAATGTCTCCAGAGGAGAGTCCACAGCCTCTCTGGGCAGCCTGCCCCAGTGCTCTGTCACCCCCTTCTTCCTCATATTCAGATGGAACTTCCTGTGTTTCAGTTTGTGCCTGTTGCCCCTTGTCTGTTGCTGGGCACCACTGAAAAGAGCCTGGCCCCAGCAGACATTGATAAGATCCCCTCTCAGTCTTCTCTCCTCCAGGCTAAACAGCCCCAGCTCCCTCAGCCTTCCCTCATCAGGGAGATGCTCCAGTCCCCTCATCATCTTCATAGCCTCTGCTGGACCCTCTCCAGTAGTTCCCTGTCCCTCTTGAACTGGGAAGCCCAGCACTGGACACAGCACTCCAGACGTGGCCTCACCAGGGTGGAGCAGAGGGGGAGGATCAGCTCCCTTGACCTGCTGGCCACGCTCCTCCTAATGCACCCCAGGATGCCACTAGCCTTCCTGGCCACCAGGGCACACTGCTGGCCCATGGGCAACTCACTGCCCACCAGGACTCCCAGGTTCTTCTCCTCAGAGCTGCCTTCCAGCAGGTCAGCCCCAGCCTGTGCTGGTGCACGGGGCTGACCCTCCCCAGGTGCAGGACCCTACACTGGCCTTTGCTGAACTCCATGAGGCTCCTCTGCCCAGCTCTCCAGCCTGCCCAGGTCTCACTGAATGGCAGCGCAGCCTCTGCGGTATCAGCCACTCCTCCCAGTTCTGTATCATCAGCCAACTTGCTGAGGGTGCCTCTGCCCCTTCATCCAGGTCACTGAAGGATAAGTTGAATAAGACTGGACCCAGTACTGACCCTGGGGAACACCACAAGCTACAAGTCTCCAGTCAGACTCTGCGCAGTTGAACACAACTCTCCAAGTTCTGCCATTCAGCCAGTTCTCAGTCCACCTTGCTGTCCACTCATCTAACCCACACTGCCTGAGCTTACCTGTAAGGGTGTTATGGGAGACAGTATCAAAAGCCTTGCTGAGGTCAAGTAAGACAACATTGACCACTCTCCCCTTGCCTAGCCAGCCAGTCATTCCATCATAAAAGGCTTTTAGGGTGGTCAGGCATGATTTCACCTTGGTGAATCCATGTTGACTGCTCCTGACGACCTTTTTTTCCTCTACGTGCTTTGAGATGACCTCCCAGTTTAGCTGTTCCATCACCTTTCCAGGGATGGAGGCAAGGCTGACTGGCCTTTAGTTTCCTAGGTCCTTCTTCTTGCTCTTTTTGAAGACTGGAGTGACATTGGCTTTCCTCCAGTGCTCAGAATTTACACACTTGCAGTGTAAGCCAGCATCCAGCCAACAGCATAATTTCTATTACAATTTCAGTGTGCACTGGATCATGCCATTAAAAACTATTCACTTAGGCAAGACTGCTGTGGACATGAGCAACCAAAGCTGTCACTATGAAAAAGGCAGCCCTAACACCAATCCCATTTTTAGCAGCACAATAGCCAAATGTGGAAAGGGGCAAATATTTGCAATAGCAACCCAAGATACAAAGCACTTGTGATTTGCAGAATTCAGCCTAGATTTTAGCCTCTGCAACAACTTAGAAAAAATTCTTGAAGTTTTTTGTTTGGTTGGTTTGGGGCTTGTTTCTTTGTGTTAAGTAACAAGTTTCCTAACAAAGTTCCCTATTTGGCTACATCTCTTCAATCCCCTAGCCCTTTTCTCATGAATTCCAAGAAGGAATTATTGGACAGCATTTAACACTTCCACAACGCTTAGTGCAACACAATTTCAAATTAGAAAGCTCAGTTACATTGCAGGCTGTACAGCACAATGAAAACCACATGCTGAGAAGAAAATCTCGTATCTGTCCACAATGACTTCGGAGACTCTACTATTTAAATTACACTAACAAATTACCTTTTAAATATTTGCATGCTTCAAGGGAAAGAAGTCTGGTCTTCCATTTACAAACTGCATCTACACTAGCTTTTCAACAATTAATTGAACTGTACTAAGCTTCTGCTTGGAATCACGGAATATAGAGTCATAGTGTAGCTGACGTTGGAAAGGATCTCTAGAAGTCACCTAGTCCAGCCCTGCTAGGACTACCTACTACTACTACCTACTAGGATTACCTCCCTCCACTTGCTGCCAACACTCTTCCTAATGCAGCCCAGGATATCTTCGGTCTTCCTTGCTCCAAGAGCACATAGCTGACTCATGTTCAAACACACATTTTTTAGCACTGCAAACACATACTGAGCAGATTTATACACTGTAGTTTAACTCCACAGGGATTCTCTCATCACCAGAAAGGCTTCCCAATACTTTTTTATATTCAAAAGCAGGATCACATAGTCTAATATGAACCAATATTTAATAGAGAAAGGACATATTTTCAGTAGCATTTTTTACACCTCATAAACATCTGAATTTTGCTTTTTTTAAAGTCAAAGTGATCATCTTTAAGTAAAAATCTAAGTAAAAAGAAATAAAAAGTTGGCAAATTATCTATCATACTCTGCAACTAAATAGGACTTCACTGAATTGCAGCAACATTGACAGCAATATCTTGAAATATTTCTTGAAATAGATATAAAAAGATAATATCTTGAAAAATTTCTTCCCAGCAACAGAGCAGAGCAATCCAAATGTCTTATTTTGGAAAGTGTGTTGAAAAGAAACATTTATTAATACAGACCTCATTCCCAGTGACCTGATGGGACAAAATAACAAAATCAATGAAAGTCATAATTTATCTCTTCCCTTCTCTTTTTGATATGCCCCTGTACACACAAATCCAACAGTAAGCAATGCAGTTTAAGTCTGTTCCAGCCACAATAATTTGAAGAATTTCAACAAAATTTAATAAGAATACATTTTTCTGGGCCTGAAGTTGAATATTCCTGAGTACCTTCTGCGAAGTTCTCTGAAACAGCACTTGTCCAGGGTAACACAAGGTTTCATCGCTCCATGTTCCGAGCCACCTAAATTTATTCTACCAAGGAAACACTAGTATTACCAGGTTGTAACCAGACAAACCAAATCAACTTGCCATATCCTTCTGAAATTCCAGTTTTGCAGGTAAATCCTGCACAATTCTTGCTTTTCTCCTTCTCTTGTGTTTTTTCCAGGCAGCAAAGAAATGCTTCCTTTGAGCACACACCTTCCACCCCACAGCTGGCTAGAAAATGAAAGTATTGTTGCCTTCCTAGCAATCTTCCTCCACCACTTCCAGGGTCAAGGTTTTAACTGAGTATCTGAAGACTACTGAGCTGTGGCTAGGCCAATGGGAAAGCTCTCCGTGAATAGGTACTTGGCATCTGCATCAATCACATTGAAACTGTAGGTGTCACCTGCAGTGAAGCAGCTTTGTTTGCCTGATCTTTTCCTGGTTACAAGCTAAAAAAGGCTGATAATGAAATTGGAAAGGCATCAGCTTTGCAGTCTCCAGTCATATCAGAAATCCACTTGGAGGGAGGTCAAGTCCAAAAGATTAGTCTGGGAGATCTGTAAATCTACTTTAATCAACTTTAATATGGTATGGTGTTCAAGGATAAGAAGGAGAAGCATCCCCAAAACCTGAGTCTCTGAAAGGTGTGCTACAGCAGAGAGCTGTGTGGAAACAGAAGCAGTAATCTGTGTCCTCCCCAAACACAAACTCACACTTCGGTCTCCATATCAGAGACTACTCAATCAGTCTCAGTGCACTGGATGACTTATAACTGCTGGTCAGGTGAAGCTCCTACTTGGCAGTGACATGGCATAGTAATAATATCTTGTAGCAAAAGAAAATTACTATGCAACAGGCTAGTGTCAGAACAAAAATATGAAGATGCTCAACATCAAAGGTTGGCAATTATTTGAGTTCCCTGTGTCAAGGATAAATTCTCCATCAACTGGATTGAAAGATCTCAGTGCTAAAATTAACAAAATTTAAACTATTCCAGGGGAAAAAACATGCTAAAAAATCTGTATTTTTTTATAAATACAGTTACTTTCCTGTGGAGTATTAAACTTGTAAATGTAGATCTTTCAAACTTAAGGAAGATAGTGAAAGACTTCAGGAGAACCTTCAGGCATGATTTAATTTTTTTATTGGTGGTGACCAGTGGTCCCATTAGTCCATGGCCTAGGAAATCTTCTGGCTTCTTTCTGAACTATAACATCATATTGCATCTTCTGAATGTAGCTTTTATCACTTCCAGTTGTTCAAGTACCTGACCTGTTTTGCCTTGTTCTGCTTTCAGGCAACCACTTCTCCAAATCTCGTTGTCATCTAATAAGAGCTTAGAAGTGGCAGAAGCTGCAGTCAGACATGACTCCACCTTACCAGACATTGCTTTGATGGAACTTGTACTCACTGCTCAGTTACACGGTTTAACCCCAGCTAGCAACTAAGAACCACACAGCCACTCACTCACTCTGCTCCCCATGGTGGGGTGGGGGAAGAATTCAAAGGGTAAAAGTGAGAAAAAAACTCATGGGTTGAGACAAAACCAGTTTAATAATTAAAGATAAATAATGATAATTTTAAAAAATTGTAAGGGAGGGGGAAGAGAGAAGAAAATAAAACCAGATGATGCAAATGAACAATTGCTTATCACCAACTCACCAATGCCCAACCAGACCCTGAGCAGTGGCTGTCCCACCAACCTCCCCCACCAAGTTCTACTGCTGAGCACGACATCACATGGTATAGATTATCCCTTTGGTCAACTGGGGCCAGCTGTCCCGGCTGCGTTCCCTCTTGACTTTGTGTGCCCCCCCAGCCACTCACTGGTGAGGTGGGGCAAGGAGCAGAAAAGGCCTCAGCTCTGTGTAAGCTCTGCTCAGCAGTAACTAAAACATCACTGTGTTACCAACCCTATTTTTAGCAGAAATCAAAAACGTAGCCCCACATAAACTACTATGAAGAAAATTAACTCTATCCCAGCCAAAACCAATATGCTCAGTCACTGTTTTCCCAGTCCATCTGCCTCTACTGCTTGCTTTGTTTATCTACCATCTTACTCACTGATCCTTCTCCATAGAAAAAATCTCCTATTTTGACTCTTTATTCTGTCCACTTTTATAAATATCCTTTTCTTGCATGCCCATTTCAGTAACAAATATATTAATTTTTTTTTTTAAATTAATAAATAATAAAAAAATCACCACAGCTACTGCAAGCTTTCTTGCCTTAAGCTTTTCCACTTCTGGTAATCTTCTAACCTAAACTCTCAAGACTATGTGACAATATCAAAGGATCAGAAAAATTATATTTCTGTTCACATCTGTATATACGGAACTTATCTCTTTTCCTTGTGCTATGTTTGGATGCCCTAGGAACTTCTGAAATCTCCAGTGATTGTCCTCTTATACCAGACTTAAACAGTTTAGATATACAATTTGATAAGGTACATTCATTTTAAAGGCCTTACTACAGTTCTGAGTAGAATCTTCCTCTAGATCACTTCCTCTTCCAACATACGATCTAAAAGGTTTATTTATCATAATTTATTGTTGATTCTTCCAAATTAACAATAATCATTGCTTAATACCCATTTATTGATCATAGACTTGTTTAGGCTGGAAAAGACCTTTAAGATCATCAAGTCAAACTCTGCCAAGTCTACTCCTCTCCAGTATCTGTTTTACCTGGGTTAGAATTTGCATTATCATGTCTGGCATATTCAGTCACTTAATTTGGAACTCTGACTGAAGTAACACCAAAACATTTACTATTAATGACTTTGTTACTTCCTGTCCAATTTTTGGCAGATGTCCAAAATTCTCTCATTTTAGTGATCTTGTTATAACAAGTGTGGAGAACAAATGAATTCAAATGTCCTTTAACTACTGTCAGGAAACAACCTACTCAAAAGGATGTGCTTCCTTTTAATCCCAGTAAGTAGTGCCAGGAGTTACCACACATGGTTCTACCAATACTTCATCCACTTCCCTGCTCCAAGAGGGCTGCCATATTTCCTTCCCAATTACAATACCCTAATGCCTCTTTGCTATTCAGCACACTCCTTATAGTTCAGTAAGTTAACCAACTATTCTCTTATTCCACATGTGGCAGACATTAAGAACATTCATTTGTATGTACATTCAGCATGTATGGATTCTCAAATCAACTGCTGTATTTAGAGTTCTTCCATACATATTGGCCATAACTCTCTTCCATACAACTTTTTTAAACCTCAGTAAATAAAGCTGCTTTGACAGTTTGACATGCTATCTCATTTTTTTTTAATTTGACATATTAAAAATAGGGGTTTTTTCAACTTACAAAGAATCACTGTTACAAACAGATTCAACAACTGACATCAAAGCTCAAAAAACCTGAAGAAATCTGGGGGAAGCATGAGACTTACAAAAACAATCTATAAAATTGTGAGGTGATACAGTGGCAATGGAGTTGAAACATGTCATTTATCCCGACTCCTAGATGTGTTGTGTTCTCAACTCTATAAATGTACAGTCACAAGTAGAATATGGATATTTAAAAGCAATAGCAGGACTCTGTGAAGATGGAGCAATAGCGACAGCAAACACTAACATGTTGCTATCAAGAACAAAGTATTACCTGAAGCATTAGAAGACTGTCTTCTAATGCCTGATAACCGTCTCAGTAGAAATGGTTACTTTGTAATACTTGTTCCCAAAGATTCATGGTTGGCAGCACAGGCATTTATAAAACCTGAGCTAATTCATGTTTTCTTGAGTTTGACTGCCAAGGCCACACTCATTCACTGCAGCTCCTTCTGCTTGCAGCTCCTTCTGCTTACTGCACCACTATTCAAGGTTCAGTTCCAGCAAATCCTGCCTCCATTCATGTTAAAATAAGTACAATTTTTGTGCTTCTGTCAACTTTTCCTGTTACTTAATATCCAAATTTTGGATGTCTTCCAGCCAAACATTTCCACCAGCAGAGAGAGGGCAGTATTTGAGCCCTTGTTCAGTTCATGCATTTCCTTCTCCAGGCTCTCCACAGATGGTAGCAAACCTACAATTCCAGGAGAACGTTACATATCAACAGGCTGCCCAAGCCTATCAGGCAAGTGTTCCCAAAACAAGAAATGGTACAAAGGAACTAAGGCAAGGCCACAACTATTGCTGCACTGTTTAGGCAGCATAAATCAATCCAGCCGCTCATAAGTCAGAGGCCCATAATGCCACCAGCAAGCCTCAAAGTGATGTATATTCAAAGAACTGCAAACATATAAATTTTGGATCAGGTATCACACAACCATGGAAGGGAACAATTGGACAGGAGAAATCTCTTTAAATGGCTAAAAAACCCCAAACAAACAACAAAAACAAAACGCCAAAAAACCTCAAACAAACAAAATGAACTGTGAAAATATGCACAAAATCTGGATGTCTCTTGGGTAAAAGTTTATTTCCGAGAAACCAGTATTTGCAGGCAGAAGTACGTTAAGACGAATTTCCATTTCTGACGTCTCTCATCAGTTAGAAGGTTCTCCTCAGATAAATCATTAATGTAGGCATATATGTGAGGGACAAAATAATTTAGGAGAATTAAATTAATTGGCCCCACAAGAGTTTGTTACCCTTCCTAATACAGTTTGCGTCCCATGGGCCATAAGAGCTGTATGTTTAGCAGCTTCAATACACTCTTTCTTACCTCTGTGCCAATAAAGCTATCTAATTTACGTAGAACTCTCTAGGCACAGTAGTTTTACTTTTCTGATACTAAGCCATAATTTCTGTAGGTTTTGTTACTCATTCTTAAGCTACAGTCTAAAGATGAATAAATTAAAGCCATGGAGATTTTTCATCTTGTCACTCAAGGCATCCTATATAACTGCTGCACAGACAGAGAGCAGGTTGTTGCCCTGATGGCGATAAATAAACTACACAGTTCAATTCTAGTTAAATGATTTAAAGCAAACACCGCAGCAAAGATGAGGGAAAGAGGCTGAAGCACTCTTCCCTGCCACCCTCCCAGAAATGCACTACAACATACCACAGCATTTACTACAGACTGCACTGTATATTTGGTAGGATCTTAGAGCACTCTGGCTGTAATTTCCTCTTTCATGTTTGCCTGCACAGTACATATATGAGCTCACTCATTTCTCTGCATGCAATACACGTATGCATCTCCTATGACAACCTTAACACACCAGAAAATATGAAATTCTAAAACTGCAGAAAGATGAACAAGTAACCAAACTGGCAGAGTAGATATAGGTAAACAAGCAGACTAGTTATAGAAAATGTTCCTACAACTGTCATGGTCTTGTAGCTACAGTTTATTCTTAGTTCAATCACGAGTTAAACTTGACACGATTACAGGTGAAGCATCAAACTTGGGAGCATATCAGGGCTAAACTCTTCTTAGGGTTCATGTAATCTTTCTGTAATTTGTTTTAGAATCTGAGTAATCTAAAACCTCAAAACTAATTCATTCTTCTGTCCAAGACATAAGATAACTTCACAATTATGGGCTCTTTTAAATGCAATTAAGAAATTATAATAAAATTTATATCTATATTCCTACCTAAAAAGTGATACAGAACAAAATAGGAAATAAGACAAGATAAGTAAAGAGAAAAATGTACTAATGTAAATGAGATGTGCCATCAGGCTCACAGTCTCCTTCCAAACAGAAGTACCAAGATGCTAAAAATGACAGTGAAATAATACAATTTATCAGCTGGTAAATCCAATTTTAGAGAGTATCAGCCACTGGTGTGTGGTTTTAAAAAGCACAAGTAGGTTGTGCCACTCTCATTTTGCAATATATTCTCATTATATCAAACGAGTAGCGGAGGTTGCATGAGGAAGCTAAATACAATAAAAATCTGTTTTTTCTCTTCAACTAATACTGTTGACCCATAAGAGATATGACTTTTTGCTTTAGTCTGTGAAGAAGAAAAATTTCCAAGGCAACACAAATTTAGTTGGCTGATATATAGTGAAGCTATTGTATCAGTCAAACACGACTTAATGCTTTATTGTTTCTTCTTCCTTCATAAGAAATAAATTCTGAAAATTATATTTGTAGAGTTGTTGCTGTTTTAAATTTAAAATATGAAAAATAAGACCATTCAAAGCTGAGTATCACACAAGGCTGTTAAACTAGAACAGACAGGAATATGATTATCAGTGTAAAATTTGGAACACCTGAATAAAAAGAAACAGGGCTAGAACAAAGCTGTGCTACATAAGGTGAACACCACCTGTTTTCAGTTCCACTGGTAAGTCTTCGGACACTTTTGCAACAACAATATCACCAAACACAGATAAATCCATCTGCACATGGATTCATCCCCAGGACTGTCTTGTGCCAAGTCAAATGCACTAATTGAGATTAAGGAACTAATAGAGTGGAAATAAGCTTATTGGTCTGACCATATTTTAAACTGCTACAGAGGTATATAAAAGCAAGTGCTAATCTTTGTAAATGTGTATGTACTTCATGAGTGAATAATTTCTCCTAGGTGTTCTCTTGATGACTCAAGTACCTGTTGAACATGTGCTAGAAGACAAATACTGATGGATCTGTTCCATTAGCAATTGGATGCATCATTGAATAACTCAGAGCAATGGCACACATAACCTCAGCAAGTCAAATCAGGATTCCTACACAGAAGATTTCCAGTTAATTTAGATTCTTCATAGGTATTTAAAGTGACATGCTTTGAATATGGTGCCAATGTTTCACTTTGAAGACACTTCTTTTTACAACATACAGTTTTCAGTACTAAGATCAAATACAAAACTCCCTTGCTGCCTTTAAGTCACACTAAGCTAGTGCCTTTTGTATCATTGTGACTGCAAATTTCAGTGACTGCATGTTTGGGGATATTTCCTTTTGCACATTATTTAAAATAGTTGGCACCAATTTCAGTTCATCAGTGGCTCTTCTGATTTCACTCCTTTGTCATGTGTTTCTTTTAAGGGTAATGCAGTTTAGTACTGAATGTTTGAGACTGAAGCTCTGCTGGTTTCAAACAGTGCTGCTATTAAGAAGAACAATCACAAAATATAGACAGACAAGTACCTTGCTTTTTTCTTGCTGGAATTCTATCTGGATGTTGGTTAGTTTAGTTCGTAGCTCCTCATTAGCAGCTTGCAGGGCTTCAATCTCCATGTCGGACTTCTCTCCCTTAGCACGACCTTTCTTTGACATAATTACTTCTGAAGTTTAAAATAAATTTCTGCTCCAAGCTGAGCTAGCAGCTAGCACCTTCTGCTTTTAGCATTTAAGAGTCATGTAGCATTCAACAAAATCTTTCACGCAAATCTCTGCCATTGTGGGAGCCGTCTCTCATGCCCTAGAAGAAACAAAGCAGTGGGAACAGAATTAGGCAGAATCAAACATCAGACTTAATATCCAGTTTTAAAGCACACTGAACTTCCCTGTAGTACATAGTATATTGCATAGTGTACCAAACTGACATAAATAGTTCAGAAAATAAGTTACACAATATTTCACCATCTTCTCTAAATCCTATTCATTGTAATCTTCTGTCCACAGAAATAAAACTCTTAACAGTTTTGATGAATATAGCATATAAACAGAAATCATATTATTATTCAAGATCTGACTTGGACCATGCTCAGGAGTCCCAAGAGGCACGCGGAAAACCATAAATTAACTGGGGCTGGTGGTGTTTCAGGGGAAATAGATTATTTCCTGTAGTAAGAAGAACACACTTCTCATCTTAATGTATCAGTTACAAATCATAATTATCATCGAGTCTCACAGCAACAGAATATACGGAAAAGGTATCACAAAACTGGAAAAAAACTTCTTAATATATCTAAAACCTGCTTATGTTCAAGGTTGATACTCTTTGAAATGCTGTAATCAAAACATGAAGGTATTTAACTTCATTTTCATTCCCCAGCATGCCTCTAAGCTTAGTAAGTATTCAATTATTTAAAACAGCTTTATGTAATATTCAAGGAGAATATCAATAGCAGACAAAGAACCCTAATTCCAATAATTAGGAAATCCCACGATTAGTTTGCTTCATGAGTAGTTACAGAAGCTTGATCTGCAGCTTCCCCCCCCCGCCCACCTCTAAGAATAACTTAGTGCTCCACAAGAACAAACTGAGCAACAAATGCTATCAATGCTGAATTAGCTTCCAAACTCACGTGCTCTGCTCATTTTAAATATCCACATAATTTTCATCATTAAATTGCCAACAAGGCAGAGGGGTTCCTACTTTAATACTGAATTACATTCTTGGAGTATTGTATTTCCAAGAAAATTGCTACCAAATTGCCTTCAAACAATCAGTTGTTCTTTCCAACCCACTTCTGCCTGGGAGTTATTTTAGAAATTGTATTAGAATGAAAAGTCACATGCACTCTTTAGCACATACTTCCTAAAGGGTTAACAGCTAATACCTCAGGCACGTACAGACAACACCATTGGTGAGTTCAACTAAATACCTAAGGTTTGTTCTCCTCTTTAAGGACTGGTAAACAGAAACCAAGGAGTTAAATGTCTTGCTCAAAATGGCAAGTCAAATCAGATGAAAAGTGAACAGAACTCAGGACACCAGGCCTCAGTCTGTTTGACAACATTCCATTGAGTTCTTTCATTTATAAAAATCAATTGAAAAAAGACCACCTATACAAACTATTTGCTAAACTTAAGTGAAATCATTGTTTTGTTTTGTCATATCAGGTGTCTTGCCTTCAAAACTTAATAATCTAACAATTTATCCTACGCACTAAAATTTAATCTGTTCCTTAAATTCATTATATTGAGTATTTTTAATACATAATTTATGAAAAAATCAGAAATTGAATTAAATTTAGATTTTATTTATGTACCAGACCTATCTTGGAAAACAAATAAACACTAGTGCTATGGTGATTTAGCACATAACTATTCAAGAAAAGTCAGCAATATTTTTACAGTAACCTGAAATAAACAACTCTTCAGTGAGTAGAAGAAGCTTGAGGAATTATTGTTCTTCATAAAAGAATTTAATGTTATTAATCTATAGAGTTTCTGTGATGCTAAAGGCTAAAACTAAAGACTATTTAATCAGTGTATTTCATCCAAATCCCTTAACTGTATGGAAAAATCTGTGTTTAAAATCTGTTGCTAGTGTTATTCGCCTGGTCAATTTGTAAAGAAAACCTAAAAAAACATAGACATGCAAATCCAATCTGTAACTCCACAACATTTACAATGGTGGAATTGTTCCTCTTCTCAAAGGCTATCAGGGGTATTCGGGTACTACTGAGGAACTATTCCTGAAATTCTTAGTAAGTAACAAAATTCCTGATGCATTCAGATTACATAAGATTTAATTCAGTAGATGATTAACTTAGTTAAGGAAACCAAAAACATCCCTCACTGGCCTAGCTACTGAGTTTTAACCTCATTGGATCCCTCCTGCCCCCATCTCAATTACAGTTAGGAATAAAGAACGCTTAAGTAATAGAGGTGTTTGCTTGTCCATCGGTAAAATAAGAAAGTGAGGTAACTGTGCTTGATGTGTACCTGGAAAACCAATCAGCTGAACAGTGTGCCAGTCATAACTTCAAATTTCTATTTGCTTTATGGATTTAAAGGATGTACTTTATCACTACCTCAATCTCTTCCCTAGTTTTAGCAAGAAAGGTCTAGAACTAAGTCACAAATTGCTATATGATGTTTCTAGATATCAAATATCAATAAAACATAACAGTAAAAAAAATAATTACTGCAAAAACGGGAAAGTGTAGCATCAAAGAATTTTGATTACCTAAAAGTAAGAAAAGAAGGAACTTAATTGTTTCTGGTGAAAAAAAAACCACCCTCCATTTAAAGAAATATTGAGTCTTTAAACATGATCCTGTAGTGAATACGTGAAAATAAGTGGATAGTTATAGCTTTAGAGAGTGAGTTTTACAGTAGTAAACAGTAATCAACAGGAGTAGTAAGTACACCCATAAATTCAAGTAAGAAATATGAATCAAATTACACAGAAAAATATACTAAATGGTGTCATGCAAAGTTCAGCATTCCAGTCTTGATTCAGAAGTCTTGAACAACATTATTCAGCTTCAGCATGATTTTTGGAAGGTGAAGTTGTTAATGAGTCATCTCAGCTGAAATACCAAGCAAAATCACAGGTACAGGGCAGGGGGAAGCTCCTTCATCTAGACACTTCACCTCCACTTCAATAGTGTTTTTCATTTTTTTCATTTAACTTCAGCATTTCTCTTATAATACTGCAGAGCCTGCTACCTGTAGATCTTATTATGCTTGCAAACGTGAGACTCAAGTACATTCTTAGTACAACACAATTCCGAATGTTCACGAATTTTAAAATAAATTTTATTTTATTATGTTATATGTATAATATATAAATGTTATTGTTATCATAGCACCCAACAATCATAAAGCAGTGGATGCAGGTACAATGTTAACTTCAGAAGTAACTGCCAGTTCTCCTATGTTATAGTTTATAAAAATAGTGATAATAAACCAGTGACTATGGGAAACAGCATTCATAGCTCCCAATGCCCAAGGCACATCTCTCACAAGGTTCAGATGACCTACATTTCCTGCTTCAATTCTCAGTTCTATGTAATAAAACATGACTAAATGGATAAAAGCAAAAGCATCTCTACAAAATGTAAATTAATACTTTTCCCAGCCACAAAAATACAAATACAAATTATCAGTTATTTTCTAAGTCTATTATAGACTAGCCACATTTTAGATACCCATTTGCTAGTTACCTACAGAGACAGATCTATTTCTACAACAGCAGAGCTTTTGAGGGTTATTTTAAATCCTATCCCACTTAAAGAAATGCAGAATTTCCCCACAGAGGAACATTTTTGCAAGTGCCACTTGTGATTTTTTGGGGGAAATACAAAGGCAGACATTTGTATTGTTAACTAATAGCTCCATGTTCATTTTTGCAGATTCACAGCCTACAGTCCTGAGGCATTCTTGCTTTCATAACAAGACACCTATAGGTCCAAACTATATGGAAAGCAATCACCGAGAAACTCTAAGCATTTTTCAGTGTTGTTATGCCACTTAGCTCTTCTGTCAATAATGAATGCAGTTATTACACTTTTTTTCAATGACACCTCAGGAAAGGTGATCTGCTGAGATTCTGTGACCCCATACATAGCCTTTCAGAAAATTCTTATTGCCCCCAGGAATCAGTACCCATGCTTTAACATCCCTTCACAAATCACTGCCTTCCAGCCTGTTACAGAGCAGCTGACAGAACTAGAGTTTGGCAAGTTTCAGAGTGAATTTCACCAATGTATACATTTTCTCTTAAATGAATTGGTTGCCTGTGTCATATATACATCTGTTAAAATACATGCAAATAAAATATATTTCCAAGTGACTTCTTACCATCAAAAAAAAAAAAAGTGTATCAAACTCATTTAAACTCTATGCACACATTCAAATATATGTATACCTAGTACGAAGACCCATGTAACACTGAATTATTATTTTAATTGGTAATACTGCAGGCCATTGAATAGAATCCAGTACATTAATGGTTCACTCCAGTCAAAGAACATAGCAGCCCATTCAAAAAAAAAAAAAACACAACCAAACAACAAACAACCTAGCTCAATTTACAAAAGATTGTCACAAGTAAAAGGCAGTGCTTGAGCTGAAGAGGACAAGGCAGGGGGAAGGGAAGGAATCACATATGCGTTTAGTCACCAAGAGTAATTTGAACTCATTAGGTACACAATTGTTTTAAAATCTGTGTTAAAGCTATTTACAGAATGGACAGTATCTGCAGTAATCCTTGCAAATTATTTAGAACAGGAACCACAGAACAGTCACATGATGGAAAAGGGTTTAAAGGAACAACAGGTCTCTGATTTTATGGATTCTTTTTGAGGGCAACTGAAGAACCAGTTCAAAAACATTAACTTTGAGTGGACTATTTACTGTGACTACAGACAACTGCCTTTCCACTGCCAAGCAACAGTAATGCAACCTTTTGGGTGCAAAAATGCTAACCTCAAACATACGACTCCCATCTGACAGCCTGAAATTTATCACCTCCTCAAATCGCTACAGCTGCTCATGTCAAATCTACTGGAACAGTAGAGAACAATCAAAAATATCAAATTCACATAATGGGATGGCAAAACAAAGCAAATATACACAACGAATGTTTGCACAACACCACAGCTTGTTTGTAACTGTGCAGAGCCCAGTGAGCAGTACAGATGTCTCACTATACAATATTGCATAGTCTTCATGCAGAAAAGTGGCTCGAATACAGCCCCTCTGAGGAGAGGGAGTGACCCAGATCTCCTTCAAACCTCTGCTGCAACATACCTGCCCCCCAGCTCTGCTGACCCCTTCAAGACCCTACACTGATGTACTCTGCAACTCCCTCTGCGCTACACAACACTTTAATGTACTAGAAGTTAGTAAACGCTTGAACCAAATCCTTTTTCAAAAAATTATGAGCTTGATCCCAGGCCTTTAAAGTAAAAAAAAAATATTGTATATATATATATATTCACTGGCTTCAATGAATTATCATTCTTCATTAATATTTACCCAATTTCAATTGTAGCACTATCTTGTGGATTAAGCATTACAACCAACTTACTAGCCATATTAAGAGACAAAATGTTAAAAATAGCAGTCCTGTGACACACATAAAATAATAATAATAAAAAAGTAGCACAAGAAGTTCAAATGTGACTAAAAATGATAAAACAAAAGCCTCCCTTCCACAACCTTCCAAACTCAGCTCTGTTACACAGTTGGAGCCCTTTAGGGTGGTGGGTTAAGTGTAGCTCGAGAGAGTCAGCTCTAGGCAAAGCCGTTCCTCTGATCTCTGTGGCAATTCCTTTCTTTTGAGCATACACAGGAGACCTGACAAGACACCTGCTGTGTAGTACAATGCATGTCCAGCCTCCTACCCTTCCGTTTGTACCCTGGGTGTGATGCAGGGAGACCCCTGTGCTTCCACTGAGGAGCAGTACTCCCTTTAATGCACAGTACTTAAAAGCAAAAACAGAAACAAGAAGAAAGGGAAAGTTGTAGTGTTTTCCAGTTGGGCTAGATAAATGGCAAATACAGAGACAGATTCCTGTCTCTACTCACTGCCACTGACAACCCACAGATTAATCATCCCGCCAAATTTAGGCTTTTGGATTATACTGGTCCACCTTTGTTTAATTATGTATCTGATTTTTAAAGGAAAGTTCATTTGGATATTTTTTTTTTAAACCATCACTATTATTATTTGTATTGTAAAGAGCTAGAATATTTAAAACCTGAGACTGGAAAAATGAAAAATTCAGGGATGAGAGCGGAGTAGAAAATGTGCAAGACAACTGACAGGCTCAGGGAGAGAGGTTCAGATTCCCAGTTTCATGACTCAAGAGAGAGGTGGAACCTCAGTGGGATAAAAACTAGGGTAGTCCAACACTTCACTGAATGTTCAATATTTACTTTATTGTTTTGTAAATCAATAGAATAGATTTGAGAGATCAAGTATATGTAAGGAGGAGAAAAGGCATATCTGGATGTGATCTCGTTACCAGCTGAACAGTGAAGCAAACAGAGACCGTGTGATTTGATTCCACCATCTCTGATCTCAATAATTACTGTGTGCAATTAATCACGTTTACTAAACCTGCAAGCTAACTCATATTGTGCTAGCCAGCCCACATTCCCACCTTACTACTCCATTGCAGAAGATATACACTGCTATGTGCAGAGCAGCATGAGCATACTGGTCAGCAAAATAAAGAAAATTATAACACTGAGCAGGTTAATGACAAAACTTCCTCACCTACCAAGGGGCAGCTTAACTTCAACAAATCTCCTTAAAATCAGGACTCTTAGTCAAAATGAAGATGTTGGCCTATTCCAGTAATACAGGAAGACTGATTAAAAAAAAAAAAAACACAACAAACATGCTTCATTTTGCCAAAGGTGCCATCACACTCCACCTTAAAGTTAAGTTCCTTGGTTCCTGAGATCAAGATAAATATATACAGTACAGAGCTGGTGGTGCTGTTGCTTAAATTTTGAAGAGTCAACAGAATCCCCAAGAGCATGTCCCTGTGCTCTGGGATTTAGGACCTCAAACTTATGTTTAATTGCTTTATTAAGGACTCCTGCTCAACTTCAACATTCTTGAAGTAAGACACCCCACATACAAATCTAATTTCAAATCTAACTGCATAATGATAATAATAAAGATTATTTTATGGGCCACAACTGGGCTAAGGCTTGATGGATCTATGGTTCTTTCACAGACTCCTTGTACAACCTTGAACAAATTACTTAATCTCCAGTAAAAGAGGTATTACACTTGCCTACCTCAGAAAGACATCCTGAGGACAATACTAAAATATGAGAGACTGAACAGGGGTTATGAAAACAAGACTTATGAGAACCTAGAAAAAGTTCATAATTGTTAGTTGGCAGGAATCAGTCAGTTTAGCAACCCACAAAACTAATTCTCTCACAAGATCTGTTAACTTTCTCATAACAGTGCTCTGATAATCAGCCAGATAATGTTGGTATTTCAAGTATTGATATTTGAGTGAATGTTCATTAGAGCAAACAGAGTTTAAGTCAGTCTGGTGACTGGCTGATGCAACTGAATCGCCTCGGATAAAATATTTAAACTGGATATTTCAACCAGACAATAGCTTCTTTCCTCTCTCAACTGTCTAAATTCCAAAAGGGAGTAAAATGCACAGTAAAAACGCAGCCAGTAAAAAGCACAGCTAGATAGTAATACAGCAAGAGCCTGGAGGCAAAATTTCATCTCTTTCTGAGCTTAAGCAGAACGGAGACAGGCACAAAGCAGCACAAGAAAAGCACAGAGGAGAAACTTTGTGATCTGAAGACTTTCTTTGTTGAACCATCCTCCAATATTCACAAACTGAAAATGCTTCAGCACCGTGAGAAGACTACCAATAAAATATCCCTCTGGTAACTGTCAGCAAATTTTATTCAAACTCTGCCAGGCTTTTTGGAAAGGTTTTTGGCAAGTTGGCCATCAGAAGCATGAATATTCTTTCCGAAGATGCTTAGAGTTGAATGTGGTGGCCATGAAGACTTGCATAAAATATTTTTATTCAGATACATGTATCAAAATCATGATTTTCAGGATAGCTTCTACAGAATGTTAAAAAAAGACACATTCTGTCATAATTCATCTTAGAAAGAGAGAAACATGCAATTAGATATAAATACAAAACTCCAGAATTATGTGACAAGCCACTACAGACTACAAGCCTGACTGCTGCCCAGATTACACCATCGCAAAGTATTTTGAAGCTTTGATTAATTTCTGTGCACACAAACATATATATTATATATGTATATGGAAATAAAGCTTCCTAAATTTGAAAAAATGGTTAGACACAGAACAGACATTACTTGTACATGCAATTTTGAGCTTACTAGTAAGCAAGCTGAGCGTCCATCTTAAGGGGATTGATACAGTTGGCAGTGTATCTCAAATTGCTGAATGCTGTCATAGTCAGGCTGTTTTGGTCACTTAGGGGAATTAAAAAGTGATTCGTTGTTCACTCTGAGGAAAACATCCTTATCCCTTTTACCTATATAACATTTTCCCTTCATTGGAAAAAATTGTTTTCATTTCAGTATACTGTTTCAGTGAGTAAAGCATTAAGATGGTGCAGCATTTTATGTAAAGTTCAGGCCAAGATGTGTCACATGTCACCCAAAGCTTCCAGGAGTCCCTGCAGTTGAATTAAAAGACTCTTACACTTCATTCCTTAGAACACAACCTCCTTCCTACGGTGCCCGCAAAGCAGGCCATTCTCTGCGAGGTCTAAATGGTTCTGTAAATCATCTTTGACCATGGACAAAAATCTTTATTGAGGTTGCATTATCATGTAAATAGGACACAGGTAGAAATCCTAACTTTGTGTCCAGTTGTGTAAAAATACATTAACACCCATAAAATTTCTGCTATGAATCGATCTTAGTATTCAGTTCTGTACCCCTCCCTACCTCATACCCTAAAAAGAGGTGGCAGAAGGAAACCTCAAAAGTTAGGGTCCTGGCAGTGACTTTAGAGGTACACTTAGCCTTAATGAAGACTCATTGGAAAAACATGGAAATCGGTATTGCCAGAAGAAATATTCTTTGCACATCACCCATCATCTCCCTAAACTCGAGGTGAATCTCTGAACAAGATTTTGCTTTAAGGTTGAACTTAGCACAGCTATGGCAGTAACAGTGCAGTTTTCCACTGCTTAAATAGCAAAGCTATACTAGCAAAACTTTGACTAGCTGTTTCCAAAACAGAAAAGTGTGGGTGGGTGGGGGTGGAAGGCATATACCCTGGGGAACAGACTACCAGAATGGAGCCTGCTTAAGAAGGCTCTAATAAAGGAAGAGAGAGAGCTAATCTTCTCAGTTATGTAGGCCACTTACAACTAGTCTAAATAACAGTCCTATCTGCTGTCAAATAATACTCCTATGTGCAGAATCCTTTCCTCACAACCACCAGTTCTCAAAGACAGAAGAAAGTAAAGGAAGACAAGTGCATATCAGAAAAGGAAGAAGAAAAAATGATAAAATGGGAGCTGAAAGTTAGACACAAATTAAGATTTAGTTGTTACCTGGATACACAGCCCTTGTACAGGAAAGGGAGAATGCTGAAGCACTACCTGTTTCAGTGAAAAACATGAAAACTGGGAGCTCTCAAGTGTGACCATGTTCTTTCCCCTCCCAGGGAATATCAATTCAAATGGCTAAGCTACAAACATCTACTCTTTATTACTTTTGTAGCAGTAAAAATCTGGAAACGTCAAATCATAAAGATTTTCACTAACACTTCCCAAATGTAGGGGATTAAGGATGGGAAATTACTAGATGTTTCCTTTGAGATATGCAGGTCTTCACCAGCAAATAGCTAGGGAATGGGCTTCCTTTCACTGTCCTGACTAGAAGGTCTGCTTTTAAATCTTAGATTGATCACTGGAAGGTAATTGAAATGCCCAAATACTCTCCACTTCCCTTCTACTACCAAATTTCTCTTTTTTTTCTTGGGTTGTTAATAACAGCCAGTACACCTGGAAACTGTTCTCCACCTCTTCTTTCATTGACTTTTATTAACTTCAAAAAAACTTATTCACATATAGATCACTAAATGTAAGGTTGTGGAAATATAAAATTATGCTTGTGCAGGAAATTGTTACGACTTGTTACAACCCAAGAGTGCTCTTGCAAGCAGTTTAATGCAAGTTTACTCGAGAACGATGGGAAGTCAGCTTTCCACAGTTTTCTGAAAAGAACAGAAATATTAAACAGCCACTGTTGAACAGACAGAATAAAGTGCAACTGATCCCAAAGGCAAATAATACCAGGTTAAGTCTCAGAAGCATAGCAACGTTCTGCAAATCTTTTGTATTCTGTTCCACCTCTTGTTTGAAACAACCAGAAGGCAATAAAGTACTTCCTCGATACAGAAAGGCAAGCTCCTCAATGAGGCAATAGAAATGTCTCTGCTACAGATTGGACACTGGTCATTTACATCTCAGTGTATTCCTCCACCTGATTCCCCTTTGCATTTCTTAATTTTAAGCTAGATTTCACATAAGCTAACCAGAATTTATTTCCCTCCCCCAGACTTTTACTTTGGTTTTAATAGCAGGAAGTGGTGCACAGGCTAGCAGGGTTGTGGCTAAGAGGCTTATCAAGCTTGCACAGCACCATGTTCAGAAGCTGCCAATTAATCAAATTTAAACTTTTCTCTTACTCAAACGATTTAATTAATTCTGATCCTCTCCACTCGTCAACATTTTCCATCTTGGTCACCTTCAGGACTAAACACAGATTTGCATCCCTGATGATCCTGACTTCAGAGCACACCTGAAAACACCATCATTCTCTCTACATCGGAATCCCCCTCAGACATACACTAGTCTGTCACACTCTTAAACTTGACTTGTCAGCTTCTCTTATGCCCCTTTCCTGAAGTTTAACTAGAGAGAATTCTTCCCGGACCATGAAAAAGTACTGTCCTCAGGGCAGGGCGCTGTAATGATAAACGTGATGAAATTTCAATAGCCAGTAAGACTTCTGGTTTTGATAATATGGTGGGTTTTTTCCAGACATGAAATGCTTAATACATCTGTTTGTTAGTTTGGCTACAATCTCTAAATATCTAAAAATAATTCAGGTAAAGAGCATGACAGAGATTCAATCACTGAAGTAAGTTTCAGACTTCACAACTGACAAAATGTGTTTCTTCAAGATCAAAAGTGAATAAAACGGAACTTAGAAGAACACCTGAAAATGACACCATCTAGTACCCTATGCTAATCCTGTATCTTCAAATTAAAATCTCTGATGAGCAAGCAATTTTTCAACACAAATTAGATTGTTGTTGGTCAATCCTGCAGTTCCAAAGTATATTTATGCTACTCTGCTCCATCCAGACCCAAGGAAAAGGTTTCTTTCTTCATTGTTGTGGATTGTATTTGCTAACTAGCATTGCTGGGCTGACGGTCTGTTTTAGTCAATTCAGTTTCTATACTCACATGTACGGTCCTACGAGACATTAATTCTTCCTCGTATTTTGCTTTCCTCATTTCTGTTTCCTGCTATAACCAACACACACAAGAGCTACTAATTCATTTTTGAATAGGAAATGTTAATTAATATGATTCAAGTAAATATGTTCACATCTGAAGTAACTTTTCAAGCAAACTTGAGGTATACTTTCTACTTCTGTTGAAGTTTAGGTTTTGACACAAACACAGAACACAGTCCACACTAAATAAAAAGTGAACTCAGCTGGGAGATGGAAGTGTTCCAGTATGTAGCATTTCTCAGGCACACTGACTCCAAATCTTATGTAAAATATAGCATGTGCAAAAAGATCACACAAGGCAGAACAGGAGCAGAAAGGTCTCCATGGATTAAAAAAAAAAAAAAAAAAGTATGATAAAAAGCTTTCCTCAAAATAATGCATTATGCTACCCTAGAGTACTTTATTATAAAAGTGCAGCACTGAGCAACAACTTGAAATCGATTGTTATTGTCCAAGTTAATTATAACACAGAAACGGATAAAGGCACATTTTAAAATATTTTTTTTTGCTTAAGACTACTTGTAATACAAAGAACCCCATAATATAGTTAACATAAATATGTATAATCTGTGTGTATGTGCACAGGATGGGCTTCCTTCGGAAAGGATAAGTTTCAGGTGTTGAGGTAGTGTTCTTGAAGACAATTCTCCTGGAAATCAACTTTTATACAATGCTATGCATAAAACACGTCTCCCCCACCCCCCCTATATTGCCACAATCAAAGCACATTATCAATGCTATTTAATATTCACAACACATCATTCAGAGCTATTGAAGTTATAAATTAATGTAAGAGCTGTGAAAAACTTACAAAAAGCTAGAGATGACCATAACCGTGAGAAAGCCTATTTATTAAAAAAAAAAAAAAAAGCACAAGGACAGTATATCCTAAAGGATTATCAAAACTGCCAACTTCATGGTCTCTCACTATTACTTATTGAATGCATATCATGTAGGCTATAGTTCATACCTTCTTTTTAATTCATACTCATTTATGAATATACAAGGATCTTCATAACAGACTGAAGATCTGTTCTGCTCAGTGTCAGGCAGTGAGTCTCACATATATGAAAGACCTTTCCAAGGTAGCAGAAAAACTTGCTCAGAAACATTACCTATCTTATCTCAACACAACCATTACCAGCCACAGACTTATCTAACGGTAAAAGACGCGTGGGAATTCTGCCAGCAGCTGTACAGCTACCAGCTACTCAAATGTATTACCTTCTTATATTTCTAAGTACGAGAAACTATTCTATGCAAGTATGTCATAGTACTTGTTTTCTCTGTTTGAAGAGTAATAGATCTGTAGTTACATGGCAGGGAACAGAAGTAATGTTTATACAGAGGATCACTGAATACAGATTGTTCAAAGGATGTTAAGAAAAAAATTGCAAATATGACAGTAATACCAAAGTTTATCTTAATTTCTGTTATTTAATTTATGTAAATTTAAAGAGAGGGGGAAAAGATCAATTTTGGTAGATTTCATGATCAGTCAGCAAAACAAACAAAGAGCCATTTTAAAAATGTGCCTGGCTCTATACCCAACACACTGAAGTAATCCTGATTTTTCACAGAAGTAGCCAGTCTTCCACTAAAGCAAAGTGTCCACCCATACCTGCAAGAATGTTTGTGTTTACAGAACTGTTCCAAAGAGATAGTTTGGAGATATCAGAAACAGTCTAGCCAAATAAATTAATATTCAAGAAATATGACTAATCAAGTAAGACAAGCTAGGGACCAGATAGGGAGGTTTTTTCCCTGTAGCATTCGGCAAATGTGCATAAGCAATCCAGAGGATGAAATCCCTCTGCTCAAATTTTCATAAGCTAGTTCCAATAGGAATTATCCTTATGGATAATTTGCATGTGACAAAAATCACTTTCCAAAATACATTAGTTGTTGAAGACTCATGTTTTAAGCATTTCATTTTCATTATGCAGAGTCACCTAAATAAAATATTAAGTCTAAATCAATCTGTTAATCTATGTTCAACTGTTTGGATGTACAGGAACAGGACAGACTGAAGGACAACAGAGGGGGAAAAGCATAACTTTAAATAGCATTCCTTTGAAATTTAAAAATCAAAACACATGCACCTTAGCAGAGAGCCAAATTATAATATTCAACAGCTAGTTTTAGAGTTCAGCATTTTAATTCTTCTCAAAATCAGCATCATCTACTTTCTGTTATTTTTAAGTAGACACAAAGATTATTTTTTCCATATACATCTATGACTGAAGCTTCTCATGCATTTTCCCTAAAGAGTTAAACCCAATCAGAAGTAAATGTTGCACTGCCCTCCCAATTACAGAGGAGAAAATTTAGGGTCACATTAGTTTATCTGTTGCCCCCAAAACAAACTTAGTTATTATAATTATTCTCTATAGTAAAAGTTAGTTAATGAACACCAAACTACTTGAGACATATTTTTTCACTCTGAATGTTACTTTATAATGACTATACTGCAAAGAAATTCTCTGAAGCATTAAAATCAAAGATACTAATCAACTATTAGCTGTATTTGAGTGTCAAAGATGACAAGCAAATACTACCCAGACAGACCCTAAGGCATGTTTTATACCCTGTATTGTTCACTTTACTCTTTCCTTCTTCATTAATTTTTCAGTAATGATCATGCACTCTACAGATGTCATTACCCATAACACTTGCCTTACTTAAGGTCATACTTTACCCTTCCATTCAGAAATGAAAAGTAAGTTTTCATTATGCACTATATCAAATATAATGGCAAGATTGATGAGCAGCAGAGGCACAACAATTTGAATACACAAACTGCAAAGCATCTACTAGGAAACGATATTTCCTGGGTTACTGTTGCTTTCCTTTTCTTTCTGCATTACAGTTTATTGACGAACTTCAACTATATTTGCAACATTAATCTTGATTAAAATATCATTTCCAGGGGCCAGTGGCATTTTGCCACAGTAAGGACAGTTACACAGAGTGGTGGTTGCCCAGTTCTCCTAACATTTCTAATCCTAGTAGCTGTATCATCACTGCAGTTCCACTACAGGACTACCACAAGATGAAAAAGCCAGGAATTAGGCACTGTGTTAAACTGTCATCCTTACTAAACTCCTCCCAGTAGGAGGAAACTGACAATTTTCCCCATATAGTAGATGATCCTTGAAGCAAACAAAATATTGTGGTGGGGTTTTATGCATAGTATATATAGCTGCCTTCTGAACACCCAGACACGTGTATACTATAAACACAAAAGTCAACAGAAGGTTGGAAAGTCTGTCAAAGAAGCTTAGCATCCAACTGAGACAAAAGTAACTAAAGTCTTTCTTATTAATGGTGACAGGTATAGATGAAGCAAGACAGCAGTCAAGTTAGCAAGCAAATGATAAGCTTAGGACACTGAACAACATTCTGTACCGCATATTTTAGATGCCATGGGCAGGGGAATGCCTTACAAAGTAAATAAAGAAAAATCTCAGTAGGAAAATATTCGTATCATCAATAAATTTATTCACTGAATATAGAAAGTCTCTATGTAAATCATATTCAAGCAAAGACAAAAACTTTGTAGAGATTTGGTTTATTTTACTGCCTGCAAAATCTAGTTGGGTTTAAAATATAGCTCAGTTAAAAAAAAAAAATTCAAACTTGAAGTTTCAAATCATATTGTCTCTAATAAATTGATAACATCATATCTGTACTGTAGATTTATTCTCATTCTACCCAACAAACATGCTTGCAATGCACAGTACCTTTCTTTTGTCCACAGGTTGCTGAGGCAGCGGTGTTTGATTTTAGCTTACAGGGGTGAAGACTGAGCAGCGCCAGTAGCTAAGTCACTAGGTATGTTTGTACTGGGACTTTCCACACCACAATGCCTAGTCCTGTTAGCACGTTCTCTTTTTCATCAGCAAGGAGGGATTTCTGAGCAATATTAGTGACATCATCTGTTAAACAAAAGAAAAGAGATTTAATACAAATCAAATTTGATTAACAGCTTTGATGGTAGCAATGTAATAAAAAAAATATATACACAGGGTAACAATGCAGCAGAATAATCTATCATGCAGAATTACAAGCATGGCCTCTTCTTTATATTAAGAACACATATGCAGAGTTTACTTCACGTTTTTTTACTAGATAGCCCTCAATGAAAGCAAGACAAAAACTGCAAAGCTACTTGCCAATTAGACCACATCAATCCAGACTGTTAACGCAGCATAGCTAACACTAAATTCGTATTCCATTCCAACACAGGTTACTTGGTTTTGGCCTACAGGCTTAAATTGTCACAGTGGCCGCTTATAAATTGTCCCATACAGACTGGCCACTGTCATGGATCTTTATAAAACCTCAAAATATACCAACATAAGGAAGTTATCATGTGTTCTGTTGAAAAGAGGACAAGACTGAATTTCAGAAAACCTGAATTCTATTCTTCTGTGTATAACTCTCTTGTACAGCAAAGGTAACGATGACAATTTCCTCTCTGAAAAAAGCCATTAAGAAGAGATGCACAAAGCCTTCATATTGCTTCATTTCACATTTCTTGATGCTATTTCAACATGTTCTGATCACAAGGGGAAACACTCAAATCTTATTGATATATATACTAATTGTTATTTTGGATTGATATTTCCCATGCACAGAAAAACCTATTTACAAAAAGAAAATTATGTTTATGGAGATATCCTTATGGAAAACAGCACTCTGAAAGCTTAATGACTAGAAGAAACTCAAGTTCCTTAATGAGTATCATCTATTTCCTGGAGTCTCTACTTGTGACAGCACCTTTATTTATGCTGTGGGGTACGCAAAGAGAGTAAAGTCTCCTCAATGATAAAACTTCTCATAGTACACCCTTTGTGTTAAAGTGTAAGCCAGTGATTGAGTAAAAGTGATCCGGAAAGACAAACAAATTTCAGCAATGTCTAGTGCAAACACGGCCATACTGGGATCTCCAAAGCAGAGGGCTGGCACATGGCACAGAATCAAACTCCCTGTTTTTTGGGCAGGAGAGCTGGGAGCCGGGAGAGCACTGAAACATGAAGCATATCTCTATTACCATGTACATGGTTCAAGCCTTCACAAAAACCTGTACTTCACATAAAATGCATCAGGCTTGTATCCAACAGTACCAGTCCCAAAAATGTAACTCCCAAACTATTCCCTTTGCTGGGAAGCATTGTACTCATTTGCAGTGGTTTGTTTAAGGTTATGAACTTACTTGTTCAATAAAGACAGCCATCAAGGCAGTATTTAATGAAGTAAGAAAAAAAATAATAATCTGCATACTCATTTCCTTAGGGCCAGGTTCACTGCTGGGAGAGAATACTTTTGAAGAGGATGAAAGTACAGCTAGGGCCTGATCATGGCAGGAGATCAAAGTGCTGAAACAGCTTAGTCAGCATCTTTAAGTAGCACAGAAAGTTGGAAAAGAGGAACTATTTATATAGTAACAAACCTCCTCAGGGGAAGAGGGAGACCAAGAGCCTCTATTTTTTATGACATCAGATACCTCTGATTTCACCTTATCTTCACCATCCTTTTTGAGTTGCCCTGTTCGTAAATATCCCGATAGTGTTATTTCACATAATGAAACATTTTGTTGCTTTCTTCTGGCCTTCAGGAAGCAATCTGAATACATTTGAATAAAAAGGAAAGAGAAGGTTTCCCACGTTAACATGTAAATGTAGAAAAATCTAAGAGAAACAAGAACTGACTTGTAAAAAGCAAGTAAAGACAGCAATCAGGCTGGTAAGATGACAACAAAACAGAAAACACCCACACAACTCCAAAGAAAAAAAAAGACAAAAAACCCCATGACTTCAAAGTCACAAGTTATCCAGGTAAGTTGTCTACATTTAAAAATGTACTTGTTTTAGCAGATCTATTTATGGCATGATACCAATTCTTCTAAAGGAGAAGTTCTTAGATTTTAGAAAACTCATCATTAACAGTTGTATTTAAATTCTCTAGTAAATTTTGAAATAAAAAGTACGTTAATAAGATACATATTTTGGCCAACTGGCCTCCCTATAGAAAGAGAACAGTGTTTATGAATGTTTTGAGAGAAGGATGAAACATAGATATAGAACCTGCAATTTCAAGTTGCATTAATAATAGCATATATAATAAAAATAGTACAGTGAAGTGACAATATCCACTTTTTAAAGTGGATGTTTCAGTGGCATAGCATACAAGTGAGATTAAGAAAGATGACCCCCTTCTTTGGCAATTGTCTTGCAAAAAACTATGGCAAATTTAGAACATTCAATTATGCCAGCTACTAGAAATTGTTAGAGTGCTATTCACAAAGAATAACCAGCAACCACTGGAAACCTACAACCCAATAATCCTTCAGTAATCTTCCTATAGCTTCTTAAAAGATACAGTAATACAAAAATAACTTAAAATAATTGGATACTTAATTTCTCATTTCCAGTAACTGCTAAACTAAATCTACTTTGAATGGCAGTGGGGGAAGGATAAAGAGGGGAAGCTGTTGCTGTGGAAATGTATCTGTTAACCTACAAACAGAGCATAAACCACACCTGTTCAAATTCATTCAACTCAAAATATATCATGCACACCATAAACTCCAGGAGCCAAAACTATTACAGAAATCATTTGACAGATGAGCTGTGATAAATTGCTAATTTCACTCAAGGTAATAAAGTCACCAACATATGCATATCCTGTAGTTATGGCAGTACATGCTAAATAGAGAAAGTCAACTCAGTTGTGTTCTTTAATATATAATGGCTCTCTAGACAAAAGTTCAGTGTTATAAAAATGAAGGTTTTTATTTCTGTTTACATGGAAATGACTTGCAACACTTGTAAACACTTCCCAGTTAGGAAAGGTTAGAAATTATCCAAGTTTGTTCATTTGGGCTTTTAATTACAAACATAGAATCTTTGGTGAAATTTCTGTTTCCTACACATTATTCCATAGTATGAGGTAGTTTCATATCTTGGGAGCAATATAAATTTAAAGGTAAGAGAGTAAACACTGACGCCAACCTACTCTTTTCCTTTAGATTCCCAGAATAAGAAAGCATTCAGATTCTCAGAGATTTCAGTGAGATCTGTTCGTATGGGGAACCTTAGTCCATTTTAACTCTTAAACACAGTGCATTGCTTGCAGAAGGTTTAAAAAAAAAATAATTACTAAGGTGGAAAGATATTTTGTAATTCTTCTTGGAAAGTAGAACAGTTGAGGACAATTCCACTGACAACTGGGGTAATGTCACGTGCAGTCCATAAACACATGTCCTGCAGACTGCAAGGGGGGTTGGGGTGGTGAATGTGTGTGTGGTGGGGGTGGTGTTGGGGTCTGCAGCTGGTCTGCAGACAAGTTAGTTGACTTCAAAGACTTAGCCATGTACCTTTAAGACAGCCACAAATTGTCAGGTATGTAAACAGGATGTGAAGAAACGGAACTTAGAACCACAGCACCTATAGCAACAGCAAATAGCAAGCAAGAAGGACACAAAAACCTATCAGGGTCTAACACCTGTACTGTCTAAGATATATAAATAGTTTGTATAAACAATAAAGGCCATTTTGTCCGAACCCAGCCATGCAGACATAGTGTTTTTTTCAGTCCGCCTCGACTTGTGTCACCACAGGATGGATCTCAAAAGAACTCCTTTTTCCAAACCCTTCCTCCTGTCCTTCACAACTCAAACAGTAACAGGTAGGGACCAACTATAATCTTCAGAGAAAAAAAAATAAGATAAACAACACTCACATCCTTAGCATGTGCTAACAACAAAGCAGTTTCCCCGAATGTTTCAGAAGCCCTCCCTAGATCATTGTACAGCTGATCTAAATTTTGAAGACATTATGGAAACAAGGCTTTTTGGTTTTAAAATGACTAAACAGAAAACATGGTAGCCAGTGACAAGAATGACCCAAATAAATGACAACTCCTTTGGGAATACAGTGCCGAGCATATCTGTGAGTCCTCTCCAGTAGCTGCTAGAAATTTTGCTTGGCAAATGCTTTGTAACGGGAATGTACATTACCACTGGCTTTTTTTCAGAAGCTATTCTAATCGACAGGTTAGAGGACGGAGGGAAGGGTTCCTTCTTACCACCAAATATTCAAGTATTTAAAAAAACGTACTTTCAAAAAAACCCATCACATTTTACTACACTACCTTGTTTTCTACTCTAAAGCTTTATATCCATAATATTAATTTGAGGTGTAATTTGTCAGTAAGACATCTATTTGTCAGGCATATAAATTACACACAAGAAGACGGCATCTTCCCATTCTTGCCTCCAGTCTTTGATTTCTTAGGATGTGACATTTGCTTTGGTACCAGATCCCCTGGGATTTCCAGCAGAGCAAAGAATTTATTTACACATAAATAAAAGCTGCATAGACAAAGCCCTTCAAGAACGGGATTTGTTCTTGCTGTCGACATGTCACATCAGCAACAAACATTGGTACCCAATATACATCACTTGCTCTCTACTTTACCCATTCAGTCTTCACCTACTACACCATATTACAACCAGAAAATGTGATGCCTTCTCTGTGGCTGCACTAAAGGAGAATGGGAGAAGGAGAAAAAAAAAAAAAAAGAATCTAGATGGAAGCTTCAATGTAAAACATTGTGAATGCATCATGGCCTGAGGTACAAAAAGCACAGATCACACCACAGAGGCATACCCTTTGAACACAAAGACTTACAATACTATGACGTGGCATTTTCAAGCCATTCTACATATCCTCAGCAATGTACACTTAGCAAAATGTGCAAACACCATCTCCATTCTTTATATAGTGAACAAACAAAGAGGACAGAATTACTTCAGGAGCTTTTCCCTACTTTTTTTTTTAGTATCAACTTTTAGGTTGATATAGCAGAAATCAAATCCTAATAAGCAGCAAGTTCTTGCCCACAAACACTTCTTCAGTCACTACCAGGAATACTGATGGGAATTTTCTTGATCTGTTTTAATCTCATTTTTATTATAAAATATGTCTTTGACAGTCAAAACACAGAATTTTTATCTGGGTACTAGAAACAATGACAGACATAAAAGTAGTCGCTCACTTCCCTACCTCCTCCATATTATAGCTTTCTGGTTTGGCATCTCCATAACAAGTCACTCCTTGGGGTTCATTTAAACTTCTGTCAGCAGTAGTGGGCTACCAAAAACAGGTCAAGAATTGAAGTTTGTTTCTGAGTTGTTCTCTATTGCCTTACTGTAGACTACTAAGCCGCAACTCCCAGGAGGGCCTACAAATGGCTGGTAGGCATCACATCATACAACAGTGCTTTCATAGGAATTGATATCATTCGTGACACCTTGTTGTTTTAATTGGATTGTCTATGCAAAGAAAAATCTTCCTAATCATTCTCTTTTTTTTCTGAAGTAGGAAGCATACTAATTCTTGAATGGACGTTTCGGAAGAACGTGAATGTGGCTTGTTTGTACAGTTGATTTAACACCACAAAACACACTTGGAAAATAGTTACAGCATTTACTAGATTTAGGTGACAAATACGGTGTGCCAACTGCAGGACACAGTTGCTTGTGTGTTCAAAAGTAGGCAAATTATGTTTTCTATCCTACATGGTGCTTATTTATAATAAAGATATACAAAAACTTTCTCGGTAATTAAGATGATTGGGATGAAGTAGCAATCATATGGGGAGAGTTATCCATGTGAAATTACATCCTTAAAGACTACCAATAATTAACTAATAAAGTTATGAATGACATTCTGTGTTCATTAAATATCAAGTGCATTAATGCTGTTAAAAAACAGATTCAATGAGCTTTTAGTGAGTGTGGCCAGAGACTACAGAGCCTCTTTACACTAAGAACCAATCTTTTTTTACATTAAAAAAAAAACACAAACCAAAAAACACTCAACATAAAATGTTTTCCCCGACTCAGATCTCCTTGCTGAAGGCTGAGGCTGGTGACACCTCAGCCTGTTTACATGAGTTTGTGAGCTCTTCTTGTTCCCAAGTCTGTCAAAGGAGCCAGCCTGCTTCCTGAAGGCTCACCCCTCCGAGACACCTTCTTTCACACCAAATTAGCTTTTAGAATAGCTTCCATACAGCTAACGGGTCTTACAAAATCAGACTATCCTTGTATAAGTACAACATTAATGTTTACGTTACCATAGGATTCATACAAATTCAAGAGAGACAGTAATGTCAAAGCATTATACAGCCATCCATACTACATCACCTATAGCAAAGATAAAATTGGGAACTATTTTTCCTCCCTACTTCCACACACAGCGTTCAGTGCTGCATTACCAGAGTGACCAAGATTGCTGATGTAAGATCACCACTTAGACTGGCCCTTGAAGGGAATATAAGCTTACTCGTGGAATAATTGTCTTCCTCACTGTTTTGGATATTCAAGATTTTTGAGTTTTAAAGCCTGAACAAAAATTCTTCATACATCTCTCACCAATAAGGCAATTACACGTACTTGTATGTCCGAAGTCCTTCACACAATAGAAAAGCAAAGGTTTCAGCTTCCAAAAAGAACTTACTTTTCCACTAGTGCTTCCCAGGACCTAGTATTTATTATTAAACTTAAGCCTAATGCAAGATTTATTAGGCTACTCGGGCCTTTTAGCTTCTCTCACGTACGGCTTATTTGCTATTTTGCCTCAGCAGTTCATGCAGTATATAAATATGTATGACATTCATTTAGCATTTATATGGGTATGAGCAAATATATATATGGGTGGCCCTGTACAGAAACAGCTGGATTCCTAGAGTATGAACAATCAGAAGCCTGCTTCTTATATCTTAACCACAAAAAGCCCTCATGCAAAGGCTAGACTTTATTCATTTAGCTTAATTGACTTTTATATGATTAATTAAAAAGTAATAAATTTTCACATCAGCATATAGCATGAGTTTAGAAACTGCCATGTGACTACTGCTACAAATAATAGCATCCACTTTAAATTCCCTTGTGTACTCATAAGAAACCTTTACTGTGTCACAACAGTGATATTTCATTGTATGCATTTTATTTTTCAGAGATTTTGACAAACTATTGACAAAACTCTTCTTGGAGCCCTGTGGCAGTCCTTCCTTTAGCAGGATCCTTAGCCAGATCCTTACAGGTACCAGAATTCTTAAAATACGTTGTTCTATAAGATAAAATTTTAAATGAATACATGTAAAAGTAACAAACAAACAAAACCCAACCAAAAAACCAAACAACAACAAAAAAAACCCAAAAAGAGAGCCAAGTGCTATGCCAAGGATCTTTGCCAGCTGGAAGCTGGTATCACATGAACAACTGGAAAAGTATAAGCTTCTGCTTTACAATGTTACAAAGATCTTGTAGGATCACACAGTATTTCCCTTAACCTTTTCCACTAATGAGATAAATTTTGTCTTTAGAGGCTGCTCTTTTTACAAACCCTTGTAACTAATTTTTTGGACAGTTTGTTCAAAAAAAGGAAGAACGGTAGCTATCTGAAACAGGTCAAAGGATTTGGAAAGCTAGAATATATTCTGTCTGAACAGGATAGAATTATCCATCAAGAAGGGGTAGATAAGATGTCAGAGATCCATGACACAGTCCACCATAATGTTGCTATCTCTTTCTAACTCTGTAAAATACATATTCCTAGGCACAGACATGTATGCATACAAAAAACCCATACCTAGTCAAATTAGAAGTAACATTAAGTTGGGATAAATTTGATTTTTAAATTTCAGCACTAACTTTTCTTATTATTTTGCTTTTCAAAATACAGCCCTCTTAACAGTGCTGCAGGATCAGCTAGCATATACTCCAAAATTAAGGAGGCCAAAGATAAAGTAGTTTGACACCCCATTTACAAACTAGTTACCAACTCCCCATCCCAGTTCCCTCCTCTGCCCCTTGACATATACACCCCTATCTTCCTTTTTACTACTGACACACAGTGTCTATTGTAAGGCTAAATAAAACAAGAAACTAAACAAATATTTTACATCAAATCCACAGTTTCACAGAACTCATCATCCAAGAATAACTACACAGGTCATTGCTAGTACTTCTCCCTTGCAGACCGCGTATGCCAAGGGAAGAGGTTTACCCAAGGTCACCCAGTGAGTCAGCAACAAATTGTGAAAAGAACTCGGTACAGCTGAGTCCTATGTGCTTGGACTGCAGCTCACAAGTTAACCCTGCCTTGGAAGGAAACCTGCGCTTTTATACCCAACAGCATCAATTTGCTCTATTAAGACACAAATTGGGCAATCTCATTGATGTTAGGTTTGTAGTCTATTATTAGTAAATGCTTCAGTTCTAACAGCAGTTACCAATATCTACATTTCTCAGACATGCATAGCAGCTACAAAGTGCGCAGATCCTGGGTGCTTAATAAAGACTTCATAATGATCATAAAAATGACACACGTAGATACATCTGCAAATTCTGTGCTTCTCAATGCAATCAGGTTTTCTTCCACATTTTGACAAAGACTTAAAATTTAATAAATATCAGCACCCAGCCAGCATATTATTCCACCTACTCATAAAAGGGATATTTTTCTGCTCAGAGACAGCATGTTAAAGTGATTCACAGGAGGAGATGATAAAAGTTTCATTCTCCCAGAAACCTCAGCAAGTCCAATTAAACAAAGACAAGCATAATAGTTTGAAACAGGCACTGTTTGATACAAAGACATCACTATCTTTCAGTGAAGGACTGCACGCTAGTTTTACATGAACAAAGAGCTGCTTCCAATTAAAATCATAGTAATGGGGGATGGGAGAAAAAAAAAATCAATTCAAATGCTCTTCAGGTACTTGCCTTTACAGAACAATTACCCAGTGATGGTGTGACATCCCTCCCCAGCCATTTCACCAAGCGCACCATAAGGGAGTGCTGTAGAGATGCAGTAACATGTAAGCATACTGGCTGTTACACTCTAGCTCTCTGTTAATTCCAGTTCAGTTATGTACCAAACTGAATTCTTCAGATGTTTCTACCATGAGGATTTCATGCCTGACAGTGGCATGCTTTACAACCCATCATATAGAATTTTACAACTATTACTGAAAATGCATCTACCAGTCAGAAGGTATGTAGGTATCCAGAGATGTAAAGAGCTAGTGATATTTCTTAAAATAGGTAATCAATATATGTTGATAAGTGCAACTTATCTACCTTAGATTTTTCAGTCCCTAAAACTGAACACTACAAGCCCTGTTTCAGTTACTACTAGGCACAGAAAGAGCAAAGACTTTGACCTTTTTGGTTCTTAATTCAATAGCAGCACCAAAGCCACACATCACACATACAAAAGAAAGTTTAAGATTACTGGTTTCTAAAACTACAACTCAATACAGGGTGGTGGTTGTTTTTTTTTTTATATATATATATATACTGGATTATATTCTCCCTCTGCCCCATCTCCTCTCCCATCTTGACTCTCTCTTTCCCACTGGAAACAAATACCTCATCACTTCTTTCCAACCTCATCACACTAATACCCTTCGTATGCCATGAATACTAAAGACCTTTCCTTCCAGAGATGATCTGGCCGATATATATCTAAATAAAGTCAGAACAAGTCTTCTTAGTTCAGCATAAGCTGGCTTTGAAGATTGCTTGTCGTGTTTCAGACCTGATTAAAAGACTGCACGCCAAGACCTCGACTAACTCTTCCACTGACATCAACTGGATTTAACAAAAGCTAGGTGTGTGCTCTTGCCTCCAAATACTACCTTGGCCAGTATAAAGAGTCACTGGCCTTTCTTGAGAAGTGAACATTTACAAACAGGGATTGAGGAAAGTATGTTGGAGCAATTTTGGTCATTAAGGAACAGAAAGATACAAATCCACTGCGTTCTATTTTAACAGAGCTTTGCCTTCACTTTTATATCATGGAGTTTGGTTCTAGCCTCCCTAGCAGGACCTGGAAATACCAGCTGTGGAAACCTGAGTATCCTAGAAATATGGCTGCTGCAACCTTCTCACGATACATTAGAGAAACTAATCTTGCTCTACTAAGTAAATAAAAGTAGAAACACACCTCCCAAAGCCTTTTCTTTTCTCTCCTCACAGACATATATATATATATATATGTATATATAAATTTACATACACACAGCAACACATACACTATACACCAAAGCAGGATACTGTCATCAAATGCTGTTCAGAAATGGCTACATTTTTGGCAGGAAAAGTCCATTTCTTTTGAGATGACCAGCACCCTGGCCTCAGCCCCAGACACAGTGACCCCACCAGAGCATCACACTGGTGTTCACAAAGGTCAGGAGGAACCTGAGCTGGAACATGCAATATCCCTGTAAAACAGCCATGCTCCATAGTGGTGACATGGGAAGGAGCCAGACTGAGGGGCACAGTGCACATACTCTGCGCTGGGCAGGGATTTCTTGCATTTGTTACACTCCCTTCGGTTTTTTGGAGATCTCTTCACACAAATGTGAATAATACTCACCTTTCAGGAACACAAGCATGGGGACCGGGCACAGACACAAACCCACTTCTAACATTTCCACAAAGGAGCTCCTTGCTGCTCTTATCGTCATGATATATGCTGAGCTTAAAATTCTTGCTGGCCTGTCAGCAGTAACATAACTCAGCTTATTTCACTTCATACTTTGCCAGCTCATAAAGTTCAAGCTCAGCATGCCTAACTGCAGCTCAGCGCTGTGTTCTCATTACCACACCTGTGCAGAGTGAACCGCCCCTTCTTTTACTGGTTCATCCTCACACACACACACTTTTTTTTTTAATGTCTTGTTGCCCTACTAAGTTTGCAAAATTAAAAAAAAAAGTAGTAAGCCCAGTTCCAGGAGAAGTATAAACATGCTTTAAATTTGTTTGCTCCGTAACAAGTTAATTTAAAACTAATATTCTTCTAACATTGTGTCAGGAAATACCAAGTCAAATTCTTTGCAATTCCAAATACAGTGTACTACATATTTTTATTTACAAATCTGTTAAGATGGTTTCCTCAAAATTACCTGCGATATTATGATCTGATCCATTTTCCTGACACAGTTAAAAGTATTAATTTATTTTTCACTTTCTTTATAACACCAACTTTAAAAACCTGTATTGCACTACCATTTATAACTTCAGTTCTGAATAGAAGTGTTCTGATAAATTTTTTGTCTGGTTTCAGGTTTTTTTGTTGGCTTTCTTTTTTACCTTTGGTTTTCCCACATTTGATAAATCACTCTTATATGACCTTTTTTACTGTGTATTTATATAAACACCTCCCAGTAAATAAAGTTTCAGATGAAACAGACTGCTGCTTGAGTCAGCAAAGATATATTAGAAAAAGAGAACTAACATATGCATGCTACTGCATCAAAGTATCTATATTTATTAGGGACAATAGAACAATAAAGTCAAAGAAAGTGCAACATCAGCAGAAGTGCACATGTTGCTGATAAAATATATTGAAGCCCTGTAAAAGGGATGCAGACCTTAGACAGAATTCAGCTGGCTTATACTTAGTCCTTTTCCGCAAAGCAATAGTTTATATATATATTTAAATATATATAGAATATACATATGCATCCAAGATAAAAATTTTCAGACCAGCACAGCAATTCTTAGACATCTTCTCTCTAAACCAGGCAAACATAACATTTTTAATAGTGTCATTTAGAAGTGCCTAAAGGGTTTAACATCGATAGATGTATACTTTGAACTTGTATTTCTGGCACAGATCTCCTTTGTTAAAAGGTAAGCCTACAAAGGACTAATGCTGTGAACATCACCATTTATGTGGCAGCGAGGGCATCAGGGTGCTGACTACCGCTCCCTGTGCCTACCACCTAACAGGTCTGGGTAATGGGATTTTTTTCTTTTGGTTCAGTACAGCCCAAAGGCTTTTAAGCTGGTCACTAGGTTGCATGCATACATTATAACTTAAAATTTAGCAAACACTACAATTCTTCATTTCCACATGTATCACCTTGAGCAAACCTGCACAAAATTTCTTCTGACATCACACAGCCAAGGTTCACTGTACAGGGTTTGTGTGGCAAGGTTTTGGTAGCGGGGGGCTACAGGGGTGGCTGCTGTGAGGAGCTGCCAGAAGCTCCCCCCATGCCCGATGGAGCAACGCCAGCTGGCTCCAGGATGGACCTGCCGCTGGGCAAGGCCGAGCCCATCAGCGACGGTGGTAGCAGCAGGGGGACAAAGTATTTAAGGAGGGGAAAGAAACGGTACACAACAGCAACTGCAGCCAGAGAGGAGTGAGCAGGTGTGCGAGCAGCAGCCCCGCAGACACCCGGTGGGTGCAGGCAGGGCCGGAGGGGCTCCAGGCGCCAGAGCAGAGGTTCCCCCCCAGCCCGCGGTGAAGGCCACAGCGAGGCCGGCTGTGCCCTCAGCTCATGGAGGTGGTTTAAGATTTGGTTTTTATTTTCTCATTATCCTACTCTGATTTTGATAGGTAATGAATTAAACTAATTTCCCCAAGTCGGGTCGGTTTTGCCCCTGTCGGTACTGGCTGAGTGACCCCCCTGCCCTTATCTCGACCCACGGGCCTTTCGTTACATTTCCTCCCCCCTGCCCAGCTGAGGAGGGCACTGACACAGCCGCTCTGGTGGGCACCTGGCACCCAGCCACGAGCAAACCATCTCATTCACTTAGAAGCTTTTTAAAGTCCTCATGGGATTCTTCAAAATACTCTTTCACTATGGCAATTTATTTGCTGAAAGCATAACAGCTGTTGTAAAATAAACAAAATTCAATTAAACTTTATACTGGAACATTGCTAACTATAAAATATTACTGTATTTCAAATTTGATGGGTTCACAGTTAATTAATTTCAGACCACTGAACACAAAGCACAAAGGAAGAATTGTTTTTAAAATTTAAAAAAATAACTTAAGGTTTACTGAATACTATACTTATGATTTAGCCACCTAATTATCATCAATTTTTAAATACCAAGCCAAACAATAACATTTAGGCAGAAAATAAAATTTACCTACAGTTGATATTTATTGGTACTACTTCACCCAGAAGATAACAGAAAGTAAATCACTACTTTATCCCATGAGATCCTCTAGCTGCTGCACTACAATAGGATAAATTATCCCTTCCCTTTTGGTTTTGATGTTTATAAAATATGACTTAGTACTGCTACAAGCAAGTCATCAGTATGTTTGCAGAGGGAGGAGAACATGATTCATTTACACAGAACTAGATTCTCCTACGTGTACACTACCTGCTTAATGTAAGCTCCATGAAACTTGGTAATTGTATTTGGAAATTTTAGTGCAATCCACTCTAATTCCAAAGGCTGGAGGCATGGAGTGAAAGGGAAGCCTCCTTAAACTCCTCTTTGGAAATGTGGTTTTACACAAGAATATCTCCATTCTTGTTAAGGAGCAGAGTTACTAAAAATTTTTAAGTACTATTACATCATCCCAACAAGAAATTGTTGAAATTGAGAAAAATTGATGACTGAACTTTCAGAACTGAGGTCTTGATTCAAGAGCAGCACCACAGATTTCTAAGACTGAAACAGACACTTCGTGAATCAATAATATGAATGTGTTGATCAACAGTAATCCAGGTAAGGAGTCAATACAGAATATTGTATTCTTCTATAGCACTAAGATATTTATGTAACATACTGTATTTATAGTTGTGGGCTTTTTTTAGATAATTGACGGTCTCCAAAGTGAGGCCAGGATTAAAAGAACGTGAACAATTTTGTTTTACCAAAAAACCCATGAGCAGATACAAGAACTCAGATCTTGTCTAAACTACAAAGGCAGGATAACAAGTTAAAAAACAGTTGTTGCCTGACCTGGCTCCTGCTAATTATCATTTCTAGATTTATTGGATTTTAGCCCAATTAAGATATTTAATTAAAGTTCAATTTTACACTACAAAAGAGAACAAGTATAAGTATAGCAGCTTGCTGGCTTTGTTGGATCATTAGCGCCTCTCGGTGAGTGACAACTGCAGGACACCACTCTCGAGCAGACAGGGTTCTGAGCCTCTGCTGTGTAGCCAAGGGAGCCCCGCAGCCAAGGGAGCGCTCCTCAACACCCTTCGCCTAAGCCAGAAATCACAGCCTATTACTCAGAGCACCACGCAGTTTAGTAGCATTTTTTAGAGAATTTAGGTAACTCTAAACCAACAAAAATACTTAGTAAAGGCACATAAACATATTTCCCATTGGTCGTAACGCCAGCTTTCACATTTCTTAGCTGATTGCCAGTAGGGCATAAGACACCAGAGTGGAACTCCCTTTAAAGAAAGTTGAAATCAAGACATGTTTCTCTTTACCTGGACTTCAGTAAAGGCTTTGACACTGTCTCCACAGAATTCTCCTGGAGAAATTGGCTGCTCATGGCTTGGATGGATGTACTTTTTGCTGGGTAAACAACTGACTGGATGGCCAAGCCCAAAGAGTGCTGGTGAACAGACTTAAATCCCGCTGGTGGCCAGGCACAAACAGAGTTCCCCAGGACTCAGTACTGGGGCTGTTTCTGTTTAATATCTTTATCAATGATCTGGATGAGGGGATCAAATGCACCCTCAGGAAGTTTGCAGGTGACACCAGGCTGGGGGTGGAGGGTGGGAAGTGTTGCTCTGCTTGAGGGCAAAAAGAATCTATGTATGAAGTTCAACAAGGCTCAGTGCTGGGTCCTGCACTGGGGTCACAACAACCTCACGCAGTGCTACAGGCTTGGGGAAGACCGGCTGGAAAGCTGTCTGGCAGAAAAGGACATGGGGGTGCTGGTCAACAGCCAGCTACATATGAACCAGCAGTGTGCCCAGGTGGCCAAGAAGGCCAACAGCATCCTGGCTTGTATCCAAAATAGGATATCCAGCAGGACCAGGGCAGTGATCATTCCCCTGCAGTCAGCACTGGTGAGGCTGTGCCTTGAATATTGTGTTCAGCAGTTTGGGGCCTCTCACAAGCAGGAAGACACAGAGGTGCTGGAGCATGTCCAGAGAAGGGCAGTGAAGCTGGTGGAGGGTCTAGAGAACAAGTCTTATGAGGTGCATCTGAGGGAACTGGGGTTGTTTAGCCTGGAGAAAAGGAGGCTCAGGGGAGACTTTATCCCTCTTTACAACTACCTGAATGGAGTTTGTAGGCAGGTGGGTGTCAGGCTCTTTTCTCAAGTAACAAGCAATAGAATAAGAGGAAATGGCCTCAAGTTACACCAGGGGAGGTTTAGATTGGATATTAGGAAAAACTTCTTCACTGAAAGGATGGTCAAGCATTGGAACAGGCTGCCCAGGGAGGTGATGGAGTCACCATCCCTGAGGTTTTTAAAAAATGTGTAGAGGTGGCACTTCAGGGACACGGTTTAGTGGCAGAGATGGTAGTGCTGGGTTTACGGTTGGACTAAATATCTGAAAGGTCTTTCCCAACCTAACTGATTCTGTGATTCTATCTACATATAATGGTCTATTTCACCCCAAAACATGGTGTATTGTGTGTAACAAAACACTTTTTATCTGCATTTTTTTTTTCAATATTAAAAAAGGATGAACTTGAAATGCCAAAGAATTATATCTAGAAAACTACCACATAAGCTCCAAGGAGGGATTCTTATGTCACCACCCACAATTAACAAAAAGTATTATATGATTAAGAAAACTTGATACGGACAAGTAAGAGCATAAATAAAGCTGATAGTCTGGTTAAGATGCTGCATACCCAGAAATGCTTTTAGCAGCTTAACAGCGTACTGTCTTAGAAAGCAGACAAACTAGTGTCTAAAGTATACAACATCTGCAAACAGGCAAAATACAGCTGGTACGTTCAAGGATAAGCCTCACATGTGAGGTGATTCCCTTAATTACCTTCAATCTAGAGTACTGCATCCAATTTTCTGCAGAAATAGGCTGTTTAAGGAGTCCAGATGGAAGACACAAGAAACAGCCTAAAAGTCATGGCTGAAAAGAACTGGGATTGTTAACCTTGAATAAGTGGTGTCTTCATATTTGTGAAAGGTTGTTGACAGGAGAAGAAGGAATAAAGTCCTTGCTAGGTTAACCGGGAACCAGACAGTAGAGGAGTAAGACTAAGGCTAGACCCTATGAGGAAGAGGGAGAGGTCCAGTAATACTGGCTAACCAAAGATTGGTAACTTAGAAAGAAGAAACCTAGAAAAAGCTATCAAATCTTTCTGAGAAGCCATCTCTATCAGGTAGGCAGTTAAGAACAAGTTAAACAAATACATGTCAGTAGTAGGTCTGTATAGATTTCTTACTCCTTTACAGATTTTTTTTTTTGGGGGTGGGGTGATGGGGCGGTATAGATAAATGAATTAATTTCTGCATTGCAGTTCTGTAAGAGTATTTCTCAAATGCCTCTCCACTAATTTCAGGGTCACTTAAATGCCAGGCTAAGATAATTTGATTGTTTAGAGTTGTCTCAAGGCATTCTGAAAGGGCAATGACCTAATGTTCACTGCCCTTGCCTTATCAATCACTATACCTGCAGTATTTTTTGTGCATGCTTTAAAGACAGCACTGTACAGTAGGGCTTCTCTCTTTTTAAGGACGGAAATCAGCCAGAGTACCAAATGTCAATCTAAGCCACACATTGTCTTCTAAAAGGTTTTAACATACCAGTTTATAACTGAATGTCTTTAATCACCTGTTTTTATACAAGCAAATATGACTTAGGCTTGCACATCTACACAAGAAATAAAAACTTGGTTCTATAAAACAAGCAATCCAGACAGTTTTCACTGAATTCAGTGTTAAGAATCTCTCAAAAACCAAACACCCAACCAACCAAAACTTACTTTTCCTCAGCCTTTTTTTAATGATTTCTGATTAAAACCTCATATTCATCAAGAAATACAAAGAAAATGACAGTCATTATGTATCTCAGGTCTACAGAACTAAATTTTAATTCAGAATTTAAATTTACTCCCTGAAGTGATGGTCAAATGAGAAGGAAAATCCACTAGGTTTTCCTATCCTTGCATATGCTTTTGTAAATTTTATTAACATATAGATGACAGAACTCCAGAACACTCAAAAACTACTTATTTATAGTTTGATAAATTGCAAATCAAGATGCAAATAGCATGAGCAGAGCAACAGTACCCAGGAATTATTAATACATTCTGAAAACAGCTGTACATGACATACAAACCACAAACCACATGGAAACAGATGAGCTCACAGATCCTGGCACATTTTTAAGGAATCACTGAGTAAGAGTAACAAGTGGTGTGTGTGTGTGTGTTTCTTTCTCTTCATATTTTTAATTCTAGCTTTTCTGTCAGTACACCTTGCTCTGATACAAGATGCCAACAGGTGCTAGGACGATTGCACGTATTTTTCTTTTCCAGGATGACTCTGGCAAGACTAAGCCTTCCTAATGTGATGGCTAATTGACTCAAAGTTTGTAGCTGGTGCCAAGCAGGTTGGTGTTGTGTATCTGTGGCAGGATGCTAATAAATGAAACCAACATGCTGACAACACTGACGGTAACAAATGTACTTTTTCTTCTTAATCCATTGGTCTTCACAGGAATGTACATAAAAAATACAGTTATTCCACTGAATTTATGACAATGCAGCAAATATTTTTTCAATTTTGTTAGACACTCTTTAATATTTTTTGGTTTGATACCACTAGCCCTGCCACACCATGACAGCAGATGTGGGAAGATCAAGAACACTCCTAGGGTAAATGCTAGGTTCTGATATTCCATTATTGCTTCCATCTCAATGAACCAGCTCTCATCCAATTGAGTATTTCAGTGTGAGGGTCTGGGTAGGAAGGAAGAAGGAAAAGTCTCAAGTTTGCTATTACAAGACCAGCTTAATGGTTAAAAAATAAAAGATTCTATTCCTTTTAAAATTTGTTAGTATTACCAGTGTTTCTGTGCTTGAATAGCTGTGACAGTTAACACTGGGCAGCGATGTTGGAAAGAACTCCCGGTTATCCAGGCAAAAGGACAGTAGGATAGCATAGCATAGCTTGGCAGGGACCTCAGGAGGTCTCTAGTTCAACCTCCTGCTCAGGGGGCCATTCTGAGGTCTAACTGAATTGCTCAGGGCATTCATTACTCAGCCTTTCTTGAAAGTTTCCAAGGATGCATCCTGCAAACCCCTCCCAGCAGTCTGTTCTAATTCATGTCTCGCTAGCAGAGGATGACTCCGCACCACGTATTCTAGGCTGCTCAAAACTGAAAATACACCCATGTTCAACAACTGAGGATGTTCTGAGAAAAGGTTCTTTCACTTAGCATTAATTTTCCTTGAAACTTGCAGAACCCACTCTTTCCTCTAAGAGCAGATAAGAGGGTTCTGTTATCCCTGACCTGCTATGATTTATCCCCCAAAACAATTAATACAGACTATATTTTCCCTTCCTTATTAATCTACTAGACACTGGAACCTGCAGTTACTACAATTTAGCCCAAAGCAACATCCACAGACCAAACAAAAATCACTTTGTTTCACTGACTGTTTTTTCATCATTATAAATAATCACATTATCCTTTCATTTTAATTCAGTCAAAAGAGAATAGGGGAAATGAGCAAACAAATAACACTGTTTGTGTAAATTTATAGGTTGTGAACAACTATCAAACAGTGTTTTCACAGGCTTCTGAAATACACCAAAAACATTTTAACAAAACCAAATGTTACAAATTTTTTAAAGCTTTATTGCTGAAAAAAAACCCCAACCCACTCTGTCATAGGTCTTTGGCCAGATGGGGCAGAAAGAGTTGCCCCATCCCCCATCTGAGCAGGAACAATCCAATACACATGAAGTAGGAAAAGAAAAACTTGCTTCCTGCTCCAGTATCACATTTGATCACATGTTCTTCTAAACGTCTGCACGTCAGTGCATACAATACAGCTCATGAACATTTAATATTTGGGCATACTAACACAGGGACACAGTGCAATGGGGAGGAGATAAACACCCAACTGAAATGATTGCTCCAAATTTATTCAATCTCAATATGCAGTTCAACACAAAAAGCATCTGCCTTATCACCTCAAATCTTAAATGATGGTGGACCTATTTGCGCAAGTACCAGCAGTAATTTTTCTCTGTGCACTTAAGGACAATATGGGCAATCTTTTCTTTAAGCACCAGTTCATTACACAATAAATAATTGATCAGTATTCTATCAACTCCTCTGCAATTATTCAAGGCTGTCAGCAGCATAACTTCTGAGAAGAAAACACAAAACCAAGACACACACACAGGGTTTTAACTTAATTGGCATTGCTCTAAAAATGGTAAACATACATTGGTTGAACATGAAACAAATGCTGCATTTGTTCAACTAACTGCAAACTTCTGCAGTCCTACTACAGCACCTTTGATACAGCAAAACACAGAGCACACACTCTAGTTCACTACAAGAACTGAGAATACTGAAGACCTCCCAAAATCAAATCCTTCAGTGCTCACAACTGACTTGCCACGTTGAGATACAACACGTTTGTTTGACGGATCTGCCTTTATAAAAAGCATTTTAAAAGTGGATTAAGGACTTGGAAATTGTTGGTACTTCCATGTCATGCTTTTTATCATGATAAAACTGCAAATACTATAAAGGTGCCATTTTAAGGTCTGATCTTGTACCTTACCTGCTTTGTACACTACAGACTGACATAAGATTAACATCAGCTTAGCACTTTCTATGTTTCCTAATACCAGTAAATAATACTGATATACAGAAGAAAAACCTGAATTCCAAAGTTGTTTACACATTTTAATGACACAGCTTGACTAGGATATATCAGTCAGGTCACCATGTCGATTTCTTTACAATCTTTTCTTACGTATTGGTCTGTTTTACAGGAATATGTTATGACCATACTCCATTTCTGCATGGATAAATTGATCTTTGCTAAGGAAGCCCATATTGTAAAATGTTAATCAAAGAACATGTTTCTCTCTCCATTAATATACATGAGGGAAAGAGGGAGATTTTGAGACACACTTGGGAATCAGACATCCAACTGAAAGAAGAAGGTAATTAATTCAGTCTTTAAAGCTATCTCCCCATTTACAAGTAACATTATCTAAGTTAAGCTTCTGATCTTGTGTGCAACAAGAGTCTATCACACACAAAATAAATTTGAGTACTTACTACTGACATTAATGCTTTCTCATGGCTCAGAGCTAAGATTTTGGTCAATAAAATGTCTGCATTTGGCTATTAAAATAACTTAGATATGGAGTAGTCGGACAAATACTGTGTTGGCAGCACTTTGGTCTCCATTAGAGTCTCTAAACTGCAGAGACCAAAAAATAAATAAGCAAGCAAGCGAGCTCTGCTTCTTTCTTACACGGAGAGCATGGTAGAAACTTGTTATCACCCCTACAGAGACTGCAGCAATCAAAACCATTTTGTACTAACAGAAAACGTTACCAGAATACGTACACAAAAAAATAATGTGCCCACAACATATTCCTGAATCTGCAAGGTAGTCACACACTGATAGCGACTGTGGTACAGGCATCTAATGACCTACCAATTCCTTTATTTTCTCTCTCTTGCCACTGTATTTCTAACACAAGCAAGAATAGCCTTTTAAACTATTAATCTCAAGAAATCCAAAATCAGACTCCTAAATCATCTGGAATATTGAATGAAATTCCAGCCATACCACTTGAAACATTAGGGCATAAGTAGAAATAGCTCAAAGAAGTAAGATCTACAATATGCATCCTGACATTCAGTTGTCAATGAATCATGGACATACAAAAAATGGTGCTGTCAAAACACAAAGCAGTCAAATGGCACAGCTGGATTTTCATACTAAATTTTTAGACTACATATTAATGATTTTTTAAAAATATGCGATGGATTTTAACAAACGGTGCATAGCTTTGTTTCTTCATAACTATAATCTCACCTAAGGAAGATTTCTCACCTGAAGCTGTAAGTTAAACTACAGTTTTCAAGTTATAAGGCAGAAACCGATTTGAAGACAGAAATGTTCATTAAGACATCCTAAAACTCAGGGGTCATGCATTAAAGCCTAAGGTCTGTGAACTGAAGGAAATCATCTCACATCAACTTTCACAGTAATTGTAATACATGAAAAACAGTGACACTATTGGATCTGCAACAACTACCAAAGAAACCCAAACCAAACAAACAAAAAAAAAAAAAACAAACAAAAAACCCAAAACATTTTGCAGTGTTTCAGAAAGTGACATACATAGAGTCTAAGGGATTCCCCTTCCTTCCACTAGCCTTGGCCAAACGAAACATTACATCTTTCCTGGAAAGACAAAAGCTAAAAAGATACAGAACAGAAATAAATAAATATATATATACACACAGAAATAATCTTAATATTTTTTTCAGATATGAATGGCTTGTAAGTCCTTGCTGTCTGTATATAACCTGCCACAAGTCTTATTGCATACTTTCAGTCACTTGTGAACAGACAAGATAAAGAAGAAATTACCAACATTCACTGAGAGTAATCACACAAGTAAGACCTCCTAGAATTTCGCTGTCATAATACACGAGTCAGATAAAATATCCTAACTTAAATTTACCTAAAAAAATCTAGCAAAATCTGTGTAATACCTGACTAGCAGCTTGGTCAATCAAACTGTTGGCTCAAACATGAGCATTTAATGAACATGTGAAGAATTCTTGTTAAATATAAACCTTGGTGAACTTTACTGTAGGTGGGAATCAGACTTCTTTCTTCTGCATATAATTTTCTAAATTATTCACAGACTCACCATCTGTATTGTTTATGCAATACTAGACAGCAGCACAGGCTGTCGAAGAACTTAAGTATAACAATACTGACTCAGACCAAGATCATCTAGTCTAGCATACTGTCTCTGACACTAACTGGGTACTAATCCAACAGCAGATGTCTTGGGATAAACATAAGAACAACGCAAAGGAGGGGAAAAAATGCAAAAATTATAGAAGAACTCCTGGGCAAGGAAAACTGATTTTAGATCTCTTCAGCTTAGAAGAGAGGTGTTTTGGCAGAGGATATTCATATAATGAAGACAACTTAGGAATCAACTGGTTGCTCTCTTGCAGAACAAAAAAAAAGAGTAAAATGCAGATTTAGAAAAAAACAGAAGAATCACAGAATGGTCAGGGTTGGAAGGGACCTCTGGAGATCATCTAGTCCAGTCCCCTGCTAAAGCAGGTTCTCCTACAGCAGGTTGCACAGAGTCATGTCCAGGAGGGATTTGAACGTCTCCAGAGAAGGAGAGTCCACAAACTCTCTGGGCAGCCTGTCCCAGTGCTCTGTCACCCCCAAAGTAAAGAAGTTCTTCCTCATATTCAGATGGAACTTCCTGTGTTTCAGTTTGTGCCTGTTGCCCCCTGTCTGTCGCTGGGCACCACTGAAAAGAGCCTGGCCCCAGCCTCTTGACACTCACCCTTAAGGTATTTGTAGACATTGATAAGATCCCCTCTCGGTCTTCTCTCCTCCAGGCTAAACAGCCCCAGCTCCCTCAGCCTTCCCTCATCAGGGAGATACTCCAGTCCCCTCATCATCTTCATAGCCTCTGCTGGACCCTCTCCAGTAGTTCCCTGTCCCTCTTGAACTGGGGAGCCCAGCACTGGACACAGCACTCCAGACGTGGCCTCACCAGGGCAGAGCAGAGGGGGAGGATCAGCTCCCTTGACCCACAGGCCACGCTCCTCCTAATGCACCCCAGGATGCCACTGGCCTTCCTGGCCACCAGGGCACACTGCTGGCCCATGGGCAACTCACTGCCCACCAGGTCTCCCGGGTCCTTCTCCTCAGAGCTGCCTTCCAGCAGGTCAGCCCCAGCCTGTCCTGGTGCATGGGGTTGTCCCTCCCCAGGTGCAGGACCCCACACTGGCCTTTGCTGAACTCCACGAGGTTCCTCTCTGCCCAGTTCTCCGGCCTGCCCAGGTCTCACTGAATGGCAGCGCAGCCTCTGGTGTGTCAGCCACATCTCCCAGTTGTTATAAAGGTGGTTCTTGGAGGAACAGGCAGCGAAGTAATGAAAATTATTGAAGGGATCTGTTGCTCTAGAAATTTGCATGGGTTGAAGGGGAGAACAGATAAATTTCTGAGGAAAAATAGTCCAGTGGTGGTTGCTAAATACAAAGAAACCACACTCAGCATAGAAAAACCACTGAGCTGCAAGCAGATGGAGGACAGAAGAGTAAATGGGAAGCATCTCACACTCTTGTCCCACTTTTGGTCTTACCCCAGACACAACTTACTGATGTTTACGATACTAGATACTGTGTTAGATAAAATGTTGTATGACACAGTGTAACTTCTCCTTAAATATTAAAAAACATATAAAAACGAGTCAGCTCAAGATTACAATGAAATCTATACTTTAAGGTTTCTTGACAGTCAGTGAAATATGGTACTGGTCATACCTGAGATCAAGTATTAGTCTAAGGATCCATGCATTAGAGCCAGTACTACTACAAGATTGTAGGCTTCCAGTCGTTTAGCTGCTAACATTCAGCGGTTTACTTGGAAAAAAAAAAAAACACAAAACCAAAAACCCCCATACTTAATTTATGGTTTGTTTTCGGTAAATCTTATTATTTTCATTAGATACAAGTTATTGAATGACAGAGATTACCAGAACAGATTATTATTTTTAATTTATAACACCTCTTGAAAATATTATTTTTGCCAAGTTAAGTTTTAATGATTTCCTTTTAAAAAAGTATCACTTGAAAAAGACTATGACATTATTTTCTTTCCATTTCCAAGCAAAGTCTTTATACAGGTTTTTCATTGGGTAAGATTAGAGAACAAGCCTATTTCTAGTTTCAAAAATTAATAATGGACATTAAAGCACAGTTGGGGAAGAAGAGGGATGAAATAACTACCTAAAGACTGGTTACAATCTTCACCCTATATATTATCACGTCAAGTTGTCATGTTGAAATGCATAGAAAAAACAGAAAACAGAAATGAAAAAGCAATCTGACAGTAATTTATACAGATTTCCTAAAACAAGTCCTGTTTGATACACCTTGGTTTTTTCAGTCATGTCTTGAGAGCTTTTCCTCAACATCCTAGTCTTAATGAAAACTTATGAAAATTTGCAACTAAGGCATGGCATGATTTTTCTCACTCCACGGCACTTATCATGGCTGTTCAGCTTTCTGAAAATTCCTAAAGGTTTAAAAATTGCATTGCTAGAGCTGATGGGCAAGCAAATGAAAACAGTTAGGTGAATACCAATTCACATACCTCATAATTAGAATCTGCAAAATTTCCACTGATCACATCCTCTCATCCAAAAATACCAAGTTTTATACAGACCATTTTTATGCTACCTTAAAATAAGCATGAATCCTCAGAAGGACAGTGATTAAAAAAAGTGTTTGTTTATAATTGTGATACCATAATCAGCAAGTCTGCTTTACAAATCACTGAAATTACTTTCCTCATTTACACTTTCGTCCCCATTTCAGCTGGCATCCAATATACTTCAGTGTGGAAGAGCTATTGACTGGTGCAGGTTTATTCTTTCATTTGGTTGCAGTAGCAAGTACATGGAGCTAAGATCTATCATATCCACATGTCCACACACACACACTTGAAGGCACAAGCACTGCATGACACAGTGACACTGCTTAAGCCTTCTGCTCCACTCTCAGATTTATTAAGAACAGTTAATTAACATTCTATGCCACATTGTCTTTCCTTCCAAACATACTGTATTGATACTAATTATACCAAATCAATATTTAGAAACCAGTCTATAGGTTCTGTTACGAGCATGTTTACTTTATATAAAAGCCAGCTCTCCATTACCAAAAAGGAAACACAGAAGTCTGTCATTTAAGAAGGGTAGTACAGGCTGTTTTCACTGTTATCATCCACACAAGAATACTTGTGTCTTCTACCCAAACAGGGAAGTACCAGTACAGCGGCACAGACCAGCCCATATAAACTAGGCTATAGCTTCCTCGGTCCATGTCAACCACACTATAGATTCATATCAAGACGATTTCCAAGGGGAAAGGATCTAACAAAGCTGAAATCACCCTTGGCAATGCTGAAGTTAAAAAGGACTCTTTACCTTACTCCATAGCAAGACCAGGAGGAAGCCTATCAGCACTTTATACTGAAAACAGCTTCATATATCTAACATCCCAACATGACATTGCATGTGTATATATGCTCTACAACAGGAAGGAATAAACTTAAGCATTTAGGCCGTTTGGCTAACAGTAACTTTTTTTGGATTTTTTCCCTTAAAATGAAAGGAATCCTGCAGAAAATTACTGTATTGTAGCTTCACTCCCCATATTTCTAGTGAAATCCTGAGACCTAAGAGCTTGAAGCTTCCCCAGAAGAGAAATAAAGAGATAAAAGCTCTGAAGAGTTTTGGTTTTTTAAATATATAGATGTATCTTCTCCGGAAAGGTTCAACAAAAAAAAAAAAAGAAAGAAAAAAATGCTTACATTTTCTGTGAAGAATCCTTAAAGTAGGGAACTGAGACAAAAAGATTTTAAAACCTGCCCAAGATTACAAAAGCAGTCTATGAAAGAGCAAACTAGGACAATCCCTTTAAATCTCATCATCAACAACTGTTACTAATCTTGTTATGAAAGCTTTACTTTTGCTTGAGGTAAGGCATGAATTTCTTAGTTGCCTCAACTTTCCTTTCTTAATAGCCCATTAGACTTTTACAGCCATAAACACTATGTAAGAGCACAAAGATACTTGGAATCTTTTTCAGAACTCGGTGTGTTGAGGATTTTTTTGTTAAAAGGTATCAATATATTTTCTTCCTAACTACGTTTTCACATTATGAATAAGCTTATCCAATAATTATATATTCTGTCTTTGGTACCAAATGAAAATCCTAAGGCATACATTAGGATGAAGTAGTGTAACTGCCCCTCAAAAGTACAGAAGAGTACTCTTGTAACTTATCCATAGATACATGGATTACACTATAACATGTATATACCTATCCAACCCCAAATATTAAGTTCTTATAGAAATTTTAAAGTTTTACCACCTATAGAGTACATTATAACTTCTCTTTTTATTAGAGGCTGGTAATGAAAACCAGAAGCTTGTCCCCAAAATAATTTCTTTGATCTATCTCCCCTTAAACACATAACACATTTTTGCCCCCTACTCTCCCTAAGTAGCTGCCAGCTCTGAAAACTAATTTTCATTCCATTTAGAGACAGAACAGAGTAAAAAAACCACACCCAAAACAACTATTCTCTCTCTTTATTAGAAAGGTGCATTTCTGCATGCGCATTTATAAACTCCCTCAATACAGAAAACCTTACATAGAATAGACTTCTTCCATAGAAATAATAGAAAGTAAAGCATCAGTGTTTCAAACAATGAAAAAGCATCAGGAAACCCACCACACCTTGAGAATTTTTTTAAGTATTATTATTTATTGCCAAGGATCCTACTAGCTGAGCAACCAGCTTTTCTTCAGTTCAAGATGTACTTCATTTCTTGTATGTTCACAGTATTTCCAATAGGACTCCCTTTGGCAAGCAAAGGGACTTGGAGGTGTCGTGTTTTAACCCGAGCTCGCAACTAAGCCCCATGCAGCTGCTCACTCACTCATGGGTTGAGACAGAGACAGTTTAATGGGTAAAGCAAAAGCCACACATGCCAGCAAAGCAAGGGATTCATTCACCCCTTCCCTTGGGCAGGCAGGTTCAGCCATCTCCAGGAGAGCAGGGTTCCAGGACATGTAATGGTTAGTTGGGAAAACAAACACCATCTCTCTGAGCAGACAGACATACACACCCAACTGCTTCTTCTCCCAGCTTATATACTCACCATGATGCTTTATGGTATGGAGTATGCCCCTGGCTAGTTCTGGTCACCTGTCCTTGTCGTGTCCCCTCCCAACTTCCTTTGCTCCTCCAGCCATCTTGCTATTCTCACACCAAATCCAAAACACATCACTGCACCAGCTACTAAGAAGAAAATTATCTCTGTCTCAGCTGGAACCAGGACAAGGGGAGACATTTCCTTGTTGGTTTGCTTGGGCAGGAGACAGACAGCTGTGGCAAACATGAGGATTTTCCTAGCTGGGAGGGTGGGTAGCCCAAAGGCAAAGAAACTACAAGAACCAACCAATCAGGTTAATTCTTTGCTTAAAAAATTGCTCAAATGGTGACAGAACAGATGCTGTTTATTTTGGTTAATGAGATAATCTTCAGCCTTCTGACATGGTAGGTTCAGTTTTAATTGCCTTTAACTGTTTATTTAATAGTACCACCATAAAAATCAACCCATACTTTTAAGACCTTCTCTTGTAGTGTCTTACTTGCATTTGTATCGGAACTCTTCAGAAGCTTCACTTTACATTAGAAGCTAATTTTCAATTAAGGTTTTTCATTACTGATCCTGATGGTGTAGAACACGCTCGTAGTCTTACCTATCTTTAGCTTATGGCAAGATATGAAAGGGGATCCTATTAAATATATTAGAATACTTTGTCTAATTTAAAACTCCTTTTCTTTAGATGTCTATACTTATTTCTACTTCTGCTGTAGCCATCTGTACATAGAGCTGTTGAGTTATGGCTACGGTTAATGAGAAATTGTTTTATGATTGTTTTCTGCATGTAGATCACCTCTGTTGGTAGGGACAGATAAATAACAAAATCCTGTCTCCCTAAATAAGTTACTGGGTTTCTAGTCACTTCTGAAAACTTCATTTTGCTTGATGCAGTATAGCATCTTCTTATTTGTTATTTCCCAACTTTACAAAGGTATTATTTCTCATTATATTAGGTTTTGCTGGGGAATCTACAGAAAATATATCTAAATGTTAACAAGTACAAAGGCTTTTCTAAATCATTCTTAGAATGTGTGGTGATCTGGAGCATACTCTTAGCTCTGAAAGAAGCCCTGGTACAGAACGCTTACATTAGCTAACAAAAACTTAAAAAAAACCAAAAGCATCTAAGGAAAAAATAAGTTTCCAAATGTGTACAGATCAGTGGGCTTCCTAACAACAGTAACAAAATCACACTATTGCTAGGATGAATTTTTACATTATTGATGATGATTTATGGCACAGTTACTTATTTTCAGTAGTGTTCCAGCTTTCCTCTTGCCAAGTTTTCTTCCAATTTGATTGTGTAATCAAACAGTTCGTGTACAACAGGATAACTGGGAAGGCTTTTTAATTCATGGTTACAGGAAGCTTAATCTGATGAAATCCTGAAAAGCATCCTGGTTTATCATCAGAAATCCTCTGTTCAAGCAAATTAAAACCATTACATTCCATGCAAACAGCAATACTCACAGGTAAGGAGGGGTGTGAGCAGTTCTGTAGTCTGATATTTCTACTGTCTCAATCTGAAGGGTGCACTTTAGTGACCTCAGCATCACCAACACCATGTCCATCCAGCCTTCCTTAACTCTCTCAAAAGTCAGCTGAGAGCACTAGTGTAAAATTCCATCAATGCCTCAGTAATTCAAAAACACCACAGGCTTTTATAGCACCTCACTCTTGGACAGCAGCACACAAGTGGAGAAGCAGAGTGGACTGCTGCTGCACCCTCCACCAAAAAGCCTTCATCAGTATTCCAACAGGACATAATTCATACTAACACTTTTAAAGTGCCAGAGGAGTAAAAAAGTAAGTACTCCTGAGAAATATCTTGACTATAAAAAATAAAACACCTAAATGGTAATAGGTTATAAAAGCAGAATTACAATAGAAATACATTTCTGTAAAGTGATTTTCTTACCAAATGTATCCTTTAAAAAGAAAAGGGAATGCTGGTAATAACAAAAAGTAACTGAATTCCTACAGTAAATTTTATTTTAAAATCAGACACTTTATTCACAATGCTTTTAATTTTGATTTAAAATTTTCTTACAGATACAAGTAACCCAGATAGAAGAAAGAGACTACTGAAGACAGTTTTCTATTCAGGTTATGCTACTGCCTTTGGACAGTATATAGATCATTATTAGAATATTTTTTTAATTTCCTGGCTTCATCAAGAGCATTAAAAAACCCTCACTATTGACTTCTACAATAGTGTTTTACCCTGTAAATAGCAATACAATTGTCATTGAGTAAGCCTAATAAATTCACAGAGGAAATTCAGAGCAGCTGGTTTTGCTGGAGTTTGCTATTTTTAAGCAGAACTAGATTTCATTTACAAAATATTGTTTTCCTTCAGTTTTTTAATTCTTGGTTACAGGAAGCTTAAACAAAATTTTCAGTTTTGGTTATTGCTGGCTGCTGTTGGGTACAGAGAGTATACATGAGGGACTAACACTGTACATCATAGAATAGTTTGGGTTGGAAGGTGCTGCAACACAAACAAACTAGCAGGCTGCAACAAAGTTTTACCATTGGCCAGATTCTACTGCCTGTGGTGTATCTCCTTCCTCCAGAGGTCAGACCACACTGCTCCTCCTACAATCCTCGGGGCTATTTAACCACTTAGTGGGAAGGAGCTACAGCTGCACATCATCCATGTCAACCAACCCACTGCCTCTGAGGCAAGGCCACAGCTGCATGTTATCAATGCTAATCAGCCCACTGCCTTCATTCCTCTACAGGAAGGGACCTTTATAGGTCACCTAGTTTGACCCTCCTGACATGAGCAGGCATATTCTCAACTAGATCAGGTTGCTCAGAGCCTCATCCAGTCTGGCCTTGAATGTTTCCAGAGATGGGGCATCTACCATCTCTCTGGGAAAACTGTTCTAGTGTTTCACCGCCCTCATTGTAAAAAATGTCTTCCTTATATTTAGTCTGAATCTGCCCCTTTTTAGTTTAAAACGTTAGCCCTTGTTTGAAATAGCATAACAAATCTGAATGTATATGTATTTCTTACAATGAACAAATGAAGAAAAGATTTCATTGTCCTTCTAAAGCCAAATTCTAAAATCACTATGAAATTTTCATGTTATGAAACAGAAGTGCAATACAACTTACCTAAAATGCTTAATTACCACAAAATGTACAATCAGTTAGTATATTTGCACAAAACATCCTTCAAACTCAAGTAAACTACAGAAAAAAAATACATCCTCATTTTTTGCTTCTTCCTTATAAATTACAGTACTCATCAGTGTTCAAATAATTCACAATAGTCAGAGTATGGTGTTCAGTTATTTAAAAATGCTGTGTATCTGTTCATAAGGCCTGAGCTTACTACTCTGGCAGAATGTCATCACTGCATACATTTAGGTGTAGAAGGGGAGTAAATTTACTACCATGGGATAAAGATTTCTATATTTATGACTCACAGCCAAGAACTTCGGCAAATGCTTCAAATCAAAATAACAATGTTCCAAACAGATTAATGACTACTGTAAGAAGTAACATGATTTAATTTTTCATGTCTAAATGAAGCCCTGCTACATTATAGTGTTTTTGATTTTTTTTTAAATAATTATTTTCATTCCTTCAGCAATAGAGTTAATGCATCTGTGTCAAACAGTATTAAAAATTTGTCATTTATCATCATGCAAAGTGTGCTTTGCTGTGCTGCATTGACAGAAACAGAACAGGTTTTGCCTTCCTGATGACACAAAATACCAGGAAAGCATTGCATAACTAGATGTGCTCATTTTCAAGGGATGCCCTGACTTTGTAGGGCATTCCCAGCTACATGCATTAACTTGCAAGTTCTGCCTTGCCTTCCAATGGATCCTGGAGAAACTCAGTTGCCTGCATCAGACTAGGAGAGAACTGCATCACAGCATCACTTCTACCTCCACTACTCTGCATGCTATCTGGCTACTGGAAGATATATTCAGGAGGAGGAAGGAGAAGAATTATTCTAACAACAGTTACTAAATAATGCAATTTAATTTTATTTTACATCAGAGTAAGATGGGAAAATCATGTAATGATACAACATTATCATGACATAGTAAAAATAAAAATATTTTTAAAGTTCAAATTAAGAAGTACAACAGTGATTCACTTATTCTACAGGAATTAGGAGTATATATATATTCTTCCTTATGGCAAAGGACAAAGTTTAACGTCAGCATCATCTTTAATGTAACCGTAAATCTTTACCATCTACAGTTGCATATTTATGTAACTGATATTTCTTCTTAATATGCCTACATTAGAAAGAGATTAGAGTACAAGCAGAATTTCTGACCAGTGATTATGAAATTGCTCCACTTGAAATAATAGATTTTTTAAAAAAAATCATTATTTCAGTATACAGGCCCTCTCAGATGACCAGCATTACATACACACTATCGAAAATAAAAATTCAGCCATCTCATCTGCCCTCGCCATCACACCAGTGAGTTTATAATATTTTCAGAAAAGAAAGGCAATGAATGATTACAGCAGGATAAAAGTGAAGTGAGTACAGGGCTTCGAAGCCGGAGAATGTTAGAATACCAGAACCTGCTACATTTATAGGTACAGAGAATCTATTTTAGTGTCATTTTTGGTGGGCTGGTAAGAATTACATTTTGCTGTTTTTTCTGCATATCAGAAAGCTAATTCAAAGTAGTTACTCAATTTAGTTCGGGCAACAAGCTTTTCAGGTAAAAAGGTGAGATGTTTCCAAACAGGGGAAAAAAACGTCCTCCAGAACAATCCTAAAATAGATTGCTTCATGTACACAGCAAATATTGGATACTGCTGTACATAGGTATTACCTGCATTAATTTAAAATTAGTTACAAAAAGAAAACCTCATGAATTTTTTCACTGTTCAGGGCTAATAAGAAAACTATACAATATACAATAGCATCAAGTCCTTTTTTAATGACAGTCAGTGTTACACTGCTTTATTTTACTCGCTGGGGTTCTGCTGTAGTTGAGAACTATCACCAACTGCTGTCACTTTGCAGACTGTCCTTTTAAATATGGTTAATATGAAACACTTCACTGGAAACAACAATGAATTAATGAATGAACTAGGAGCACTTGATAAAGAAGCTGCTATTAAACTTTTCACCATTCTTTTATATTACTCATGATGTTTTGTTATAGTTGTGGTTCTGCTATTCCAATGCATTAAGATCAGCCAAAACTGAACAAACATCTTAGGTCATCAATATTCCCAGCATTCAAGTTACTGTCATTTAAGCTGCTTGCAGAGATAAATAGTAAGTGTTTCCAACTCTTGTCCAAAAGCTGCTACTGAGAAGGAAGGAAAACAGACATGGCTTTTAAGTTTCAAGGTTATTCTGAATATTGGAGATGGCAGCACACTGAACTGCTGCCAGCTGCACCATGTGTTAATGGTGATTGTGTTACATCATTTTTAGTTAATGATTTTTGGGGTAGGTCTGCAGAGGCCTTTGGCAATTGCAGAATCACAAACTGCACAGTTCACATGCTGGTCACTTAAGGGAAGTGCAATATCCAGCCTTTGGCTCTTCCTCTGCCTCTACAGTAAGTGGGAAAGTTCACTTTTCCCTCTCTATACAATCTTCGGCAGAAAACAGGCAAAAAAGGTCTACTTAAGGTTTCCTAAGACAGACATCTCCACTTAACGTAGCTCAAAACCCTCTTTTGTAATTCAATTCCCCATGCCTTTTTCCTAAAAAATGAAGCAGGTGTCAATTTTATCTTTAGGATGCAACTGGAGCAGCATGTTGTAACAGCCCTTCACACAATTTTGATTGTGTGATGCCCAGTAAATGACTGATTCATTATACTCCACTGAGGACCCCGAACATTAGTCTTCAGATCTAGGTCCTTCCCTAAGGACCAATAAAACTTTAATTATTTTTATGCAAAGTGACCTAGTTTCAAGGGAACTGGCATCCTAATATTTTTGTATGAGGATTACTTCTAATTTGAACAAAAGACTTCTACAGTCACAGAAAAGGACCCTACTTCTTCCTCTGTATTTCTGAGCAAAAATTCCCGGAATTGTATTTCTTAAAGCAGCCAATTCACCAGCATATCTTAGCATGATGCACCTACTGACGTGGTCCCTCTGGGGACACAGATTAGGTTAAATGCAGGTGAACAGTGACTAGTTTAGCAATGAAAAATCTGTATTAACTTGGAAAAATGTAAAAACTGAGCTATGGACACACAAACTCAGACACTTGCAGAGTGGAAGTTACTATGCAGACATTTTAAGAATTGTGCCTTTAGATTTGGGCAATTCAATGTCTTTGTGAATACAGCCTTCCCCTATAGCCTCACTAGACTAGCACCTACTGGTGGCCATAGAAGTACAACTTGATGCTGTTAACCAGTTAGTCCCAACACCCCTACACTGATCGGCTTTGCAGAAGCACGTACTGTCAGAGCCTTGCAGAATTCAGCACAGAAGCAGTGAAAACAATTATACATAGTTATGGGCTGCTGTGAAGCATCAGTGATTAAGTCAGTTACCAACCTGTTGCTCTTGGGGAAAGTGGTCCTGAGGAACACCAGAAATGAGCATAGGAAAGGACACGAGAGGTGAGTGCTGAGGCATGTACGTAAAGAAAATACCATCTTGGGAGTTTCTAGTTGGTGATACCAGAGGCAATCCCTAGAAGGAAGCACAATGAGAGTGCTCATTCCCTCCCTGCAGCATACTGCAATTAAGGCCAGAGTTTCATGAGGACTTTAAGCCAACGTAAACCTTGAAAAGAAATAATTCTGTCCCTATCTTGAGCCAGTATGGCTGTGGTAAGCCAAAAGAAAGATCCAATCCAAGCTAAAATGAGGCATTTTCCCTTCTCTGTATCTTTAACCTTTATCTCTTACTCTGAGCCAATTAATCTCATAATCTGAAAAGCGCTGGAGCCAGCACAAAGAAAAGGTTGCCAGAGGAAAAAGCAGCTGGGCATGGCAGGGCATCTGGAAAACCTCTTTAAATTGAAGTGTTGACTTCCAAAACTTTTTGAGATTAAGGCCTAAACTGTATTGGAAGCCCACTTCCAGCTTTTTCATCCACTTCTTCCTACTAAACATCTAATAAGATTTTTATGTCCTACCACCCACCTGATTTCTTTAAATTCAAAAATACACAGTCAAATAGATGTGATCATTTTTTCCATATATTTATAAATACCCATAGTGATCCAGCTGACAATTTAATATTAAGCATAGCTGTAAAAAGTGATGAGAAATACAATTAATTGTACATTACAAGTTCTTGCAAACAGACCCAAGGACTGATAATGACATTATTTTGATTTTACATAGAGTTCCTGCCTAAAATGTATTTTCTATTCATCATCTTTGAAGGAAAAAAATTTAAGACCATTTAACCTAGTCCCTGTTCCAAAACACTGCTAATATCTGCATCCTCCTCCCTTTGTATTTGCAGTAAATGGGTGCATTTGGCAAATAATGGATTTTTAAATCATCTAAACTGGTACAGACAGTTCCAAGCATTCCCACTGTTACCAGACTTTGAACCCTTTATTAGAAATGCTGCAGAGATTTCTAGAAAGAGGAGAGATTAAAGAAAGGAACAATCTGATTTGTTTGGGCACTGGACAATGTTCTGCATATAGTGTTGGTTTCCAATACCTGCAAGACCTTTATAGAATAATGTAAAAGAAAACTGAAGTGATATTTGAAAAAGTTATGATATGACTTGGTATAACACAGTAACGATAGAAATGGGTAGATGCTAGGGCTAAGTAAGATAGGCCAGGGGAAGAGAAGTTGCACCTCTGAAACAGACCTTTAAAAAATTAAACTCGGTTGATATCCTTGGTTAATATCCTTCTGGAAAATTAAACTTAGAGATCCTAATCAGGACATTACCATGAGATGGTCTCCTTCTCTGGGAACAGGGAGCAAATGGGAAACCAGTTGTAGTACTCCATAGGAAGAAGAAATGGTTTTAGTTACAAAGTAAAAAAATTACCTTGTAATAGTGTGTATGTGTTCAGATACTAAGTAAAATTTCTTGTGAACTGCATTTTTGTAGACCTTTCTCTTGCAGGGAACTGTCAGGAAAAACTTTGTGAAGCAAAGGCGTATTAATAAAATAAGGCAGTAGTTGTTCCTAAAAAGTGAATATTTATCTTACCATTCTTACTGGGAAATGTAATATATTTTCAATCAAAGAAATATGGCATCTATACAATAATTGTTATTAAATTTATCTCCTGAAAATAGAACCATTCAAAGGTAAAGGACTATTATCAATGTCTCTCCGTTTTCACTTATTCAAGCTTCAGCAGTTTCCAATGTTTTATTCTTAAACAAGCAACATTTATAGTGAGAAAGCTGAGAGCTAGGTATCAGATGCAAACTCCATGACACAGCAAAAACATCTCGGTCTTGACAATAAGTTATTATATTTCAGTAAAACTATAGCTTAGTAAACAAAAAGCAAAACCAAATTATACAGCAGTACCTGGGGTCTAGATGTCAACATGTGGCTGGCTGCTACGTCAGGAGAAGGCAAAATTAAAAAGTGAAAATGATAACCCCACATTTAAAATCCCAAAATGTAAACCTCCAGGTTCAGCTGTTTGGAAGTTACAGCACTATGCTGTCCTTCCTATCACCTGTTCTGGTTAATTCAAGAAAAATGCAATCATCTGCCTAGGCCAGCCCAGATCACATTAGTATTGCCCAGTGACTGTGTCATGCACAGGGACTATATCGCCATGCTCACTAAAGTGGATCTAATTCACTGTCATCCTTGCGCATATACAATGAAAGTCTCTCACCTCATTGGATATGAATACTTCCTTATGAAAAAGATAAAAATCAGACCTTCCTTTGTGCTCTTCCTATCTGTAGGTCTTCCTCCCTGCAATTTTTTTTTAAGGTTTATTATTATAGTTATTATTATAGCAAGGCCAGTTCTTTCTCTTTCCACCTTACAATTGCATTTTTATTATCTCATTTATTCCTGTAGTTATAAGATTCCACTAAAATCAACTATCAATTTCAGTAATAACTATACCCAAGATTTACAGATGCCCTCTCCTAAGCACTACATGAAGACTGAAGAATTGTGTTCTGCTAACTACCACCACACCAGTTCAGATGGGTTCAGCCCTATCTAGCACAGCGTCCTGCCACCCACAGCAGCCATAGGTGGTGCCAACTCAGAGACAGCTGAGAATGGAACATGCATACATAAGAGCATTAGTCCTAGCTTCTGGCTCAGAGGACTTGACAGAGGACTTTGTGAGCCTACATGGAAATTCAAAAAGTACAAGTAATAGAGAAAATAAAGGATGTAATTTTTTTCAAAGTATCTTAAAAAATGAACCATAGCAGAGGGCAGAAGGAGTTCAGAACGATGATAGAGAAACACGCTGCACTGGTGCAAACCCATTAGTCAGTTGTTCAGCAAAAATGTGTCGAAAGCTACAGAATGATGACAGCAAGCTGCAAAGGTAGCATACACAATGCTAAGATCGTTACAGCCCACTACATATTGCAGTTGCTGCTCTTTTTGTCATCCGTACTTTTAGATAAATCAAAGGTCTACATACATGCTATAACACTGCTGTTCTTTCTTTTCCCTCTGGCCTGATAAAATCGCCATGATTTGGGAATTTTAACAAAAAGAATAACCTGCTTGCTTTCAGATGAGGGGAAAACAAGTCGATATTCAGGCCACAATGCAGTCTTGCCTGCTGACCCAGCTTATTTACAAATACTACATAACCCAACTTCAGAAAATTAAACGGAGCAACACCTTGAGACCTTTTGATCAGCCTTCTTACAAAAAACTTACATATACAGATGTACACAGGTGCTATTTAAATTCAGATGATCTTGAAAGAGGGATAAATTACTAAATATATAAATAAAATTTATTCCACACTAACAAAGTTTTATCAGTAACTGCTCCAATTCAGTGGAATTGTAATTGTGGAATTGCCACCAAAAGCAAGACACCCATATGAACAGTCTGCACAAAGCATTAGAGAAGGGCTGTCTCACAGCGAGGAACATTCAGAACTAGAGACAGAAAACACGATGCAAGGCACCAATGACCTGGATTTTACCTGAACATTTTCACTTTTCCTGCCCAGAAAGAATTTGTATATTTGCCCCAAAAATAATCTGGACTCAATTGCTATACATATGTGATGCCCAGTGAGCAAGACAAGACTTCTAGGAACATAGAAGTTACTGCCCTTGAACAGTAAATCTGATGAATTTAGTAACCACCTAGGGTGTACAACAGCAATTCAATTGCAGTACACCTGCACATTCTTCTGTCTGGGAAATTCCAGATGGAAATACAGCTGCCCTGCCACTGCTGGCCTTACAAACCACTCTCTTACAGCTCCACTCCACATTTTCTAACTTAAATATGAAGTCTGTGAATTTGCATTCCTATTACGAAGCCATGCATTGCATTTCTGGCGAATCTTGTACTGCAAATAATCTGAAACATAAATTACATAAAGTGACTTCCGATATAAGTTATTTTTATATCTTATATCAAAATACCTTGTTGGCAACAGAGATGCTGAATTCCTTACAGAGTACAGAGGGCAATTTGAGTCCATTCAAGTACTCCAAAATAAAAATTCGTGTGAAAATAGTTTTGTTATTATGGTACTTATTTCCAGAGCATCTATCAAAGTATTAAACTTATACCCAAACACATTAAGGGGAGCATGAGTTACTGTATGGGTTGAAAGCAATCAATTTCAAAACTGATGTGGACAAAGTAGTTTATTAATAGCATTAATTGTTGTTATTATTACTTGGAATTCTAGAAATGCTCACCAAACCTAGCTTGAAATGGGACTGCTTGTCACATAAACATGCTGCCTTTATTTAAGGATAAAAAACACAGCTGTTAGAATACTGTAAGAGTCTCATCCAACTGAAAAAAAAATATCTATAAAATCACCTAAGCTGGTACAGATAAAAAGCTCAAGGAGAGACAGACTCAAACAAGAAAAGCCTCATCTTGTTAAAGCATATGCCGCCTGTCTACAATACTTTTAACACATGCTAGAACATACTGGATGCATTATCACATTTATTGCCTTGACAACAAAGCTAGAATTAATAGTACAGAGTAGTCCTTGTTCCAAAGAACTAAAATTCAAAAGGAAGCAAAGGAAGTATTAGCTGTATTTTCAGATGCAATCTGAGATGTTTTTTCTGGGAAGCAATCAAAAAGCCAAGATTGTTTAAAATTTACTAGTTAACCATTCTATGATTCTGTGATTTTTCACAAGTCTTTACTAAATGCTGCTCTGTGCCTGTCAAAATAATAAAAAAGGGGAAAATAAGGAAATATATTTTAAATAAACAGTATCTGAAAAACAAGATTTGAAAATAAAACCTTTCCATTTTTCAGGTTCCTTTCATTTGCCTTACAGCTGAGGTTTAAAAAAAAAAGATGATTAAAGTAAATGGAAATAGAATGTGTTGCAATAACAAAGTCTATTTGTCCCCAACAAGTTTTAAAACAAACATTTTCTCCAGTTCTGATCCTGGACACTGTTTAGGAAAGCTCTACTGAAAACACCTTATATCAAGCTGCAATTGGTCTCAAATACTAAATTCTCATTATCTAGCAAAAAAAAGGTTGTTTCCTATTATTTTTCCAAGATATCTCAGCTTCCTTCCAGAAAAACCCTGAAGTACCTGAAAACATTTATCCATCAAAAATTTATCCCACATGATGTGGGGAAGAGGATGAAAAACTGCAACACTGACCAACCCACAAGCAATGTTTAAGCTCACAAGAAGTAGTCTTACTATTGGCTTTTAATATCATTTCTTACATTTTGGGAACTGAGCCCTTGCTTTTTACATTTCTAATGCATGATATAAGAACAACTTTATTTCTGTCTTGAGGAGATTGTCATAAAAACAGTGAGGTGTTTATAATGGAAATACTCCAGTGAGAATTGAGTTTGTTCTACATATACCATATGACTTCCCCAATGCCTAATCTTTAAAATTAAGACTTAAGGTCAATAAATAGTTTCTTTTTCATTAGTAAAGTGCAGAGTGTGAAATGCATTATTTTTATGTCCTCACTAACTTGCTAATGTAAACCTTCTGTTTCGAATGGAAGAACATATAAAACCCAGCAAATTTACTGCATGCAGTGAATTAATTGAAGGACTGAGATTCTCAGCTACTCAGTTTTTTTAAAGAAACCCAACGTTTACTACCATAAATTGAACTTGTAACTGGACTGTATCCAGTGGACATGGCATGACCTTATGAGACTTGCACAAGCTTATATGCAAAAAAAAAAAAAAAAAAAAAAGTTAACTGGCATTATGAATGTGAATTATGCTCCTCATGTCTTCAGCTAAGGCTTTCAGTCACACCAAACCGTGCTTATTTCAAGATGTGCATGTGCACTTCTGGCAGACATGGCCCTGACTTCATGTTTGGAACTGAGCATAACTTTACCTCTGGTGTCCCCCCACGTGGTCACCAATAAAAATCTATGCTACGCTACGAAATGCAACTCATGGTGGTGCAACAGACAGAAGTTGGCTTCAGCACTGTCAAATGTGCTGGTGCTTACCCAGCAGTTAATCGATACTGATGCTCTCAGAATGAACCTCACAGTGCCAACACCAGGCTTTTTAAGACCAGAAAGATAAATCAAGTCACTGGCAAGAATGTTTTCAGCCTATCTGACTGCTGGGTATAACCAGTAATATACACAGGTCCATATGAACACGCACACACAATTATGCATCCTGCCAACTAGATGAAAACTTATGTCATTTTTGACTGCAAGTCAAGGTGAGGTCCTACACAGAAAATTATAAAGCTGTTTGAAACCTACCTGAACTTGCATGTTAGGAAAAGGGCATTTGTGGGTTTCGTTTTGTCTGGGGGGTTCTCAACCTTTTGAATGGAAACCAGAAGCTGATGAATAATGTCCCTAGAAAACGATGCTTATAAATAATGATGCAAATAGTTAAGTATTTATACAGTAATAATATAAAATAATGTTCAGCATCTTACTAAGAAACACTGCTTCTAGATGCCCATGACTCAGTTCATAATTTTAATAGAAATTTAGCAGTTCTAAAAAAGAAGCCAAGGGAATCTATTAATTCCTTTATCTTGAATACATTTCCCTTACTCTCTTTGTGATTGTGATATATAGATTTTTATAGCTAGCATTTTCTGTACTTTTCCTAAAGTACCCTTCAAGGTTATAGCCTAAACAGAAAAAGTAAGAAATTATTTTATAGCTTGATTAAAGAAAAAAATAGATTAATGAAAAGTCTGCTGTTTATATTTCAAGTTTATTCCAATGTGACTGGTTAATTCGTATTTTCATTACAAAAACCAACCCCTCCCTAAATAACAGCAACAAACTTACAATGAATTCCATCAAAGATTACCTGTGAATTTTATTTATGTTTTCATTATTTTGTTTTTGAGCAAAGTAATGAAAAGGTAATCAAATCAGACTACTGCTGTCAGTCAATATAGGGTGACTTTATGGTCACCACATATTAGATTAAACTACAGAACTATATTTAACCTGAGAAGATAGGGTCCCATTTATGTAATCCTGCTTTAGGAGCTTCTAATGAGTTCCTGCAGACTAACCCAGGCATGCCTGCCAGCAAGCTCCCTGTTCTTTCATGTCAACGCAATGATAAGAGTACAATTTCATTGTAAAAATTGCTGCACAGCACAAAGAACACTCTTGTTAAACATGTTGATCAGTAACCTAAAAATAAACTTCTGCCTAATGTAACTCATATTTATAACACAGAAGCTTTATTTTTATTTGTATTATATTTACTATCTAGCCATATTCACAGTGTTACTAAGAAGAGATTCCTGAGACAGGGAAATAATAATCAATGGAATTAGGCAAGTAAGGAAATTGACAAGTTCTGTGACACTAGAGCATTCACAGAGAGAGCAGATGCCTACCCTACATTTACAAGTTAATGAACACACGCAGAAATTACCGAAAGATGCTTTAGGTCTCAAATTATATGTTGAGTGAGTTATTACAGTGGCCACTTCTTGCTTCAAAAATCTACCATAAAGAATGCTCATCCATCTTAGAAATGTCTTCATCTTTTAGAGAGCATCCACTGAGTCAGGCTTCCCCAGCCGAGAGCCCTGCATTCGGCCACCTGTCTCGCAGACACATATGGCACTTGGGGATCAGCGGGGGCCAGGGTGAGCGTCGGTCACTCAGTAACATCTGCCAACTGATCAGAAGTAGTGTTAATGAAATTCTAAAAGGAGTTTAGTTCACTGCTCCATGCTGAAAGACAGCTGTAGTGACAAAAGGTGTACATAAAAAGTAGCACGTTAAGATTATAGATAGTAAGGTGGAGCAGAGAAAAGGATGAAGCTTTTCAGAGCATGTTTTTTGACCTGTCACCTACTGTAAACTCCTTGCCGAATACAATCATAGTACTGTTTGAAATCAAGCACAGCAAGAAATGTAAAACAGCAATGTAAGAGACCAGGACAGGAATAATAAAAGTCCCAACTACTAACAGAAGTGAATTTCAGGATTCATCATTATGATTTGTCATACACACTTCAGTACCTGCTGTTTGTAGATTTGGCTACATTTAAAGGGCTGCTAGCTCAAAGATCACCTCAATAAACGATTGTAATATATATGTATAAGAACAGTTTGAATTTCAGTGTCACTAGTTGCTTTCTTTACAGTGTGTCTACTGATACTGTATATAGGCACAAAGCACTAAAAGTGCAGTGCCAAGGGATGTAGTTCAGTTTATCACATTTTCTCTGGGGCACTAGGATGCCTTTCTCTGTTGCTATATCAAGTCCACAGATTTCAAGATTCAGAGAACAGTGACCATACCGGGAATGGAGATACGGTATTCCAAAAGTCAAACAAGGCCAATACACCATAAACATGGTATCTCTGCTTCAAATGCTAATTATTTCCCTGCAAAGCTAAGGCTATAGTCCAGTGGAAAGTTCTTCCACTAATTGAGCTCTTCACAAAAGAAACAATGAGATGCCTCAAAGAAAAACAGTTTAAATTTATTTTACTTAAATATTTTATCCAAAACCCACAATGACAGGAAAAAACAAATAGTGGCCTCTTCTTAGCAAAAGTAAAGAATAAAAAGTTTATGGGAAGAAGGGAAGAAAACAGCAAGGTTGATGACTGGCAATCTAAGTATTTATCTTGTTTAACTATTTCATACCAATAGATCACAGATTTTATTTTGTGGTGGGAATGAGACAGAATGTGAATCCCATCATCTTTTTCACCCTGTGGTGCACCTATCAATTAAGGCACTGTTTCTGCACCATGAGAATGCAATGTAAACACTTCACATATTGCACCCCACCTGGTACCCAAGCTTTCTGTGATGACTTTTATTGCCAAGATTTTCTTGCCTTAAGCCTCCATGGGAAACATGGAAAGCTGCCCTTTGCAAAAGTGGAAAAGCAACATGAAAAGGAAGCAGAAGATAATTCTCCTTACTTCCCTCCATATACAGCAATCAACCTGTTACTTTCAATCCTTCAAATTTAAAACAGCCAAATAGTAGTTACATATGACAGCGTTTGAACGTATCCCAAAAGTTGAAACATTGTACACTCTCACCAATTAATCAGTACTTTTGGTATTCGCTCAGTTGTTCACACGAAACATTCATTTTAATGTTGCTTAGCCTGGGAGAGAGGGCGACACGAATCCTGTTTCACAACTGGCCATTGGGCCAAATTGCACAGTAAGGGCCAGACACCAAACCATCTCACAAGCACCATTCACCGTTAGTCTGAAGCTGATTTTTTATAAATGCTGCTTTTTTAAACTCAAACACTGATTTTTTAGCATTCTTCCCAAACTCAGGAAAGTTAATCTATATGTCCAAGAAGCAAACAATAGAGTCGGTGGAAAACCTGGCATTAACAATGACTGAGCGTGTAGACTGAGTCTTGGACTCTAAGTAAAAAAAAATTATAATATATTTCAAATTTAGAAGTGTGATTACACTCACTCAAAGAGAAAAAAAAAGTAGCAAGGTAGTAGTAAGCTAATGTAAAGCAAGATCAGAAATCAGAAAATCAGTAGCTTGCTGATAACAAGAAAAAAAAATTGGTTTTCTTAGTGTAAGGGCAATTCAGAAAAATTTCATTACAAAACCACTGTAAATTCTCTGTAAATTTAAAGTCATCCAACACAACACGATCTTCAACTAGAAAGCTGATATTGAACTCAGAAAGATAAATCCCATGTTCAGCCACAGTAAAATTTATTACAAAATGTGTTTCTTTGGCATTAGACAGGTATATTTAAATCTGATATTAACATTTATGATTAAACTTGCATATGAACATGAATTATGAATATTAATAAAAGTGTATGTCACAAATGCACAGATTATCTGTGCGGACTGAAATTTATATTCCAGCCTACAGAGAAAGATAATCTCAATGGAAGAAAAGAAGCAATTATGTAAAAGGGAAATGCAGAATGGAACAGATATCAGAAAAAGCTGAAATTCAAGTTACACATGAAGCTTAAGTGCTTCATGAATAAAGAAGGAAGAAAATTTGAACAACTGAGGAACCATGCTATGAAGGAAGAAGAGGAGGAGTACCAACTAAGTATAGAATAATATGCAGATTATTGTACAGAGACATGAAACATCTGAATATAAATTCCACTTATCAAAACTTGAATGAGTTTTAGTCATGTTAGAAAACGCAAAGCTGAGCTCCAACTTACAATACAGATCAACATTATGAACACAGCATATTCCTGCTGGCTCAGTATCTCAAGTAGAAGGATGACAAAAATAATTCATTCCTTTCCTGCCATGTGATAGGCAGAAGGATAACTGAACAACAACCAGTTCTGAGCACTCTGCTTTCTGCATTATCAGGAACAGGATGATAGTTTTGTCTCCTTGACATACTTCCACAGCGAGCATTTCAAACACAGAAGCAGCAGATGAAACTCCCCTGGCATTAAAAGATGAAATACATCTCTGTACAGAGGCTATTATTCCCCACATATACACTCAGGAATGGAAGCAGAGTTGAATTCTGATCCAACTTGCAGATTGTCTCTTTGTTAGTTGCAGTGATGTAGGTATCAATTCTGAAACGTATTGCACAGCTTCACTACCAGCATACTCAAGGCATCATGCAAATACACAAGTCTGGCCACATCTTGCAGGTTGAGGCCTCCATGCAACCTATTTTCACTAGAAATGCTATCTTTTGGGGTTTTTTTTCTTGCAATAAAAAAAAATAATCAATTGTTTACATGTTTTTGAACACAAAAGCCACAGCATTTGCCCATTTACTGCAATATTACAAAACCAGAGAAAGAAGTGCAAAATTTAATTGAACAGACCTGCAGTTCGCTTCAACGGATTCAGAACACAATTAGGTGGACTCCCACCTCCCCAAAATTTATTTTAAGATTAAATGTTTATCACCTCTGCAACAGTGGTTTGTACAAAGATAAAAAAGTGAGATTTCCCCCACTGTCCCCAGAATGACTTATGTGGTATTTGCATATTAAGTTACAACGTGGACAACAGTGGGTCATGATCCCATGCCAATGGTGTTTGTGTGCAGCACCTTCAGCCAGCTAAATCGCACATGGCACGCATTTCCAAAGGCCTTGGAGCCAAGGCCAGCTTCACAAGCCACAGCAAAAATGAACAAGAAAGTTCTCAAAACATGAAGAAAGAAAACCTGATATGTTTTTTGGAGAAAGTTAAATCCTATTTGCCAAAAACAGTTAAGAAAGACCTCAGCACCCAACACACAACATCTGAGGATTTCCACACTGATACTCTTGAAGACAACTGTGGTCAGCTGCGACCTATAAATGTAACAGCATCAGTCTTTCCTGCTTATGTGCTCCATACAACATGAAAGCTGCAGGCATACACACGTTACTGATAGAACCATTCAGAAAGACCAGTCTCAAAACCTATTTCCTTCATTCGTACAGCGGCCAGGAGCATCATCTGTGCAACTGACTGAGTCGGCCTTGCACCAAACGCTGGCTTTCCAACACTCAGCTGCAGACCTGTAGTGAACGATAAACCAGCACTCACAGAGCAATAGTAACTGCCTTGCATGCACACACAACAAGAATTCCCCTGCTTCAAATGCACAGCCATTTCTTGTCATCCAAAATCTACTAGGTACTGTGATGCAGAGAGTATGTACTGCCTGTCCTGCACCCAAAGTGTCAGTCTATCAAGAACCTACAGCAATCATCAGTACCGGCAAAATCACATATTCTGCCAGGTTAGCACACAGAAGTTCCCCCTGCGGCCTGTCAATGCCTCTGAGGTTCAGAAACAAACACATAATTGTTTATGCACCTCCAGTGCCTTCTACATATACAGTCCCTCCTCTGGAAAACTGCATCCAGGCTTGAGGTCTGCCACCAAATAGGACAAAGAGCACATGCAGTTGAAAGTCAAACATTGGTGGATTAAGAATACTGCTTCCCAGAAACACTAAAGCTTACCGACAAAATGCTAAGAAATAAGTCCTAGGGCAGTCCAAACGAGAAGGGCTCAGCTCTTGAACTCATCTTGAACTGACAACAAAACTAAACACAATCAAGGAAATCCCAGAAAGGTAGGCAGATGTTCACAGGCAGGTTAATCAGTCTCAGAAGTACAATGCAACTTGACAGAATTTATTTATGTTCTAATTCACTAATGTACTGGGTTAGTTTTATACCAGAAGGAAGGTCTGTGCACCTCTTCAATTGCTAAAGTTTTGGACTGTGGCCTCTAAGTCACATTTGTCTACTAAAATCTTCAGAACACATACAAGCATGCACTCACAGTCCCACCTTTCAGGGCAGGTTTCATCAGTCAGAAATACTTGTAGCATGAGCCATGCTAAATGCTAGGAAAAAATCCAATTTTTAGACTTTACTGCAGATCAAAGAAGGATATATATGTATTCAAACCCCAGAAACTGTGGCAGATCTTACCTTGCACAGAGGTAAGGCTGCTGGTCACAGTCACGACGAGTGTAACTACTACTGCCAACCTCTGGGCCTAGACAAGTTTTTATTCACAACCAGTGTAAATCCAGAACACATGCAATAAAGTTGATGGATGTATGGATGTTGGATCCATGTCGCACAGACTGTAGCTGAGATCAGAATCAAACCAGTCAGTACCAAGAGGGTTCTTATTTTTCTATTTAAAAAGCTACAACTCTTGCAAGAGAGGACGTGTGACAACTTATATCACCTGTAGGATGGGGTGTATGTCAGGCAATAGAAGATGGGGAAAAGAAAAACTGCTTTGTGTAATTCAAGAACTCTCAATAATAAGAACTTCCCATTGTACAGTTTCATTACTAAAGAATGTATATAAGCCTTGATGATTCCTTCCACATATTAAAAAAAAAAAAAAAGTTATAACCGAAAACAGAATTACATGGCTGCCTACATAGACACCCACTGTTTCTTCTTTTCTCTGTAACATATCCTTTTAACTCACTCGCCTCCTTTTGCATCTTTCTCACAATTGCTGACTTACCTATTTTCCATACATCTTCTTCAGGCTTATTGTCACAAGAAAACTGGTCATGAAAATAGTTGTTCTCTTACAGTCAGTTCAGAATACATCATCCATTTTAATTTTTCTGTCTCCCAACATATTCATATACCAATAAAAATAACTTCCTTGAGGAACAGAGAGGTTATTCCAGAGTATCTGAAATAACTAGAGTAGGATAGTTATTCTGCAGATCTAAGCTTCACGCTGTGATAGATTCATGCATTTGGTCCCACCTCCCAGTAAGGAGCTGGCAATTACTGCATTCCAGTGCAGGACCATGGATTTTTTCCAGCTGCCTTACTCCACATGTCATTTACAGCTGATTGTGGCAGCTAAACCTGTAATGTATTTTTGGATCAGATGCAGATATGCTAGATATACTAGATTTGAAAGCGCAAACCTGCAGTATATTTTGCTTTTTCTGCAGATGAGAATTATCCTTCTTGACAATCATGAGATTTAAGGCTCTGCTTTACCGACATCCAAGAGGATTTTAAGTTTACAGATCTAAATCTGTAAGAATTGGACAGTATTTATTACCTACAGTGATATGGAGGTAACTTCCTCTAAAGGTTTTAGATATTCCTCTGCTTTGTGTGAGGAAATAGCAAATAAGTAGAATCCTGTGTTGCTTTTGTGCTCTTTGAAGGATTAGCCTCTCTCAGTTCCTGGACAATATATATATGAAGTACATAAGTACCCCGATTAGAGCTTAAACACTGTTTAAATTGGACACATCTCCAATACAACCTCTCATAAAGCATAACCTGGAGTTATTATGAGATTATGTTATAGTGCTAGTATGCAGGAATCTTATATTTCATCTAGTTCATTTCTACAAACATAATTATCTGTATGTTAATCTCTGAAGTATTTTCTGAATGCACATTTGTGAATGCACAAAAAAATCTCTGCATTTGCTGGTTTTACTTTTAGAAACCACTGTTTTGTTACCCAATAGCTAGATTCCTAACAGCTAGCTAAACAGACTAACTCTAGCTCAGATATATCTAACCATGGCTGTGGTCATGGTTCCTCACTGTGGCGCAGAAATAGACATTTATCTTCTAGAGCAGAGGTCATCTAGGAAAGGCTAAGATGAAAAGATGGGGAAAAGAAAATGTAGAAGAAAACCCAAAATATTTTAGGCTTTCTTAGACAGCGGACAACAGTAAAAAAAAATATGCAAAAAACATTACATACACAGAATATTTGATATTAACATAAAGGCAGAGTTGTTTCCATTAGCTGAATGCAAGAAAGCTTTGTGTTTTTACTGCAAGAGGTAGTAATAGCCCTGACTTTGTGGCTGGTAGAATGTAGAATCTAAAAAATCCAAGAAATTGTAATAGGCAATGACAATTTATTTTTTTTAAAAAAAGGCACACATACACCCCAAAACCTCAACAAAAAACAACAGAAAGCATTAATAATGGAATATAATGAGATGTCAGGAATAAAAGAAATAGCCCCAAAATATTCATTTTTTCAAGGTAAATCATTACAGAGAATATAAGTTAATGCCATTCAACAGTGAAACTGGTTTAAAAATACAAAAAGGCTCATCTAACCTTCCCAGTCAAGTATATACATCTTGAGCTCTGGAGCAGATTCATCTTGGAGACTTCAACCCTTCTTACAAATGCAGTTTGAAATTGGCCAAGAAATGCAAAAATTAGTCATAGGGACCAAGAAGCATTTAAGCCTCATTTCTGTAGGAAGCCAGGCTATAGCAAATGTAACTGAAGTATGTAGTAAGAGTTCACCACTTTACTAAAAGACTCCGAATTACCAGAACAGACACTGAGTGCTGGGCTACAGTATCCCATCCTCCCTCCCCACCCTACACAGCAGTGGCCAAAGCCTCATGCAAAAGCTAATAAGATCATTATCTTCTAGAAGGATTATGCTGCACAGAGAAGCTGAAATGTGCCTTTGTGAGAATTAAGTCCACCATCCTTATTGGTCAGCTGAGTTATTTTCTTTTGCCATAGCGCACACAGTTTTTTTCTCTGATCTTTCTTAAAAATTACTAAATCCCAAAGCACGTTGATAATGAAGCTGGGATAAAATGCACTTGCAGATCATTCTTTTTGCTTTAAGAAACAGAGAGGTCAAGAACAGATATGAAAAGAAAAATGTCTGAATTCTTCTATAAGAACTAAAGGTCTGCTACAATAAATTCGCGAGAGTATAATTATAACATAGTCTATACCTAGTAACTTTAGCAATGAATGATTAAGGCACAATCTGTTCTACAGGAAATACCAAGATGTGACTCAAAGTAGATCAACATAAGGTAAAAACATTGTGAAAGTGGTGCTTTACATCTGGATAGGGAAAAAGCTGTGTTCTTGGTGTTTTGTCTCTCATTTCTAAGCAATCTAAAGAAGCAACACATCACCATGCACTCTCTCCATCCTGATAGGGATCACGGTGTACTTACATTCAGATACTGCAGAACTATGTGAAGGAGTTACTTCAAAATCATACAAGCAATTGCAGCTTAGAGACTCAAACAACAGGAATCACTGTCTTACAAAGTAAAAACCTCTAGCCCAGAAACGTGTCCTGATTAGATGAAGGATGCAAGTGCTTCACATTGCCACAAGTATTTATAAACATGAAGAGCAAGCTTGCTCAGAAAACTGGTAGTTCACAGGAAAACAAGGCTTATACCTTCGGATGGCAGTTCACATGCAAGCTAGTGAGAAGAAATACAAAATATTTGACACTTTCTTAGCACAAGAAGCATTATGGTGCAGTAAATAAATAGTTAGCAGATGCTGGATACTGCAATAGATAGAAAACAGAAAAGGATGATGAAATCTCAGCCTCAGAATCACTGACATTTTGGAAGGTCTTACTAAAATAGGTCTACTTTAGATAGATAAGAGGTTCCTCGTTCTGATCATTAAAGAGAAACAAGGTAATTTTGGAAGAACCCAAGGAAGACTGCTCTGCAGTGGCTCACTCTTATTCTCACCATACAGATAATAACAAGAATCCTTCAGTTTCAATTACACCAACATGCCACTTGGCTCACCTCATCTTAAAATGAATAAACAATGTAAGTATTAAACTTGAGTGCATTATACACACGGCAGGGGGAAATAACCTTATCACCTGCACAGTGAAATCAAAGCAACCAGATATGCAGCCAGTGTCCATAATGAAGGCTGACAACCACGTTTACCTTAGCTAAAGGCACACCATTTATTGAAGTTACACCCAGGAAGCCGTGTATTTCATCTGCAGCACATGCCTAACATCAGTGTTGAATCAAAAGTGAAACTGCAAATTACAGCCGTGTGACACTATTGACACTTCCGTGCTGAATGGAAAGGTAACAGCTACTGTAAGAGCAACTAAAAATGTTCAATACTAATATCTTGTCAAAGACAACTGATATGGAGGACAACTGTCCATTATCCATGAGGACAAAAGTTGAGTCAAAATGGCACTGAGGTATATGAAAAATATACGTTCTGAAACAGCTGCCTTTTTCCTTACCTTCAAGGTAGGGTGCTAGAGAACAGGCAAAATGTTGTTAAGGTGAATTAAAGATCAGAAGAAAACACTGCAGAAAACTTCAAAGAGTTATGAGAGACATCTTGATTCTCCTGCAGTTGTGGCTGTGTCCAGCATTTAGTAGGAACAAGCAAGCGACACATGAAAAAATACACATTGAGCTGATAATATAAATAGCTCCCCTCTTAATTTTACACTGATTACAGAATGCCAGCTCATAGACTAAAGATATAGGTTTTTTAAAAACATCTGCAAGGAACAGAACAAGTAATATTTACATCAGAGTTCTCCCATCATCATCAAAACAAAACAAAGATGCTGTTCAACTGTCTTCCACTAAAAGCAAAGCAAACCCAAAGCAAAGCAAACCAATGTGGGCTGTGCTGTTTGAGGAGGGGATAATCAATATAAAAGTCAATTCACTATTTCTAAACTTTTCACCATTTAAGTGATTTTTGTTTAACTTTCAGACTTTCACCCCTAGAAATTGGTTTCAGTCAATCAGGTTATTCACCACATTTAGAGGATGGCACAAAAACGACTACATGTATGTGTATGCTTATGTTTTTATATCATATGTATCAGGCACACCTCTAAAATAATGTGCAAAGGATGGAACTATTACTGAAATAGAATGAGTTAAAATTAGTTTAAACTACTACTACAGCTCCATTTTTCCCATTAAGAATTAATCTCTACCATTTTTATTGAACTACTATAGATACATTCCCTGTTACTGAAGTTAGGGCTGAAAAAGTTTTAGATTTTAAAAAATCTCAGCAAAAGTTAAACAGAAAATTACAGAATTTGCATACAGGGTGAAGGAACCCTTCCCAAGATTGAAAAAAGGACTTTTTTAGATCATGAACTCATGATGTTTTATTCTAACATGTGAATAAACTATGAAACAACGACTATGAAACTGATTTTCCTAACTAATGCAGAGTAACATTGGAATAAGTACCATAAATCAGAAACTGTTCTAAATATGGAACCTTCTTTTAATGAAAAACAAAAGAGATGGAACATGTTTATGCATATCAGTACACAAAGCTGCAATTAAGGCTGCATATTGCCCCTCCAAAATGAAGCAGAATAGAGTTCATGAAAATTGAGAGGAAAAAATAATCAGGATTACATAGAAGAACATGAGGAAGGATTTAATGGTTTGTTTCCTTGATGGCAGAGCAACCTTAGCTCAAAATTAATAAATTAATAAATAAATTGAAACACGGTACTCAGTGGTACATGTCCATATATCCTCTTAGGCAGGAGGCAGCATGCAACCAACCTTGCTTCTATACAAAGAGGCCATTCAGTCTCACATTCTTCATTATTTTCTGCCGGCTCAAGTTGTCCTTATGCTGTCCAGAAATGTGGCCCAGGCCCATTTCTTTCCTCAATATATTTACTACTCCTACAACTCTTATTGTCTATCATAATCTAATCAAAATGTTAAAAAAAAAAATTTATACATGAAAATAGCTGTAAACATTTAAATGTTGACAAATAATATTTAAAAGCAGAAACTGACAGCAGAGCTGGGATAAACTGTAACAATGATGGTGCTGGGGACACAAATATACTAACTATGGAAAACAGTAAGGAGGCTTGAACGAGATTGACCTCTAACAGAAAAATCACAATGAGGAACCTCTATTCTCTCACTGCATACTAAGAGTAACATTTTAACACTGCACATCTCCTCCAATTCAAGCCTCATTTTTACCTCAGGTTCAACCCATGGCCTCTTTTGAGGATATTTCCAACTCTTGCGTTTCCATAACAACAATCAAAGACACTAAAGGAACATACATTTAAGTGGAGAGTGAGAATTGCTAAGCATTTCCAAAAAGAAAAAGGAAAGAAAAGACTTTATCTGCATGCAGCAGAACTTAAATATGTTGGGCAAATTTCTATACCAATGGCTTCTTACAGTACTAGTATCTCAGCCAGTAGCAGACTTAAGGCCCAATGCCTCAGTGAAGGAGTCCTAGGGGGTGCCCACCTTAAATTTTTGGAGCACCTCTCTCATCAGTGGTCTCTCCACCCCATAAGGAGAATCATCACCTCTAGAAGATACAAGATTGTCGGCCCCTCTGTTTGAAACACCAACATATCTATTCACTTCATATTAAAACACTCACTACCTGCACCCATTCAAATACAAAAAATCCAAACCCAGAAAGACCCCACACTACCTCAGGTGCAAGAAACAGTCATCCCAACAGACCAAGAAATAGAGAGAGCAGGGACTGAAAGAAAATGTTCTAAGCCCTACAGAATATCACAGCTCCTCTATTACAATAACTAATTTTAGCACTATAAATAGTAAGGCATGCGTATTTTCAATACAAAACAGAAACAGCATCTCAAAAGATAATTAGGTAGAATGCAAAAGTCTTCATAAAAACCCTCCTGCCTAACCGTACCATGAATTAGTGCGTTTTACAATCAGAAAACATTTCTTTTCAGCAGACTTTGGAAAACCAACACAACGTGTATGCACCTCTAGCCATATAAAACCTGAAACAGAAACTGGCACCTCATGGAGATGAAACACAGCAGACCCTAATGAGCATTACAGAATCCCATTCCTGCATAAATACATATGCACATCATGCTTACTGTCAGTGAGACCGATCATGTAAGAAAAGCCATTACCGTGTATACATGATGGGTTCTAAGCACAGGGCAGGGATCTCGGGGAGCAAAAGGATTCTTGAAATGAAGCGGGACTCATTTTCTTCCCCCTAACAAAATCTGCTAGGATTTCCTTCTAAAAATCCTATGAATTTTTAAAATCAATAAATAATAAAAATAAATACCATCTGTTTGAATTAGCATCATATCTTAGGACTGTTTGACTAGACAGTGTGGCACAGGGAAGTCATCAGTCAGGCCACTAATATACGACTGAGAATTTGCAAATACCTAACAAAAATAATTCTTGCTCGTTTGTTACACCTGTGTCCACTCCACCTTCTCTCTATGTAGAGATCCCGCAGCCACTCGCTGACCCAGCGGCTGCCTCAAGAGCCGAGGGCGAGAACTTTCCTCATAATCTCGCCCATTCACTAGCACAAACCTGTCTTAAGGGGCAACCAACACAGAAAAATGACACTGCCTGCAGATACTCCTCTCATCCAACCCCCTGGAGTGATGTGCTCTGTAGTGTTGCCATAGAAAATGGAAAGGAAGCCTCCAATTAGGGAAGAGGTCACTCTTAAGCAGAGATATTATGTAAATATCTGCCAGCCTGCACCCTGGAAAAAAAAAAAAAAAAAGGCCTCATCCCGCAAGCCCTCCAAGGGCAGGCCTCAGATTTGCTCTTAGAGAACCCAAGCAGCAGGGCTGGGCTTGCCAAGCAGGTCCAAGCCCCCCTCAGCCTGCCCCGCCGACGCCCCCCGGAGCCGCAGGTACGGCCCGGCGGTAGGGCAGGGCAGGGCGCGGAGCGCCGTTATCCCTGTCCCCTCCCGCGGGGACCGGCGGCGGGCACCGGCCGCGGGGAGGCCGGCAGCGATGGGCGCGCACGGGCAGCCCCCCGGGGCTCGGAGGGGTCGTACCCCCCGCAGCCGCGGGGTCCCGGGCCCTCCCTTCCCTGCCGCGGCCGCGCCCCGGCTCGCTGCTGGCTGCGGGGGAGTTGCGGGAGCGCCGGGGCAGGTGGAGGGCCCGGCCGGGCTGGCCCCCTCGGCGGGCAGCAGCCGCCTCTCCCGCCTGGGCACCGGCAGCGCCCGGCCCCGCCAAGGACCGGCCGCCCTTCTCGGGGCTTCCTCGCCCGTCGGGTCACCGGCGCGGAGGGGCGAGCGGAGACGCGCACGGCCCCGGCCCACCCCGGGCTGCACTTTTCTCCCTCGGGCACCTCGCACCATCAAAGTCTCTGAGTGCGGCGGCATCCTCCATCCATCCATCCATCCATCCATCCATCCACCCATCCATCCATCCATCCCCCCACCCATCCATCCCCCACCCCGTGCTCCGCGCCGCCCCCGCATCACCCACCCCTGCCTCCCGCCGCCGCTACTCACCCACGCCGCGGCCAGCAACGGCGGCAGGGCCCCGCCAAGCCCTTGCCCCGCTTCCCCCCGAGGGACCCGCTGGCGCGATGCGGACGGAGCGGCAAGCAGGCGGCGACGCACCGTCCGGCGGCCGCACCTCGCTGCCAGCGCCGGCTCCCTCCCAGCTGTCACCGGCGGCCCGCCCTCGGGAGGCGGCGGCCCCAGCCGCTCCCGCAGCCCCGCCCCGAGCGGGCGGGGAGCCCCGCTGCCGCCACGGCGGCGAGGGGCGGCCAGGCGGGGACCGCGGCGGGGCCAGCGGGGGCCGCGCTCCCAGCCTCGGCGGGCTGGACCCCCGCGCAGGGGGCGAGGTGGCACAAGGGGCTCCGGCCCGGGTGGGGGGTGTAACACCGCCGAGCGCGGCCCCGCCGCCTCGGTAGGGCATCCGGAGCAAGTGCCGAGCGGGATTTGTCGGTTTCATTTTTTATGTTACACCCTACGGCCGCATGCCAGAGCCGGACGCAGATTAACGGCACTGCCAGCACTCGCTAGCCACGCTAGACGGCTGTGAACACTAATGCCAACCAAACCCTCATTATTTTGTTAGAATGGAGCAGAAAAGCTGCTTGAGGCTCCCGGGCCCAGGCTTTGCTCGTGGATTTCAAACCAGCCTGCCTCCTCGGCGCTGCCCCGCGCTGGCTTTGCACGCGCCTTTACGAAGATGCTCTTCACGAGTGTGATTCTGCTGATCCAGACTCAGCGACTGACCCAGTGAATGCAGCAGGAATGTATCTCCGTTAGCTAAACACCAAGACCTCGGGGAGTGGGGAGAGTCAGAATAATTAGCTTAATATTATGCTGATGGCTAATGGCAAGTTTGTGTAAATAGGCCCAGTGTCAATGGTAAACAAGCCCGTTTACCACTCTGTTTGGGGTTTTGTGTTGTTGCTGCTGGGGTGTGAGGCCTATATTTAGTTTGGTGAGACAGGATGGATATAGGAAAACAGCTAGACAGACTCAAAAGAAGAACTGCAAATGCAAGAAACATAAATCAGCCTTGAAACAGGCTCAAAGAAGTAGGTCGATGGGGTTTGTCAGAAAGACAGCTCTGGGATGCAGTGCAGAGACAGCGATCTGAGAAGGGGCCACTTCATTCTAGCAGATAAAACCATGACACTATCAATGGCCAAACTGAATGCTTCAAATCCAAATTTGAAGTGGAACACACAGTTTTAACAGTAAAGGCAATTAAAGGGTCAGAATTGCCATTTGAGACCAAAAGGGAATAAGCATTGCTGGGCACTGCAAAGCAACTTTTAAACAAATCTCTTTCCAAAGGGAGGCATTTCAGACAGGAGCTAAAGGAATTCTTGCTGCCAGAATAACCCTGAAAGTTCCTCCTCTATCGAGAAAATGCTGCTTTTGATTTTGAAATCACTAAGAATTGAATGCCCCAGCTGGCATTAATTACTTCATATAGTTAATTTGTTCCATTTTCCAAGACAATTTCAGGTATAAATGTTTGATATATATGCACTTTAAAAATGTCAACACATTTATTAGTGGCTATGTTCCAAGTTTGGATTAATGAAACTGTAATAAGCTTGTTATGCTTTAGCTGCTTTTCAACTGTTCTTTATAGGAAAAAGAATTTTGGGCCTTAGTTCTGGCCCTGGTCAGGGTGAGAGGAAATTTGAGCTCTTAAATAATATATGCATGGACTTATATCAGTGTTGTGTCTTGTCAAGGATGCAGTCTTGTGCTCTGAAGAAAGGCGGCATGTTCTGTATAGGATTTACTTATGACAGGCTGGTACATAGGGTTGTTACACACAAATTATTTTTCTACCTTATTAAGTAATTTTTGCTTCTAAGTACTTAAAAATAAATAAGGACGTGAAATTTATAACTTAGCTAGCACTTTGTTTCTCCATATTTTTTCATTAATAAAAGCATCTGAGCTTTTTTAATTTACATAAATTTGGCTTTGTTTAAAGTTAAAGTTAGGTGATCATCTCCTTGTCTGCACAAGGTCAAAAAGATTACCTTCCTGTCAGACATGGCTTTATAACCTGCTGTTTCCTTCAGCTGGAGAGCAAGCGTCACTTCATGGACCCTAGACCAGGGGTCCTCAAACTTTTTAACTAGGGGGCCGGCACGCGGATGCAGTGGCAGGCAGTCATCTGCAGCTGCTTGGTTTCCCCCCCAACCCCCGGAGGGTGGGGGGGGGTGGGGGGGGCGCGGGGATGTCTGTAAATACCGGGGGCCGGATTGAGGACCCTGGGGGGCCGTATCCGGCCTGCGGGCTGTAGTTTGAGGACCCCTGCCCTAAAGTATCCTTTTGAATGCCTGTCGTTTGATAACCACTAATATCTAGAAGCTGAGGGATGCATTGCGCTGTCTGCACCACAGACAGTAAAGATACTCCCATCCCCAAAGAACTAATGCTATTAGTGGACATGGAATATCCAAGAGGCTGGAATAGTAAGTGAAAGTAAAGACTTAAAATCTGACCTGTATGTTTGTTTGTTTGTTTGTTTACAACAGTGTTGTATCTTGCTGGAAGAAAACTGGGTCCTGCAAGACTTGCCCAAGTTCACACAGGAATTCTGTGAGTCAGCCCAAAATTAATCCTGATACATCCTGGTAACTGTGGGATCCCTGGCGGCTTCTGGAAAACACACAAGGCATGTGCAGTTGCGAAAGGCAGAAGACATATGCAAAGGGAAAGAAATACTTTGCCCATTCAGTGGCTGACGTATTATTACTGTTCGGCTGTTGCATTACCAACTTTCTAACCCTGCTTTTAGTGATAGTAAAGCAGTTTGAGATATTGAATCTGAAAAGTGCTGTGCGAGATATCAGCAAGAAATATTCAGCTCTGTTCTGCATCCCTCCAAATCAATGCAAATTCTTCATTTAATTGAGGAGAAACAGAACTGAGACTTAGAAGTAACACTTTAAAAACACATTTAAAACCTTTTGGTAACATTATGGCTATGCAGTTAGAATTAGGGGCACTTTATCGTACTCATGCTGAAGTAACTATATTAAGTGGAAAGCAAAATAAAATTCCAAGGACAGGCCATAATTGAAAAGTTAATCCATTTTTAATATTGCTATACTCATTGTAAAGAGCTTTAAGCCTGCAGACTAGCAGAAGGATATCAGAATGCTTGCTCTATTTTTGCCCTGATTTTGTAATCGTAATAAAAGTCCCTTGTAAACAGTGGTGGTCCTGCTCAGTTAAAACTCAAAGTGTGAGAAGTTTTTAAAACTTCAGCTCTGAATAATTATAATGCTTTAGGCTCCTATGTTCTTTTATGAAAAAATATCCTAGTGCACTTTTGAAACTGATTTACACACAGCAGAACCGATTATCTCCTGCTTTAGAAGTAAAAGGATTGCACTGATTATTTTTTATTATTGTTGTTGTGGTTATTCTTGTTAATATTGCTAATATTAATATTATTTAGAAATCAGAAATACACACCTAAGGACATATTTTATTATTTTTTACATGATATGTTTGTTTTTTCCCATTGAAATGCAGCCATCTGCAGGCAGCTATATAATAGTGTGTAGCAACACTGCAGCAGTTATGTATAATATATGGCTATATTTAAAACTTCTCACTACTCAGCACTGATTATTATTAATGTTAATACTGCTCAGGACAGGAAAGGCAAAATGAGCTACTCTTAGGGAGAACTTTAAGTAGACTGACTGTGATTATCCACTTTAAAGGATTTGGGTGTGATCTTTTATGGGAATGATTTTTCTGGAAAATTTGGATTCAAGACATCCATTTCAGAAAGCCTGGGAGATTCAGAGTCATTGAAATGGAATGAAGTTTATTCTTCTAAGTTATTGCAGCATTGTGAGACTTGCAGTGGATTTTCATTTAAAACAGTAATGTTTTCATATTAATTTAAAATATTTTTAAAATACTATATTTTCAGATTCAAGATTGCTGGGAAGAGCCGACCTGATTTTCTGTAGTAGTTGAGATGTATTTTGCTCAGAGAGCTGGCCTGCTAAATGCCTGCATGTGGGATGCTTGGGCTCCCTCTCCACATCATGGGTGAATCTCTGTCAAGGCTACCCTGGCCCCGGAGCAGGCATACCCCTAGAGAATCTGTCTTGCTGTGCAGTCATATATAAAATTGATGGTGGCATTAACACGCACCAAAAAATCACCTACCATGCTGCTGAATTTCAAAACACAGAATTTGTATCTGCTGAACCAAAAGGGAAACCGGTGCTGACATCGGGCAGCTGGTAACGTGGTGCTGTAACTGGTGGGGGATGCTGTTCGGTTTGGCCAAGGGCAAAAACTGCCCATGCCTGCCTACAGCTTCGCGTGCACCAAACAAATTCTTTCTATAACACATATTTTGTCAGAATCAAGTCTTCTTTTACAAATGGGAGAAACGCTGATATGACAAGTTGCGGTCTATCTTCTTGGAGGTGTTCCCCCTCTCTCACCCTATTGACGGGTTCTGCCACAGGCGGGTGTCAGTAGAACATCCAGAAACAGCGTGTTACAAATATGTGCTTCTAATAGGGAATACTCACCATGGATGGATATCAATAGCAGCCAAGGGAATCAGCTTGCAATTAAGAGTTGAAATAGGTATTTTGAACAATCTGTTACGTTTCTCTATTGCACTGAGTAGATTGTATGGCATTCCTTTGTGTGTGAGTGGGTCTGAGCTGATATGTATGCACTGTTGGTATTTTCTTGCATCTCTTTTTGAGAAGTCACTTTTGTCCTTAACAGAGGGGCAAGAGTCTTCTGGGAATATACACCCTGAAATTAGGATTTATTATAGGCTTTATGTACAGCTGACTTGGTTAAAAGCTGCCTTGCTGTGCAGTCACATAACAAATTAAAAATGGCAATAGAAACAGATGAAGTTAATAACTGTGCTGTGGAATATGGAGATAAAGCATTTGTTAAAACAAGGGAAAACTGAAGATTTACAATATATTAACCCATGTTTGTTCCAAGATGCTGCTACAGAAGTAAGCACTAGGGCTTTAGATATCAATTGATTTCTGGAGCTACTTGCATAGCTCTCTAATGCACATGTTGAGATGATTAGCTGTAATAAGGAGAGACTAGGGATTAAAAGGGTAAAAATAACAGTCATTATACTTCTTAGAAGGAATTCTCTGAGGATCTGTGCCTGTGGTTCACTCACACCTGCTTCAGTACATAATACACTGAGTTATTCAGAGCTTTGTTGGAAAAAGGCTGTTAAAAACATGACATTTTGGTGGACTTTTCCCTCTTCACAATTCTTATTCTTTCTTTTAAGGATGAGTTGTTTAACGGCTACCTCAGCTTTCTAAACCGAAGACCTTATAATATTGTATAATGTGTATATTGATGATACTGTATATGCGTAGCAACTCTTAATTGTAGTATTCCTGTAATAGAAACTTCAAGTACAAAGGAAAAAGGAAAAGAATATATACTTTTATTAATAATCCAATTATTATAAGAATCTAATAATATTGAAGATTTTAGTACTTCTACGGAAGTTTATGTGTTTAGAAAGTAGATGTACTTTTATGTATGTATTCATAACTGCAGGCTCAGGACATAATACAAGGTTGTGTCATTTCAAAGGACAGCAGCTAGTTGGAAATGCTCATTAAGAAATGTCACAGCTTGTGTTATACACACTGATGTAAGTCTTCAAGCAGTATACAAAATTAAGAAATATTTTACTGCTGTTGTGCAGATAACTTCAAGGTCTTTGTTTTGGGAAATACTGAGGGATTCCCCTGGATGTATCTTCCTTACAGAATGAAAAACAGGTTGCTGTCATAAAGTTAATCTTTGTGAAGAAAGAAAGGGTGATAGGGAAATTATCAGATAGCCTGATAAATTCATTCCCTTTTCCCTGTTAAAAGAGAAGAAGATCCAAGTAGTTATGCATCTTTGGAAACTAGAGTGTAATTGAACATAGGAGATCTGCAAGGTCTGCAGTCTCTCACTAGAAAGCAGCTCTCTTTAAAGCTGGAGTAGGACTTTGAATCTTGAATGTGATCTTTTCTTTAGAAGTAGAAATTGGATAGGACCAGACACTACCTGAACGAGAAGATACAGGAATCAGTGAGTTATGCCCTGTGAGAGATGAAATAGGCACTTCATTACTCATCCTGGTGATGCACTAGCATGATATTTGTCAGTGGAGATACCAAAATTGCTCCTGTATTATCACATTCTTCTAAATGCTCAAAGGCAAAATAGCTGAAGTTTTACTAGCTGCCTTTAGATTAGATTCTGCAGATTCTGGATGCTTTGTTACTTAATGAAAGCATATTTAATCCCTGTGAAGTGACAGATTAATGTTCAACAGATGAAAATAAAAATATTTCTCAAGGTTAAAAATTAATTGTATCAGGTATAATTAAACTTGTGATAAGAACAAAAAAAAAATAATTGTTCATATACTTCTGCTCTCCTTATACCGCTTTAAGGGCAATTTCACCTACATTCAATAAAACAGGCTCCAATAAGCAGAAAGTTTAGACAGGGTTAATGACATTAGGCCTGTCTTTTCAATGTTTGTCCTTAGGAAAAGGTAAAATAACCAATGTCTTTAAGTACACTGCCCAGAGTTCAATCACAACTTGAGTAATTAAGATTGTTTAAACATAGACTTCCCTCCAAAAAACATGGGGTGCTTTTATATTTTCTTATGGCCTCAGACAAGGTTTAGTGAGCTTTACCTGTAAGTCTTACCCCCACCACCCCTCTTTTCATTAAGTGGCTTCAGGAAAACGCCTTCCAGAACTCAGATACTTGACAGCTATCCCAGAAATTTGCTGTCCTGGATACTTCAACATATTGCATCAGCAGCACAGCCAGAATGGAGAAATATAAGACTGATCAAAAGGTATGTATTTGATATGATAAAAGAAGAATGGATATAGTGTGTGCATATGAATAATATGAAATAGAATGGAGTAGAATAGTTTAGTTCAGTTGGAAGGGACCTACAACGATCTTCTCATCCAACCGCAATATATGCTGGTGGAGATTGCCACTATTTTATAGTGGAGGGGGGAATCACTTTGCAAATAAAGAATAAGAAACATCGCAGATGCATGTTAAACAAAATTTAATTAAACTGTATAATTGCAGGCCCAGTTAAAGAGCAATAGCATGAAAATGTTGTGATGAGGACTCCCATAAGATGATATTATACATACAACAGTTTGAAAAAGGTTGCCAGCTGTTGTCTAGCCATGGTAATGTAGTAGTGGGGTCAAACAGATCAAGCAGGAACATGACAGTAGAAGTTATATGTAAATTAGGCTATGAGAAGATACAAAAAATTGATAGTTAGTGATAGAGGTGACCAAACTGCTGAGATCCCTAAGCTAGCACTGTTTATGAGATGGCTAGTTCACAGCCTCATGGGCTAATGTCTATGCTGCTCCTGAGGGCAGTTTGGTTAGTCTCCATCCAGACCCCCGAGGTCTGGCTCTAGCCACAGTACTTTACCATGGGCTTTTTCTTCTCCAGCTCTTCCTTTGCTTATGTTTCATGATTTACGTCAAAAAAAAAAACAGCGCTGCTGAGACGACAAATTTATGCTGCAGATATTGTGTGCAAATTGATTCACTCTCTGTGCAGCCTTTCTAATTTGCCAAAGCCCATCTAAGGACGTTGCAGGAAGAAAACCAGGCCAGCAGAACATGGTTGGTCAGTATTCCAGAGCTCAGGGTACAAAATAGGTTTAATCTGGTAAAGTCAGCTAAATCTGGCAAAGCACCCAGAAGGTGCTCAGAATTTCTGTATAATTCCCCTAGCTTATTTTTCCATTTATTTAGGATGCCTGTAGGACTGCATTTGGAACTTAGCCTGCCTGTCCCCTACAGAAGCCCCTCTTGCTCAAATGGAACGTGTCAGGCACTGTGTATAGAGTGCTTTGTGGCACCAGATGTGAAGCAGAATAATGCAAAGGATTTCCCTGCTTCAGAAAAGAAATGGTCTCTAGCCTAAAGCAAATATGAAATGAAATCAAAAGGAATTTTCAGTTTCTTGTGTACCTGTCAAAGGGTATGGCAGTATTGAATTATTTAGGTAACTTGCCCTATTAGACTGTGTTCTTTTATGAATCATTTCAAGTGGCTTAGGCCCTAACCATAAAAAATCTTGGCATATTCTGAGGACTCTGAGAATGGCCCAGAGGAAAGATTAGGGGAGTTAAAAATTTATAGCCTAGAAAATTTTGTGAACCTCAAATTGCATTTTAATGAAATAATCTTTCTAGTCTTGACAGATAACTTAACAAAAATTTATAAATGGCTATACCCTCCCCTGCCCCCTCTCAGTTGACCAAAGAAGTTCAGGGTGAGATTAAGACAACTAAAGAAAGCCTAAATTAATTGGTGCTTTCTTTTTTTATCCCGTGCCCCATGAGTTTCTTGAAGATTTGTTTCTTCTTCCCAGTCTGCTATTGAAAGTTTTATCTTAAAACCAGATGTCACCCTGCACATGTGTGAACAGCAGATCTCTTATTGTACAAGGATTAATTAATGCAATAATTCACATACATATGTCAACAAAAGCAAAAAAAAAAAAAAAAGACAAATGCATTACTGGCTTTTAAATTGCTAACTATGAATATTGTCAACCACTGTGTTAGCTAAGCAATGTTCTGAGCAAAGAAAACATCATGCTGATCAGACACCCAAATTTACCCTTACTAAAGTAAACAGGACTCCGGCTGATCAGTTACCTCAGCTGCGTCCAGCAGAAAAACCTTTTTTAGGTTAACTTAGTGAGATCAACAGAGGTAGCAAATAAGAAGGAAATGTTCTAAATATGATACTTTTTAAAAGTGATATATTGCAAAATTCAAATGGAATTGAAACATATCAACATTCTGAAGCTTCCCAAACCTTCTTTAAAAGAAGAGTGGTTCATAAAGTGAATACCCTTTATGGTAAACTGAGAAACTGCTTACATTTGAAGAATAAAGACATGTTAATAAAAATCTCAGAGCTGGATGAAATTTTGATAGATTATCTGAACTATCTTGTTCTCCAAGGCATTATTACTAATACCATCTGGATATTCCTTATAGAAGTTTCTATTACTTTCTTTTAAGAATACCCTCTGTTGATGGTTGTATGGATGGTCTGTTTCAGTGTTCTTGTAGTTTTAATACCTAATGTAAATCTCCTTTGCAGTAAGTTACTAGTACCTCTTCTATCCCCCTTGAGCACTAAAAGCATTCTCTTTGCGGAAGATTTTGCATATTTTGAAGTATCTGCTTTGCTAAGGTAAACTACAGACTAGTTTTCCCACCTTTTTCATAAATTCCTTCTAGGTTTGTGACCACTCACAGTTCTCCTCTAGACTTTGTCCATGTGATTCACCTCTTTCCGAAGTACGAACCTAGGTTTTGAAGTGTGGCAGCTGTGGCCTTACAATCCTGAGTAGTGAAAGGATTACCTCCTATATGCCTTATATGCTGTGTTGGCACTTGCCTTTATCTGAAATAGAATGACATTCTTGATGTATCATTTTTTAATCTAATGTAATCCCCAATGTACTGCTACCTAGCCAGTCATTCTTCATCCTGTGTTGGATTCTTGATCCATCCTGTTATTGACCTATTCTAGATCATAGATTAGCTGTATAAAATGTAACATGCTGTATTTGTTCCTGTTAAATTCCATCTTCTATTTTTTGGCAATCTATTGGAATCACTGTCATGGTAAAATAAGTGAAGAACTGTAGCAGATTGTCTTTAAAATTGAGAGTCATTTTGTTTAATCTTTCCTAGATGAATTCCAGCAGAGTAGATCCTGCATCAGGATAAGGAGAGAGGTAGTAAAGAATTGGTTTTGAAACTCTTCCAGTCCTGTGTTTTTGTAATCATATAGTGATTTTTCTCAATAGTTTCCTTGCAGTTAACAAAGTCAGCAGGAGACTGAAGACTATCCTCAGTAGTGAGCTGTGCAAAATGTCATAATTTTTTTGTTTTAAGCTATGTTGATAAATTCTCATTAATTCCATTGAGGAAGATAGGTGATCTCCTGTGAAAAGTACATCTGAATTCTGCATCCAAAACAGAATATAAATGGTATCTTCTGCAAATACAGATTGATGATAAGTCATTTTCCTGTGATAAATCTTCTCCTTTATTATCACTAAATCATATTTAAGATTAAAAAAGCTTTTAATACCTTTTAAGACTTCTGAGAGCCTTCCTGTAAATTAATACCAGGCTGTTCAGAACAAGGAGAAGAAAAGAATCTTGAGGTCACTGAAAAGACTTCACATATCTAACATAAGGTTATGTCTGTTAAAGTATTAGAAATCTTCTCTCAGGATGGTTGATTTTTCAAAGTCCAGTTGTTCAGGACTGTGAGCTCAAACAGCTTATGTCCATCAAGGTGATTTCTTTTTCCTGCTTTCATAATTGGACCCCAGATGCAGTCTATAGTGAAGCAAATATGGTTTACCTCAACAAGTCTAGTTCTCTTTCTTCTGGGGCAATTAAACTGGCAAGTAGTTATCAAATATTCTCTTAATCATAGAGCACTGTTAACTAAAAAAATTGCAAGAAGTTATGTTTTGAAACAATAAAACACAGACCTCTTTCTTACCAGTTGTCTCTCCATCTTCCATTCTAGGAGAGTCTACCTAGTTCCCTGCCAATTCTTCCTGCAGGCTTCTCTCTCTGGATTTCTCACTCCACCAAATAATGCTTGATCTGTAGCAACTTCTTTTGATCAAGAATTACCATTTCTGAAGAAATAAAGTCGTTTTTAAAATATTCATAGCTCTTTTATATGGTTGATGCCTTTTAAGCAGTTAAAAATGGCTCTGTCTCTAAAAATTACTCAGTTCTTTCCAACTCCCAACTGTTAAAACAGTTGTTATTTGAGCCTGCAGGCTGAAATCTGCCTGTCATTTATTTCTTCACAGTGTTTGTTTACAAGACTCTTGGTTTGAAACTATTGCTGAATCCTTTTTTTCTTTATGCAGCCCTAACGTAAGCCAACTCAACACATTAACACTGGAAAAATGTAACACCTTGACAAGGCCAGGACATGTAGCATTCATATACAGCAGGATTCATAACCAGCCATATGTCACACTGACTCCCTGTATGAACACAGCAGGGGTGCACTGCCGTCTTGAATATGCCACCTCTCAGGTTCCAGAATGTTTTGCAGATGTATGACATTATTTATCTTTTTCCCAAATTCTTGCAATATTTTCCATCTCCCAAGGATTTTATTAGGCAAGATTTTGTTGTTTGTTTCTAATCAAAACAGATAGAAAACTAACATACGGGGTGGGGGGGGAAAGAAATCATAAGCATCTATAGCTGTCTTAGTCTCATCTAAGCCTTATTTAAGCTTTTTTTAACAGAGACATTCAAGCTAATACTATGGATAAATCAGGAATACAGTCACATCAAGAGGAAAGAAGTGCATGAAACTCAAAGAGTAGAAGCGCATGGATGAAAAGGTGTGACAAAAGATTCATCTTGGAAATACCAATCTACCTAGGAAAAAAGTAGTCCAAGACACACATCCTTAATAAGAATCTGGGCAAACAGTAATGCTAGAATGACCTAGAGCATAGAGCAGAACAAGTATGACCTTAGAATACAATGAGAAAAAAACTATTTGTTGTGTACAGTGTGCCAAACCGAAGAATTTGCTAGCACCTGACTTAGCACTAATGGTGAGAACGTTTACTTCATACTGCACAGCCCAAAATTCTCTCAAACCCAGTATAGACAGATGAAGAACTGAGTGTAAAGAAGAAAAAAAGAAATATTAAATTGGAATTACATGACTTCAAAACCAGTGTATGTGGTAAATCAACTGTCTTTTATACCAGGCATATTGGGTTTGTGTGGCAATGTTTTGGTAGCGGGGGGCTACAGGGGTGGCTGCTGTGAGGAGCTGCCAGAAGCTCCCCCCATGCCTGATGGAGCCAACGCCAGCCGGCTCCAGGATGGACCCGCCGCTGGGCAAGGCCGAGCCCATCAGCGACGGTGGTAGCAGCAGAGGGACAAAGTATTTAAGGAGGGGAAAGAAACGGTACACAACAGCAACTGCAGCCAGAGAGGAGTGAGCAGGTGTGCGAGCAGCAGCCCCGCAGACACCCGGTGGGTGCAGGCAGGGCCGGAGGGGCTCCAGGCGCCGGAGCAGAGGTTCCCCCCCAGCCCGCGGTGAAGGCCGCGGCGCGGCCGGCTGTGCCCTCAGCCCATGGAGCCCGCGGGGAGCAGGGACCCACCGGCCGCCCAGGGAGGACTTCCTAGTGACATGCAGCTAAGTCTGCCTCCTGATTTTTGGGCACCATTCCTAAATAAGGATGGTGGTAGGAAAAATACTTTGTTTGCATTGAAATAGGTGGCTGGATAGTGTAACAGAAAGATAAAATTCATGTATGTAGTATTTGACTATGTCCTCTATGTATTGTAGATGTGAAGTACTGGGTTAATATACCTAGATAAGGACATATGTAAGAATGCAGGTCAGCATGGTCTTGAGTGTGCAGTTGCATGGACCTTATTTTTCTCTTGGGATTTGGGGTTTTTTACACCGTGTAAAGTAATTTAGCGTTCTTCATCACCTTTTCTTTCTGTAGTAGGATTTCATGTATGAAACTGTGCAGCTTTAGTGGACAATGATTTTGTCACAATTGTTAAAAGGGAATGGCAACTGCTACTTGCAACCTGTACTCTTTATTGGCTCTGGCATCCTGAAGATTAAATGGACCCTGATCCAAAATTTGGCTGAAAATGTTTTTTCTACTTTTATTCTTAATTGTTTTACATTTTAAGTGGTATTTCAAAAAAAAGGAGGAAAAAAGAAAAATTATTCTATGGGTAAGCAAAGTAAGAACATTAATGCAGTATGGGGTCTATGTCAATATATATATACCTGACTTCAATAGTTTGGAGACATTTTTCACTTATAGCTATAAGCTCCATTTCAGTGAATTAGTTACATTGTTATCAGGCATTCCTAGTGAAACCAATTTATGCATAGTTGTGAATGTGCCTTAGGTATTTATCTGCTGTAGAGGATGGTTTAAAGTTGCAGTGAGCTTCTGCAGCTGGAATTTCTCCATACTTGAATGATTCCTTCCATTGAAACAGCATGTGTCAGTATTATTAGTCTATTCAACGATATAGAAGGCAGTAAAGTTTTTAGTTCTGCATGCAAAATTCCCTATTCAAATAATGTTTTAGACTTGTGGTGTTTGAAGTGTGAAAAAGAAAGCAAAACATAACTCGAGTTCTTTCAATGATAACTTTTGCAGCCTTAGCTATTTGTGTTCAAAGTGTTTTCATCCAATAACCTATTAGAAACACATGAAAACTAAAACTATAAATTAAATATAATTTTTCAAATGTACGGGTGCTTTATGATATACTCAGATAAAACCAGCAGTTGTTTCATAAACTATTGCATCAAAGGCAGTAACCTCTGCAATCACCTTACATTAACCAAATGCAATATCCCTATTTCAACTGATGTTGCAAATTACTTTTCTCTGCAGTTTGAAGTTCTGTATATCTGCAGTAGAAAAAACAATGCCTATCTTGATACCATCTTTTCCTATAGTAGCTTTTTTGTAAATGTAAGCATTTGGGGGGAAAAATGAAAATGGGCAGTTCATGTGTTCACACAAGTTGCAATAGGTTACAAATTGAGAATGCACAAGAAAGGATTGTGGTTTCTTAGGTTACAGTGAAATGGTTTGGAAATATTTATGGAATTTTACACATGTACACCTCTACAGGAGGGAGCAGGAAAAAATATTTCACTTGTGCAGGATTTGTGGAAATTATTGATGATGGGTGTATCGCTGGAGCATAGAGTTCTGCTGACTGAGAATGTACAAAAGAAGTGCTTGTAAAGTGTACAAGATGACCTCTGTTCTTAAAAATGACAGTAGGTTGTATTGTATGAGCAGAAACAGGCATTTGTTCTAAACTATTTCCTCTGTGTGAGAAAGTTTGTAGTGTTTGTCTCCACCTTCTTCCTTAGGACTTTCTACTTGACCAATTAGATGATGTCCTCTTCATTGCTTGTGAAGACTATTTTGGGCAATTACATCTTGTCACACATTATCATAGGGAACTCCAGAAAATAACAGCATACTGCATGGTTGTGCCTGACAAGACACTGAAGAGTCAGACAGCTATTGTGCAATTAGTTTTGAGATACCACAACTGTTACACCTTTTCATTTCCTCAGACATGCCCTCTTTTTCTTCCTGGAAACTTTTCTAGGAGAAGTTTGAGGAATTTTCTCACTGGCAAGGACTTGATGCATGCTGTCAGACCATAACTCTAACTGGGCTGCAGTAAATCTGGAAACCCTGAGTATGTAGAACTCATACTGCTGCCCTAAGTAGGTGCAAAGCTCTGCAGGTGGAACACGTTTGTAACGTGACAAAGCTCACTAACCACGTGCAGAGCATCTGAAAAGTGAGTGCACAGCAAGTTCTCCACTTCTGGCAAATGGAAGCCTCACGGTGCAGATATTTCCTCCTCCAGAAATACAGGATAGGCATATAGCAATTGTACAGCACTTACAGAAATATATCTAGATTAAGTCTAAAAAAGAGCATTTAATTTGTAGATGAAGGTGTGGATTTGATCAGCCTAAATTTGAGCCAAAACTGTGACACCTCTATGAGGTTTAAGCTCCCACTAGTAAATTAGCATTTCACACTGTTTGCTCTGTATGGTTTCATCAAAAGCAAATGTAAACAATTTCAGTTTCTCAGGAACCAAGGGGAATACTTGTATTTGTATTGAAACAGATGTTAAGAACCTAACAATGGATATTGCCCAGCATGCTGGAGTCTGTTCCTACTTAAAGATGACTTTTCATAAGTGCTTGTACCTTGAGAGTTCAGGAAAATAATTTTCTATCACCTTATTATTATAAATCACATATTTTTCCTTCTGCTTAGTATATAACATTTCTACCATCCAAAATACAGCAAATGCTTAAAAGACTGAAGAGTGTTGCTGCCACCTGGTGGAAGCCTTGTGTGTGTAATTTACTAATTACAGACAGGACTGTAAAGATATTGAAAGCTCAAACTGACCAACCCCATCCTGTGAGAATACAGACTAACTACATTTGGCATCATAAGAATAATTAGATGACTGCATTTGCTATGACAAAACAGCATTATTAAAGAGCTGCAACCTGTCCCTACACTCCTAATGTCAGGTAAAGTTAGTAAAATCCACTGCTTTTGATGTTAATTAACAGGATTGGAGTACTGACACGTATAAATAAAATCTGAACAAGCATAAATATATAGTATAAAGATTGGATTGAAAAGGTTTTGGTAAGATAAAAGCCTAAAGGACAAAGAAAATAGTTTTAAATATGCAGTTCAAATTAATTGAACCCTTTCTCTTATTATGTGACTGAAAATTGATGATGAATAATGCGGACTTTCCAGATAATAATTCTGAAATTCTCTACTTTATAATTCCTTAACACTCACCTTCTTTTCACATTTCTGTCAATGTGCTTGCATACAAAGCTTTGAAATAAGTGGGAAGTTTTTTAGGCAGGAAGCAGTGAGATTTGGAGACAGCAATGCTGACATAAATATGGTTTGAAAGCTTAATGACAACATGACTCTAAGAAAGCTTCCTTACTAAAAGACTGAAAGCCACAATATGACAGAATTTTATCTGACATGTGTAGGACTACTAGCATGTATTTCCTGTCAGAAATTTATTTTTCAATATGATAGTTTTGCACATTTTTAAAACCTTAGTTAAATTATGCACAATCTCTATTACAGAATCCTTCACATTAAACATGCCTGAAACTGAGATATAGCAACCCAGGTTTTCAGACAGCAATTTATATGTAATGTTTTGTGGATGGAGAACAACATGTCTATGTTTGCTGCTGTGTAGCAGATGGAATCCAGGGAAGGACAGAAGATAGTTTACAGAAAAAAAATGTGTTGTACCCTTTGCAAATTATTAATGCTTTGTATTTCAAGCTATGTGAACTTGTCCGTCTGACAAAGGAATGGTCATTTCTATTTGTCCGAAGTGAGCCAGATGCTTATAGCTTGAATTCTGAATAGTCATGGATTGAGTAAGCTAATTCTAGAGCTACATCTCCTTCAACTGCCAAATCCCAGATTTAACTCTGCCAACCATCACAAATATTCCTTACTAATGTACTTCCTATAATGATCTGCTCCACTTCCTTTTCATCTGCAGTTTTGGAGAAACGGACAGAATAATTGTTGCTTCAGAGCTTTTGTTCTTCTCCCCAATTCATTCAAATTGTTCTGCAAAAGAGAGGGGGAAATGCTCACTCCAGTAATCTTGGGTGAAGAAAATGTATGTGATATACTGAAGTTAATTCATAACTACATTGGGGTCCGGGTTTGGAGAAGCTGTACATTTTACATCAGTCTTTGTAGAAATTCTTGCATCACAGCCTTCTGTTTTCTGTCTCTCATGCAAAGACCAGTACAAGGCTGTACTTCAGAAAGTAAAAGCAATCTCTTGCTCTTGCGAATGCTGGAAATTACCTGAATCATGGATGCATTTTTTTGAAAAAGAAAAATCTAACCAAAATTACACAGAGACCATGGAAGACCTTTAATTTCCGTATTTAGTCTGGCTGAGGGAGTGGGTTTCGGTTTACCGTTCCCTGTTCGTGTTTTGCATGCTTGTTTAATTCCTAAAGCAGTCTGTCATACAGTCAAACAGACGGAACACGTGTCCCCTTAACCAGGTAACGGCTGTACGCGACGTTCTACAAGCAGCACCTCGGACGGCACTAAGTTGTCTCACCCGTCCCCACTAGGGGTCACTGCGAGCAAAGGATTATGCTCGACCCGCAAAGGGGAGACCACTAACGTGGTGTCAATCTATAGGACGAAATTTGTGGCATACTTTCCAATTTGAAACGTTGAAACAAGCTCACCTGTGTTAAGTATGTTGTTTGAGGGGGCCACGGCACTTCTTAATGCGATCTCACTTACTTACAAACTATTTACAAACTGTAGAGTAAGAAGTTACGCCTATCAAGAAATCCTCAGTGGTTAGTTATGTCCAGTTTAATTTTAGACCAAATTTCATCTCTGGCAACACCAAATTGATTCAAGATAAGTGTTCCAGACTGCGCTGATACTGGCTGCTGTGGTTTTGTGTATAAACATTTGAGGTAATATTCCTTCCCTCTATGAAAACTGCTGTTTTCTCTAGACTGTAGCAGAACAGAACAAGTTCAGCTTTGATTCAGGTGAAGCTTCATGCGTTAAGAGAACAAAGTCCCATTTAGATTGTCGATTAGCAGTGAAATCAGTAGCTGTCTTAGCAAAGCTGTGAAAAGAACAAATGAAGAATGTTCAAGGAAGTGAAAGAGGAGCACGCTCCCCTTTACCAGCTCCAGGGAACGCCTCCAACCTAGGACTTAATGCCCAATAATTGCTGCGTCAAGACCTTCGCAGCCTTACTTATCACCTGCGTGAGTATGGTTGTATCTGTGCTTGTTCTTAAAACCTTTTCTTCTTTCACAGTGTATGTCCATGATTATAAAAGATAGTTGAGAAATTAAGTGCAAAACTGAATATCTGATGCCACTTAAGTCGCCTATAGCATAGGTATTCATGAAAAGGAAACTACTGACCCTTTCCTCACAGCTGAGCTAGCTAAATGGAGAATGGCAGTGTTGCTTTTTTATATAAAGCAATGATGAATACTACTTGCGTGCTGCCATTTGGCATAAGGACAGTGGAATAAAGACAGGTTTAAAGAGCAGTGGACAGGGGAGACACTCATATTACCCTGCATACTTTAGTGCATGAAAACAGGTACTCAGGCAAAAGCTACTTCAGCCCTGAGGTGACAGAGGTATTTAATAGGCGGATCTGGGAAGAAGAGTCTTTGGTGCCATCTCCACAAAACTCCTCAATTCCTATTTTTACCTGGGTTTTGTGCCCACTTCGTTATGTTTTTCTTTCTGTTTCCTCCCACCCTTGCCTTTTATTCTTTCTGCCATATGTCCATCCCAAATGGCACTAACATCTTAGTTGCTGACATCATATTCTTGATTCTCCAGATTCTATGTCTATGGTTTCAGTACGCTTAATCTATTATGCTCTGACAGAAAATACCTGCTGCTTTAGATTTACACAGTGCCTTAAAAATTTTTTTTAAAGAAAATAAAATGTGTTTTCAGTTTGGTCCTCAGTCTAATGGAACAATAGTACCCATGCTCATGAGGTATGCTAGAGCTTTTATTGCACTAATGTTATGCTGAGGTAATGCTTCCATCAATTAAATTATACTGTTAAAATGGGTGTATCAGAGTAAACAACAAAACCTATTATTTTGAAATAACAGCTGTTCTCTTAATTGGTAAGGTGGGGCAAAAAAAAGAGATGATCTTTGAGACAGCTTTTAGTACAGGTTATTTACCATCACTCAGTTTTCATTTCCATAATGCACTGCCTTTCATAACTACTGAAGATGCACATGGCATTTCTCTATGAAATTTTCAGCTCTTCTAACTCTTACAAGAGCACTGCTGACAATATTTTCAGTAGGATTAACAGATTCCAGAAACATCCAGAGTAATTATGTCAAATCAGTTTCTGAGTGTACCATGGACTAAAGAAATGGACTCTTACTCAGAGGTGTTGTGAAAAACATACAGAGTTGAAGGCTATTCATTGGAATGATTCATCTGCATGCAAGTTCTATTTTCTAGGATGATCACTGCTTTCTCTCTTCATTTTAGGAACAGTTTGATTAAATAGTTTTTCCTCTGGACTACTGAGAAACTACTTGTATGCCAGCAACACTACAAATGCAATTTCATTTCAGTAATATGATAGATAAATCAGTTTAAATTGATTGATTTAGTAACAAAATGTTACATTTAAATGTTGCTTAGCATGATCTTGTCTTTTCCTGTTATAAATTAAATTTTCTAAGAGACAGACTTCTCTTAAACATTTCAATACTACACACATGCCTAGGTGCTGGAATATGAATTTCACAACAGAATGTGAAAATGTCAGTTTGTATCACATGCACTCCAACAGAGGCAACATACGAGTTGCTTAGATCATTATATGTCCCTGTTGAAGTATATTTCTATAACTCATTGATGACTATATGAAAAAGCAGTTAATTTCAGTGTACATCCCAGGCAGTCATTCCTACTACATTTCATCATCTCTTGAGTAAATAATGTTTACAGAAAACAGCAAAAGTCAAAAAAAATCACTGTGTAAACTTACAAAATATTTATAAAAGGATTATTGATTCTCTGATGTGGCGTACTGATGCATGGACTCCGAGAGCGGATCAAAGACACCTTGAAGAAACTTTATTAAAATCAAGCAAGCCTTTTATACCTTTACAGTGGGCTGGCGTATCAGCCTGTAACTATGCTAAGTAGTTTTCCACTGTTAGCTTTTTTTTCTATTGCAGACACAGCAGCTTAGCAACTCCCGTTATCTACAAGGCCACAAGCCCTGCAGACAGCTCCATATCTTAAAGTTTCTCTTCTTGCTCCCATGGCTTCCTTCCAACAACCACAACTCTGTCTCTCTCCCAAGGTTGGTTTTCGCTTACTGATGCCGTCGAGCTAGCTCAGGAAATACCCACACTCTAATCCAAAAAGAAACTGGCTGAACTGAAACCTTTATTTTGTTGCAATAGGATTTTCTAAAATCTGAGCTGACAGGAACCTTGTGCAGTTAAACAAGGGGAAATGCAATGTCCTGCACCTGGGGAGGAACATCCCCAGGCACTGATATATGCTGGGGGCCACCCACCTGGAATGCAGCTTGACAGGAAAGGATCTGGGCATTCTGGTGGACACCAGGTTGAACATAAGCCAGCAATGTGCCCTTGTTGCAAAGATGAGTAATGGTATCCCTGGCTGCATTAGACAAAGTGTTGCCAGCAGGTCAGGGGAGGTGATCCTTCCCCTCTGCTCAGCACCAGTTGAGGCCACACCTGGAGGGCTGTGTCCAGTTCTGGGCTCCCCAGTACAAGAAACATGGACATACTGGAGAGAGTCCAACAAATGGCCACTAAAATGACGAAGGGACTAGGGCACCTCTCCTGTGAGGAAAGGCTGAGAGAGCTGGGGCTGCTCAGCCTGGACAAGAGAAGGCTCAGGAAGATCTTACCAATGTATATAAATACATGAAGGGAGGGTGCAAAGAGGATGAAACCAGGCTCTTTCCACTGCTGCCCAGTGACAGGAACCAGAGGCAATGGCCACAAACTGAAATACAGGAGGCTCTGTCTGAACATCAGGAAAAGCTTTTTTAATGTGAGGGGGACTAAACACTGGCACGGGTCACCCAGAGAGGCTGTGGAGTCTCCATCCTTGGAGATACTCAAAAGCCACCTGGACATGGTCCCGGGCAGCTGGCTATAGCTGACCCTGCTTGAGAGGGGGTTTGGAGCAATGACCTCCAGAGGTCACTTCCAACCTCAACCATTCTGTTAATTCTGTAAGTCATAGTACATAACTGAAACTAAAAAAGGATTGTGACAAGATACCACAGTACTTCCATGTTTCTTTGTAGCTGTAACAACTAGCAACTGTGATAATGCCAAATGCAAACTAATAGTTTGTGATAAAGTGTAAGCCAAAGTGAAATGAGTGAAGTTCATAATAGAAGCTGCCATCATGTCCGAGCTTAGTTTACTCTCAGTAATATTATATGTATTTATATAACATGTATGTGAGTACATAAGGTGTGTGTGACATTCATGTACTGCAAAGGGTTAGTTGACCTTATCTTAAGTAAGGACCTGATCAAGTTCAGCAATGGCAGTAATGTGCATCTTCAATGTAAGATCGGTCATAAGCAACCACAGAATATATTTTACAGTGAGTCTCCCTGTTAAGCAGGTTAGTAGTCAGTGTGTCAGTTTTAATCTTAAACTGAACTTCCCTGGAATGGCTTATGCCATGTTTGACTGTGCCTTGGAAAGGAACAGGCACAAGCAGCAGGGGAGACTTATTTTTACATTTCCTTTTCAGTTACTTCTCCAGCTACCACCCTCAATTCCACCTGTTCCCTAAGCAAGTTACATCCATTAAGCACACCCACTAAATATCAAATCAGTGGTATAGAATAATATCTTGCGGAAAATGTGAATAGCTGGGGGAGCAGATTGCAGCAGTAGGAAGTTTGTCATATCTGAGTTCAGTCATGCTGTCAGTCTACTCTAAAGAAACACCTAAACATAAAACACAAGGCGGGCATTGTATGTTCCTGATAAAACCATATTACACTCAGACTTGAAATGATCTTCCTAAAAGTAACTCTTTTCTTTCCAAAATTTATTTTAATTTGAAGTAAACAGAAGCATAACTTTATGTTTCTTGAAACTTATTTTAGGTAAAAGAAAGAATTTTGTTATGACTTCCAAGGCAAGGAAATAGTAAGGATGCTGGGGGCCATATTTTTGTTTGGGGATCACCCCAAGATGCAGTGACATCAACAAGTAGGATCTAACTGGCATTTGAAAAATGGAACATATCATAGCTTCCCATGATCTGCTGCCAACTTGGGACTTGTGAAGAATCAACTTATGTGACTAAATATGAATGGCTGAAGTTTAAATTTAATCTCCTATTTTGGGTTTGTGAGGTTGGGGTGTTTTTTTAATTAGAAGCTATTCACAGTACTTCGTAGGGACCTTGACTTATTTATTCTTTAGGTAAAAAAATCAGAAACAGTGTATTATTTCTAAAAAGACGTTTACTACCAATACAACCAATACAACACATACACCCAAGTTTACAGCTCGCTACCAGCCCAGGTGCTTTCCATGCAGGCAGGAGTAGTGTATACAGTAGCAACTTAAAAGACATTCAGGAATAAGTAGTTACTCTGTTCTCACCCTTTTCCCCCTTCTCTTCACTCCTTCTGCTCTCTACGGAGGAACTCGGAAGCAGGAGGGCCGTGCCCCCTCTCAGACCCGAGGAAGCCGCTTTCGCCCCCCGCGGCTGACAGGGCCCGAAGCCCTGCCCGCCTCCCTGTTCGCTCACAGGAGGCGCTTCGGCAGGGCTGGCCCCAGCCCCTCCCGCTCCCCGGAAGGACAAGTGCAGGGCCCTGGTTGAGGGGAAGGCCTATATCCGCACTCGGACAGCTCGGGACCGATGCCCGGGGAGGCTGTCGGGCACCTTCCCCGACGCTTGGTGGCCACTCGGGGCGGCCTTCTCGCCGCTTCTAGGCCGCCGCCGCCTCACGGCTCGCCAGAACCCGCCTCGCAGCGGCTGCCCCACGAAGCCTCTCCCGAGGGCGGGCGCCACCCCTGCTGCCCCCATGCTGCCACTCTGGAGTTGCCCGCGGCCGCCCCGGCCGCCCCCCGTCAGACACCGCCTCCCATCCCCGCGGGGCACGCCGCCGCCGCCCCCCAGCGCGGGAACAGGCCGCATACGACGCGCTGCCGCCGCTGCCCCAGCCGCGTTTCTCCTCCCGCCGGCCGGTGCACCGCCCCTGCGCGGCCCGCCCCCGCCTCCGTCTCCTCCTCCACCCGCCGGGCCCGCCCGGCAGCGGCGAAGCCTCCGCGGGCCGTGGTGGGCGGTGAGTGGCGGCGGGGCGGGGCGGTCAGAGGGCTGGGGCCGGGGCCGGGCCGGGGCCGCCCCCGTAGGGCGGTGGGAGGCGCCCCCACTTGGCGCCTCGCAGCCTCTGGAGCCACCGGGGGAGTTTGTGGCCGGGAGTCCCCGCTGGTGATTTCGTCCTGCCGGACTCGGTGAGCGTCTGGGGCGGGGACCTGCGGCAGGACGGCCCGAGCTGCCGGCCTCCCTCTGGCCCGCCGCCGTGCTTGGGGGACGCGCTGGGGTTCCCGGCCTTCCGGGGTGGCAGCCGCCGCCCGGGCGCCCTCCGGCCTCACGGGGAACGAGGCCGATCCCTCCGGCTGCCCCGCCGGGGGTTGCAGAGTCACTGCTGGCAGCTAGGCTCGGCCGGCCCGGGGCGGCGCGGGCCCGCCGGTGCCTCCCGGTTCCCCCCCTTGCCTTCGGAGCTCTCCCGGGCTCCCCAGAGTCTTACCCCGCCTCCCGCTGGCAGGCCTCTAGAAGCAGCCCTACAGCCAAGCCGAAGGGCTAGCCTCGGTTCGCGCCTGAGCCCGCAGTAGGGAAAGTTGGCGGTGTGCTTTGCGGGGCAGGCGGGGGTGGCCGGGGACGGGAGCCCTTCTGGTGGCTGGCTGCCGCCGAGCTGGGCCTGCTGCGGGCCCTCGGCCGGGACCCCGCCCGGGACCCCGGTCTGGGGTGGGGGGGGTGTGCTCCGGGAGCCGGAGCCTGGCACCGTGGGGCTTCTGCTCGTCTCTGCCGAAGCGCTAAGGTCAAGCTTAAAACCAGAGGTGAAGTAACTTTTGTGTTTGTATAGTGGTTAAAAATACTCGTGCTGGTTTAGCGGGAAAGTATTTTAATCTCTTGTGTTTTCCTGGGATTGTTTGAAGGTTGACTGAACTCTGTTGGTTTATTTATAACTTGATGTAGAAACATAATACAGAAATGCATTTACTTGTATCAGTGAAATATTTTCTGGTTCAGGGAAGCTTAATTTGGGCAAGCAAGTTGTCTGAAGTACAAAGAGTATGTCTTACAGTAGTAAGTGTAGTTACAACACATAAGTTGCTGGTGCTTGTAGCATCCTGCTGGGATTTTAGCATCTTTTCAGTGGGGGTAGTTGTTGGCTGAGTTGAGCAGTGGATCTTTGGTTTTGGCTATGCTACCTTCACCTTTACAAGGGCACCTTTAGGTCAGTATTCTGAATGTACAGAATTAAAAAATACAGTTTGTAAGTTTGTAGCCAGACACCCTCTCCAGTGTTCCTTGCAAATTGTTTAACTTGAGGGGAATTACTTTTAAGCACCGGGAGCGCTCTGAGTTATTCTGTGGTAGCAGCGTATGCCTGCACCTTGCTGCTGCCTGTCTTATAAAAGCTGAGTTTTCACTAAGCGCTTTTATGAAAGTTTCCTTATTTAAGGAACTTTATAATAGAGAACAGAGATCCTCACATCATTTAGGAGAGGGCTTACAGTGAAAGTTAAAAGGCCTTCTCTTGTAAGAAACTGTAAGACCTCTCCCTTCCTGACTTAGTGGTTGGTTTTTTTTTTGTATGAATACTATTTTTTTGTATAGTTGGATATAGTAGTAAATAGCTTATTTTTGGATTGTATGTATTACAATTGGAAATGGCCATAAAGAGCATCTTTAGTGGTGTCCCTCACCTCATTTCCAGTGGCAGAGTTTTACATCTCCTCCTTTGCCTTCTTACCTTTCTTGTCTCTCTCTGTTGCCTGATTAGGTGGTGGCTGTGAACCAGGCCCTTGATGCATAGTGAAATTTTTCTATCATTATGGACACGTCGGTACTGTTCTGTAAAAAGTTAGGGGCTAGTCTTTATTTCTTGCATGTGTAAGTAGAACATTAGATTCAAAGTAGTTATTTGTATCCAGTATTTATAGGATTGATTAATTCTAGTGTTTATCTATACTTCAAAATCAGTTTTTATTTGGTTTATAGCAGTGGCTATTCTGGCACAATGCTATATATGGTCACTCTTACTCAACAATAGCTGTTCATACTTGGAATTACTGAAGAATGTATAAATACATCTTGAAGTTGCTGTCAGCCTTCTTGCTCTTTGCTATGCTTTTTGTTTAACTAATTATACAAGTATATTCAGATTTTAAGTGTTTACTCTGGTTTTATATTGTAACCCTACTACCTGATAATTAATCATTATTCTCTTCTTTTACAGCTAAAATGAACTCAGATCCTGATCCCCCCTCAAGTCCCTCTCACCCCCAGCTGCATCTTGGAAGGTCCCAGCTAAACGCTGCTGCTGTGGACCATAGTGAGAACAATCAGAACTCGGGACCATCTTCAGGGGATAGTGCAACTTTTTCTTCTTCAGTTCCTGGCTACTCCCGTAGCAGGGAGAAAGCTGAAAAAAGTGGTAAATATGAAAGCAATTTCTGTGCAAAATTGGCTTATAGTAAACTTTGGGAGATTATTTTGTGTATATGTATTCTAAAATCTGTTTAAAGAGACACTGTAAAGTAGGAAAATAAATTTCTGCAGTTTATTTTAACCTGTTGTTGTGGAAGAGACATTTCTTCTGCAGCTTACCCCATGCATATGTTCAAGTTTTCCCATCCAATTTTTATTATGCGTACAACACAACAGGAAAGGAGTCTATTTGAAAAATTGGCAGGAAGAATTAAATGTAATTTATGATAATATTAAGGTTTTGATTTAATTTCTTCAGTTGGCTACACTGTGTGCTAACTCTAGCTTTAATATGAATTCTGATGTGGATGAATAGATACTACTATAATGTAGACTGAGGGAGTAGTAAGCTGATATGTGAAAACAGAGCAACAGAAATGAAGATTTGCAGGCAGATAAGAAGTTGGATTAAGAATCATGATACACTTTGAAAGGCAGAATGGTATTATTTTTCCCCTCCCCTCACTGTGAAGCCATTGAGTTTCAAAGATTGAGAAGACTGACGGGATGAGAGAAATGTCTTGTGCAAAAAGGTAGAAAAAAAAAATACCTGGCTCTTGTGTTCAGCTGCTGAGTTCAAGTTTTAAATTCAATTTGTAATCTGACACTTGTGCAAGAAGGTCTTGTGTTTGAGGTCTAGCAAAATTACTACTCCTTAACTTTCTTTAAAATTGGACTTTTGATTCTGAAACTGCTTATGTGCTTGCCCTTGCATTCATAAATGAGTCACTCTATTGAAGGTAATAAGGCTATCCATGAGTTTAAAATTATTAAATGTGTGAATATCTACATGGCGTGTATCAGATGCAGCTGAGCTCTGCACATAGTTCAGGCCAATATTGTGGCTGTGTTAGCACATCTACTGTTTGCATCTAATTCAGAATTGGCTGCTGCAGTGTTCTGGGTTTTTTGTTACTAAAAGGCACGTTCCAGATGGAGGTATCATTACCAACTTTGTCATCTCTCCCACTGTGAAAGTATTCAGAGATGATGGAGAATTGACACTTCTAATGTTAATTACATGATTATTAATTTAGGATCAGTGCTAACAGGTGTGTTTTCTTCCTTCATTCTCAAGTTTCTTAGTATGCTTCAACAGGCAAAGAATAGCAGTAGTATTAGGATGGCCTGCAGTTATCTTGGTCTTTGTTATGACCGAAAGAGGAAAACATAGGTTTCTGTTGTTGGTGTCCACATTCACGCAAGATTCTGAAAATACAAACTGTCAATCTAGTGGTGGTTTACACAGATTCTTTCAGGTATTCTTCTCTAGCCAATTTGGAGATTTTCTTACTCTGTATAAATATTGGGCTTTTTAAAATCATATTGATTTCTGTCATGGCTCTCTTTACAGGCCTGTGTACCCTATGCAGTTTTGTATTATAGATGCTTTTGTTTATAGCCTTGTAAAAGAGGACTTCAGAGCACTGATGTATTTCTCCGTTTCAGTTGTGACTCATCTGTTCCTATGAAAATCTTCTCAGTGCCTGGTGCTACTGTCATTGCCCTTTCCACCCCCATCTTAATATATGCACGTGTTTAATGCTACAGAATGAGATACTATTGCCGTTGTGTCATGCTGGAGTCTCTTAACCAAGATTTTATTGGATTTAGATCGCAAATGCATTTGATAAGATCATGTTTCTTCATCCAGTATTTTCTTCTACAGTTATTTTGGTCTGATGTTATTTGTCATAATAATAAGTTTCTACTGTGAGGGTGATGGAGTACTCGCACAGGTTGCCCAGAGAGTTTGTAGACTCTCAGTCAGTGAGGATACTGAAAAGCTATCTGGACATGGTCCTAGGCAATCAGCTGTAGGTGGCCCAGCATGACCAGAGCAGAGTTGGAGCAGATAGTGTCCAGAGGTCCCTTCCAACCTCAACCATTCAGTGACTCTTGATTTATTCTTGCCAACGTATCTGTATTTCTGAACAGTGCTTTTCCTTCCAGTCTCTACTTACCTATACTGTGTTTAAGGCTATAGCATCAACATGAATGTTAAGTAGTTTATTTCCTGGAAACACCCGTCTCTTATTCCTGCAGCATGATCCATATCTTGTAGCATAATCCAGTAATTTAATGAATGCCCTGGCTCTGACTCAGTAAAGCACTTAAGCACACACTCATCCTCAGCTGCACAGGTACTTCATTTGTATCGAACTCACTGTAGGTTTTTTCTTAGCAATTTTCAATCTATCTTCTGCTAATATATCATTAGGTAGTGTTTTTGTTAGTCCTTGTATATTTCGTTTCGCAATGGGAAGAGTGCTTTGTGAATTTATTGTGGAAATCAAATCTGAATTTAATGAAAAAAATTTCAGTTGTTGAGCTTGAGATGACTTATAAATGTTGAGGGTTTTTTGGTTTTAAAAAAGAAAAGGTGGGTGTTCCTATTTCTACTCAAAGCCCTTGCGTTCTCTAGAAAATTTCTGTTTATGTAAGTTAGGGTTTTGTGTATGTATTAGGAATAGAATAAATATCAATATGTCAACTCTCATGTTTAAACTGAAAAAAAAAAAAAAAATAGTTGCTTTTTCAAGGATGCTCCTGGACAGGACGTTTATTAGCGAGCAAAGCATATACACTACTAATTAGGACTTCTGAAACTTTAAAACCATTGAGTCATCAGTATTCATGCAAGCAAATTACAGGAGAGTTGCCAGTTGCTTAAACACAAAAGTTCTGTCATTATTTTAGTAGTCTGTGCCAAGAGGAACACAGTGGATAGTGAGGAAGACCAATGGCTGCTTGCTAATGAAGTCTGGTGAAGTCTGTTGAAACACTGGCTCAAATCTCCTGACACTTTTTTATGCCTCCCAGGCGCACAGTTTCTGTCCAGCTGCTACATACCCCTTTTTGGTATCTGTATTTCATCCACTCTATACATCCTCCTTCCTTGAGATACAGCCCTAAAGCAATGCAAAAAGAAATAGCTCAGATGACAGTTCTGGAGGTTGCAACACCGGATTCTCCAAATAGGCTTAAAAACATCATTCTTGTTAGTGGATCCACTTCCTCTATGTGTACACAGAGCAGAGCTAGGAAGAAAGGACCTTCAACATACTTAATTAGCGTGTGAATATCTGAATACTGCTGCTAGTAATGTAATGTTTTTGGAAGAGAGACATGAATCCACATTCCAGGTAAGTTTTCTGTTTTGCTGGGCTAGAGAGCAGCTTTCTGTGGCCCAGTGGACGTTTCACTTTTGGTTCAGATGAAAAGAAAGCAGAGTTGAGAGAAATTTCTCACAGTACGATAGTGATCTGATACTTGCCTGCGATATTTGGATTGAAGTAACTGCTTCAAGTCAGCCATGATGGTAACTTGAACTGGACTGTCTGTCACCCCAGGTAACACCATTTCTTGTAATGCTTAAGTCCTTTCAAGCATGTGAAGTGTCTTACGTAAAAATGGACTGCCTGCCAGTCAGCAGGTAAGAGGATGTCCTAGGATAACAGAGAAATCTGGGAGACAGTGTGAAGGTAACGATCTTTTATATGTGGATGAAAAAGATTTTATTTGGGGTTTTTTGCATCATTCATGTACATTTGCTAGCCAGTAAGGTTGGAGAGGCGGAATCACGTAGGAATTAAGAGGTGAGAGTTTGGGAAGTTTTTGACAGCATTGTAATGCTAAGTTGCAATGCTTGAATCTTTTTGATTAAGGACTTAATTTTTGTTCTGTCCTTGTTTTTGCTGTTAAGGAAATATGCACAAATATCTTGCTCTGAAATTGAGAACATATGGGGAAGGTATTTGTACTGAGAGCTTTGCAGACAGAAATAAATTTGTTACGTTTTGTTTGTAGATGTGCAGAGTTCTGCTTGTACTTAAGAAGGTTATGAGGTGCTTTTGTATCTCTTGGAAGAAAATTATTTTATAAACTGCGTGACTTAGAATTTATAAATAGTACAAAAAAATTCTTCTAAACAGTTTACGATATATTGTAACAATGTAAAACAGTGTGTCTCCAACCCATTGCTAAATGATAGCTAACAAATATGGAACCTCTCTAATTTACAAATATTTTCAGAGTGTTAACCTCTTCCACTTAAGGTTAAAAAGAATCTTTGCTTCAAAGCTCTATTTTAGCGCCTATATGTCTTCATTTTCTGGCAGTTTGCTTGTACACACTAACTCTTGATGCAGAGTGAAATGTTTGTGCGAAGCCTGAAGAAATCTCACAAAAATCTTTGATTATTAGAAGAGGAGTATTATGCCTTGGAATATTAATTACTTAAAAATTTATCTGTCAGTTTATAATGCCCCTTCAAATTTTACCTGCAATTACTCAGACTTCTGGAAAGCTCATTTGCCAAGCATTGCTGTAGGGGAGAAAAGATTCTATCTAAACAAAAGTTAATGACTATTTTCAGATAAAATTTTGGGACGTCATCATAGTTGGTGCAGAACAATGGGAATTGGCTTTCTCAGATCTGCTGCTATTGCTGTCAATAACCTGCTGGTGTTTTTACCATAGATAGGAGTAGTATTAGACACCCATGTATTTGAGGAAAGATTATCCGTCTTTGCCCCTTTCACTGTTTGAAATGCATAAATGTTTTCTTTGGCTGATAACAAAGATACTGATAACACTTTTTGCATTCACACAATGAACCTGATTAAGAATCCTAGAATCATAGAACGGTTTGTGTTGGAAGGGACCTTAAATGTCACCTAGTTGCAACCCCCCCGCCACGGGCAGGGACACCTTCCACTAGACCAGGTTCCCCCAAGCCCCATCCAGCCTGGCCTTGAACGCTGCCAGGGATGGGGCATCCACAGCTGCTCTGGGCAACTCATAGTGAAAAATTTCTTCCTAACATCTAATCTAAATCTATCTATCACCACATGCCCTTGTAAAAAGTCGTTCAGCTTTCTTGTAAGCCACCTTTAGGCACTGGAAGGCTGCTGTAAGGTCTCCCTGGAACCTTCTCTTCTCCAGGCTGAACAGCCCCGACTCTCAGCCTGTCTTCACAGGAGAGCTGTTCCAGCTCTGATCATCTTCGTGGTCCTCCTCTGGACTTGTTCCAATGGGCCCATGTCCTTTTATGTTGGGAACTCCAGAGCTGAAAAGTGCCCTAGCTCAATCTTCTTCCACCTTCCACTTAGGAAGTCAATCTGTTAGTTTATGATAACAAAATGTTTGATCTAGCATAGTCCCAGAGTGTTAGAAAGGTAGAAATGAGCAGCCAGAGGGTAGAAGGGGAAGAACTATACTCACATTAGTAGATTTATGTCATGAAATAGAGGCTCTGTAAATTGTTTGGTGTTAAGGACTCAAGGTTCCTCTTGTGCACATTTAAAAATTTAATCTAGTGAGTGGTTGGAATATAATCTGTTAATTGAGTTTCCTCCAAAAGGAACCTGGTGTGTTCCACTGTGCAGACAGAATGCATTAGATGGAAAGAGTTGAAAAGTTAAAAGCACATTACTCATCTGAACCAGTTCTCTAATATAATGTATCTGCATTCAGCAGCAGCAAAAACTGGTAACCTCTGGAGATATTTTACAGTGGCTTTGGAGGAAAACATTTGGAAGTACCTAGTACCTGTACATTCATCTTCAAATAAAACTGGAACAAATCCCTGCTACACTACAGTACTCTTGAAACTCATGCTGCTAGAGGGCCCTTTGCAGCAGCAGGCAGCACACTTCATTGAAAAATTTAGGTGAGACTGGAAACAGTAAACTGGGAAATGAAACCAATCCTTTTCAGTCAGTTAATTATTAGAAGTGCTTACTAGGCAGGGTAAGGCTCTGTGGACTTGCAAAGCAATTGTCTTGGGTCTTTTTTAAGGGCCACTTTTGATGGTAACCTGATGAACTGCTAGAGTGTGTTTGTGGTGAAGAGCTTAAACTGCAGAACTGCTGAAATTCTCTTGAGCATTGTGTAGGTTCTTATGATAACTTTAGATCTTCCTCTACAAAAATAAGTGAGCTTGGTGAGGTTTATCTTTCTTGCATCGCTTTTCTGCAGGTTGTGGGTCCATCGTTGTCCTGTCACGCCCCCCCCCCCCCCCTCCCCCCCCCCCCCCCCCCATTTGTTTGGGTTTTTTTTGGTGGAGAAGGTTAATAATGATGATTATCAACTGAGAAATTACAAAAAGCTTGCTTATTTTTAACTTTCCAGTTGTGGAATGTGTTAGATTTATCACAGCTAACCCATAAAGGATTTAATCAGAGATGCCTGTATGGAAAAAGCAGCAAGGCTGTCTCATTGGTTGTGTGCAAAATTATTTTAATGACTTTAAATGATCATTGTACAATAATAGCTATGCTAGAAAGAAACACCTTTTAAGAATAGTTTTCCCCTCCACTTTTAAAATTTATAGTCTCTATAATATCGTCATCCTTAGTTTTCCACCTACTTTCTTTCCTTTTTCCACCATGCTTTTTTTCCTTTGTTTTATTGCTCTCCTGACAACTTGCATTCATTTTGTGGGGGTGCAGAAGTTGCTCCCTTTTCAACTTAATGCTATTTGATGACTTGCAGTTGTGGTATGACTAAGACTGTTATCATATCTACAAATGTATTGCTGCTCCCAGAGAAAGAAAAGTTGAGTCCTAGACTTCAACACCTCTGTAAACAAATGTTATTCTCTTCTCTCCCATCCTTGTTATCACCTTTAAAAATAAAATGTCTGTCAATGTATGTTAATACAAATATTTTCATTTGTTCTTGGGGCAAGTAAGACCATCTTAAGAGCTAACCATGGAAGTGCATGGAAGAAAAACATGCAATGTACTCGTGATTGAACCAGACCCTTACTTTGCAGTTAAGATAAGAATCCAGGAGGCTTCTGAGTAAATGAAAAGATTCAACATTCGCTGATAAGCAAATAAATATCTGAAGTTAATAAAACCATTTATCAGAACAATGGTGTTTGTAGCACAAAATACTTCTCCAGTCTCTTCCTCTGTGTCATTATATTCTGTATGTACAAATCATGCTTATGATGTGGTGCCTAATGCCTGCTTGCTTTTTGAGTGGAATGTCAATCTTTCCAGAAACTTTACTCCTACATAGGTACTGCACACAGTGCCACTGGACTCTCGGAGCTTGTGGAAAGTGAGTAGGAGGATTTCTCCAGAGACTCAAACTGGCTCTGCTGAACACCGAAAGCTCAACAGTACGATCCAGGGAACACATAAAAGCTATTAGAACCTACATTTTTTTTGTTACAAACAACTTTTTCTACAAGCTGGTAATAGACCATCTACCTGTGGACGAACAGTTTAAATCTTTTTCCTGAAAGAAATCAGACACCATTAACTTTGGAGGTATGCTTACATAGCATCTTCTAGCTAATGAAAGGATTTCTATTCTGCCATTAATATGTATATGCCTTCACTTCTAAGTATGTCTGAGATTCCAGAAATCTTGTTTCATAGTGAAAACAAAATCTAACAAAGCTGTATGCTGTTCCCTGAAGGTTTTGAATTTGTTGGGTTTTGATTAACTTACCGGACTTGTGCTTACAGAATGAACTTTTTCTGCAAAAAAATCCTGTGTAATACTCTTATCAGAATTACCACTATACACTTCCAAAAGGGACTGGAGGCATTTTATAGGATGTGACTCCAAAAGAAATACCTTCTAGGGAGATTTTGCACATGTTGATAACCATGGACAGGCATGCCCTTCAGCTTTCATTTTGCTACTTTTTCTTTGACTATTGCTTGAACAAATACACCTGCATTATTTACTTAGTATGTGCATGCATTCTTGTTGCTTGCTTCCTACCTAATGCTATAAAATCTTGGTATTTCAGCAGGGTAAAATTTTCTTCATACCAGCAAATGAACTATTGCTGAGAATCTGCAAGAAAATTATTTTCTATAGCTAGTACATTTAATTTGTGAACTTCTTAAAGCTTCAGAGCAGTCTGCGAATAGAGTTTTTGCAGGTGGGTTGTCTTTAGAAGCTGGAGGCTTAATTTTTTTTAAGAAGCCAAGCAATGCTTTTTCTCTTTTAGTTAATTTTAGCTTTGCTCGACAGAAAGCATTGAAATCCAGCGGACAGAACACGTTTTGGGGCCCTTACACGTAAACTAAGGATGAAAAATTAATGTTAAAAAATGACTGGCTTCCAGCAAGCTGACTTCCCTTGCGGATGTTTATGGTAATAATTAAGGTGATATGCATCCTTTCTGTGCACCACCCTACCTTCCTTTGGGACAAGATTTATAGCATGTTTTTGAGCTGTTACTGGCTGTTTCTTTTTCAAGCTAATCCAGTGCTGGGTTAGATAGCTACAGTTTAATATAAACTCTGGTTTCGCTGATGAAACTTGTGGTACAGAGTGCATTTATAAATTAATGATAGTAGAACAGTTAGACTCTATCTGCAAGTACTATTTAGGAACTTTTATTATCTTCATGTTAAGTATGGAATAAGTTTATATGTTGCACTTCAGAGGCATGTTTTTGTGGAAATATCTAGACATAAAAGATATATTAAAAATCCAGCTTCATGTTCATCATAATGAAAGTCATGAAAGAGGCGTTTTTGAATACAGTAGCTAATCTTGTGTCTGTATTTTCTGTGTCATGCCTGTCTCCACCTGCACATTTATTTGTTCAGCTTACCTTGTGGAGCGTGGTGGGAAAGGTGGAGTTGAGCAGCAGACATAGGTTGTTTATATCAGTATCCTCTCGAAGTAAAAGTGAGCAATTTTCTTTGTGGTTCAGGTGATACTGCCTCTCACATTCAATTGCAGTAAGGCCTTCTTGCTAAAGTGGTAAAGTGATGTGTGTCTGAGGCTTCAAGTAAGTAACACCACTGTGCAATGTGACAAAGATCAGTTCAGACATCAGTACGCTTCATGGTATATGGAGAATTTGTTCATGTGTGGGAGAAGATGTAATGTCAAAGACTACTTTCTTTCCTCCCTGCTCCCACCCCAGTGATTTAGCTGATGGAAAGACCTGTGGATGAAAGCTTGTTCCATACTACTCTTCATCGAGCATGTAAATTACTCTTGTCAGTTAATGACATGGAGCTGAGGGAAATGTTTGACATCCTGTGACTTCTTATAAGTACAAAACCCACTTATATTAAGTAGTGAGCTTACTGGATAAAGCTAATAAAAATACAAAGTAGGTTTGTTTTTTTTTCTTCTTCTGGATGCTATCCAGCTTTATCTTCTCTCCTACCTCAACTAACAATGGAGTGTTACTGTTTGTGAACTGTGTGTGAAGGCTTGAAGTTGATACCAATGCTCAGTATTAATATTGGAGAACCTGAATGGAGACAGGCTTTTTCAGGTTCGGATTCTTGTTACCTTTTTCATGAGAGTCCTTTACATTATTTATAATACGCCTGTTAGACCCAGGGAGCTGTTTCTAAATGCAGTGCTAGTGCTGTCCTTACTTGATTTTATTCATATTTTACTGAGATGTTGAAAGTGTTCAATAGCAGCTGTTTCTTTCTCAGAATGTTCTTTAGTGCCTTGCAGCCTAGAGATTTCCTTGTGCAGTGGTAAGCAGTGACATCTTTATATTTGATAGTGCTTTCTGGGATTTTTCTTCTACCCTTGGTCTGTCCAGTTGCTCTTTAAATTCATATAAATATTTGACATTGGCCAAATACTTTTAATTTGTTGATGCCCTTAAGTTTTCAGATTTGGTAAGACATAGAATAGTCTCTCCATTTACCTTCTCCATTTTGCAAATTCTTCATATATCTACTATCATTCTCCTCAGCTTCTTCCCAAGGTTAAAGGCCCTGATAATGGTATCTTACTAGCACTGATCTGGGTTTGGGGGTGTGTGTGTGTGTGTGTGTGAAACTGTGTGTTACAACTCCAAGGTTTTATTATGGGTGTAACAGTTCAGAGCTTATCACTGCATTTACAATGATAAGCGGTCTTCTTGGTTTGCATTTTACTGCATTTCTTCTGGCCTATTATAATTTAAGCAGTAATGAAATCCCTTTGCAGGTTTTGTTTGGGGGTTTTTTGCAACAGTTGTTTCTGAGATTTTTTTTTTTTTTTGGCCTGCGTAACACAGAATCATCAACACTCAGTCAATTCCTTGTTGCCCCTCCTTTTTTTTTTTTCATTCACACATGAATGCGTTGAATAATATAAGCCTTATTGTATATCTCTGTGTGTCTAAACTGATAATCTTTTCGCTAAAAGAATGAGAATTTTATGTGTTCTGAATTTTTTAGTTCTTAATCTCTTACTTATTCATGTAACAGCCTACATTGTTCAGAGGAGTTCTGTGAGGACTTACTAGCTAGCTTTAGAGATAGAAACATGAGCTGGATTCACCTGTCCTTTAACCTTTTGACTCCTTCAGGAACATCCAATGTCAAGGCATTTTACACAAGATTATCTGATTTTACCCAGTATATCTTTTTTGCCCCTTCCATAGGCTTAAGATTTATTTTTTTTCTTTTACATATTTGCCTTGTATAGATACCAGATTTAATGGTTACTGTAATCGTGGACCTTTCTGGTATCATACTTGCTGGTTTCCATTTCTCAGTTTTAAGTGAGAGGCTACATGCTGCTATGTGTAGTTCAACAGAACACTTGGATGAACAATAAAGAGAAACTATTTAAACAGAGTTAATAGAAACCATAGCTTCTTTGTTTAAGTTTGAGATTCCAGCACAGAAGCTTCTCTATGCTGTTCTCTGGCAGGGATGGAAAAAAAACCCAAACATATTTTCGTAGATCTTTTACTGCAACTTCACAACTTTCTCTTTTTCTCAAATATTCAGTTGCCCTTGAATTGTCCCTAGGTCCTGTAGTTTACCTGCTAAGCTCGCTGTTACTTGTCTGCTTGAAAAAGGCATTAAAAGGTGCTAACAGGTTCTGCATTTAAGTGTTCTTGAGATTTTTTTCTCTTGATCTATGGTGTTATATATTTTAATTCTGTTGCTTTTTCTATTTTTCTTTGTTTTGTCATCACCTTAAGTTTATGGTGTTGCATTCTTATATCTAAAAACTTTATTTCTCCTTTTTTCTTTTTCTTTTTTTTTTTCCCCTATCTGGCTTTACGTTTAAATATGACTAGCAGATTTTGCTTTTGACACTCTTGTCTGGGTACTTGCTTTTACAAGAGTAGCTCACAAACCTCTTAAACTAGGTTCTGTGCATCGCTCAATTAGAAGCAAAAATTGTTTTCTGTCTTTTGGTTTCTCTGACTGGTTACTTCATTGAAGTATTTATTAAATGTATCTAAAATCTTATTGTGATATCTTTTTTGAATATGATACTTTCTGTGAGGTAGTTGAGGTCTTTATTGCTGCTTTCTTGGCCTTTTTGCTGCTCTGTGTTTTTCTCTGTGTGTGTGTCTTAGTAGTGTTTGTTCAAACAAAAGGTCAAGGAAACTGCATTTTAAATCCTGTACTTTAAAAAAAAACTAAAAAGCCTAGGACTGAATGTATCAGATTCATAATTGTGCATACACTTAACCTCTTCCTCACTGTTTCTCATCACTTCAGGAGCATTTGCAGTACTAATAAAATGGGAAGGCAAATAGAGAAATCTTGTTTCATATCTTATCATCTCGGATCCTTTATTCTCCCCAACACATGGGTGTTTTCCTACTCCTCCTGCATGTTCCTGTCACTTCTTTTTGTGAGCCCAAATGAATGCTTGTAGTCGTGATCATATAAAGTGTGTATGCTATACAGGTTTCCTTCATACACTTAGTGTGGGTGTTGCTTAATGCATTAATCCTTTGTTCAGTAGAGTTCCCATGTAGCTTTAATATTCATTTGTAAAACCCATAATTTCTTTTAAGCTTATATATTTCAAATGAATACTTTGCCTTCGTTATTGGTTCCTGTCTGAGAAACTGCTTTCAGTTTTCATTTTATCCTGTTCTCATTAGGTTTCCACTGTTCAAAGCACTTGGTAGTACCCAGCTTGTGTTTGTATTAAACAAAAAAAAAAAAAAAGACTTACTGTGCATGATAACATAACTGTCTTGGCGCTGGCCCCCAATAACTGCGTGAACAGGTAAGATCTTAAGCTCAAAAGGCATAAAAGATTGTGATCCTTTGAAATACCAATTTTTTGCTTTGGTATTCCTCGTTCATGGTCTTGTTTTATCTGGAAATCAGGTGCTGTAGCTGTGACTGAAGATGAGCTGTGTGCACCTGGCCAGGGGGTGATAATAGCAGGCAAGGTGCTGAAACGCCCTTGTCCTGGGTAAATCCACCCTGCTGAGAGCTTTAATGTGTTAGCGTTGGTAGGAAGGTAATTCAACAAAGACTTACTCAATATGCACTCTATTGACTCTTTCTGCATGAAATAACTTCAGTAGTTTGGGTTTGGTTTGGTTTTTTCTACTTTTTTTTTTTTAATTTTTTAAGGAAAGCAATGATTCCTAGCAGTTAGAAGAGCACTTAGTAAATTGAGGGTGTTTTATGTGATAGATGTGTATGATCCATTCTGTATGTATATATACACAACTAAAATCTTATGTGAAAGGATTATTATTTATGTGCCTTTATATATTTTAGAATTTGTGGATGGAAGTGTCATACACTGTCACTTAAAATGAGCTTTTTTTAAAAACAATGCTTGTCTAAAATGCATGTAAAACATTTTTCTAAATACGTCATCAGGCACTTTGCAACAAGTCAACAATGATGCACACATGATGTGTTTCAGTTGTACATGTTAAGGATATTAGAAAGGTTGGGAATCTATTGCATCCGTCATTGATTTGTGCTAGAATACTAGGAACCACAGTATACTCTGGTGGTCTATAAAATCTATTGCATTGAAGCGATTTCTTACTTAGATTGTGTAAGTCCGTTCTTCAAAACCCTGTATGGATGTTGAAGAGTTTTTTGGGTTTTAATCCTTGATGTAGTCCAAAGACAAGGCATACATACGTTATTAAATCAGTGATGGCATCTTTCTTTTAGTGCTTAAAATTTTTAAGTGACAAATATCTTGCAATCTTGCTTGAACTGATCCTCTACTATGGATTAACTGCCTTTCTAACACCGTAACTGGTAAATTTCAGAGGTAAGGGACAATAATTTCATCCTAACATAGTATTGCATAGTATTCTTTAAAAAACTGAAATGTTTACTTTTGCAACATTTCTTATTTCTGGTCAAAACCTAACAAACAGTAAAAATGCCTGCCTATGCTGAAATGAATGCTAAATTTCCATTTAAGCCTACAGCAGCAAAGCTGGAATCTTACTGTATGTAGTCAATGTGTCAAGTAACGTTAAAAATCACAGAAAGTAAATAGTCTTTAGTTTTCATCAGCCTGTTTACAGCCTACCTATATAAACATCTGGTTTTAGACTTCTGTATTCTGAGTATTTTTCCTGGACTTGTAAAACATAGGTTTTACTAGTAAATGGAAATGACTCAAGTAATGTTTTGATAGCACCTTTAAAGCCTATCTGTTAATAATATGTGGGTTAAGCTTACTTTTCTAAATGCTGTGTGTGACTGTGAAATGTGTACAGGTCTTTATCAGTTTCATTGTACTGAGTCTTGTTAAAGTGCTTAAATAAAATAGGTTTTAAGTGACAGCTTTAACCTGTTAAATGATAAGCTTGAATATCAAAAATGGATATTTCTGTAGCCCTTTGGCAGTTTAAATGCTTTCTGTAGTATGAGGACATATGTGCTGCAGACTTGTAAGTAAATCTACATCCTTTGCAGATCATAGATAATTTTTCCCCCACTTTTTTTTTTAGTGGAGCTGAGAAAATTAAAGGATAACCTATCATTTCATCCTTTAGCTCGTCTTAATCACAGAGAATAATAAAAATAAAACATTAAGATTTTATTAATAATGTCCTTGTTCCAATATCCACTGAATAATTTGTGTTGAGTGACCTGATTCTGTGTAGGTAGAATTAACTAAATTGGGAACTAAACCACAGAGCAGCCTGGTGATGAGCTGTGGTTTACAGTATCTTGGTGGCAGAGTAGGAACTACAGCCAAATATCAAGTACTAACCACCCTTTCATGTCCCTGTCCTGTCTTTTTTTTTTTTTTATATATGAATGCTATGTGCCGCCTAAAACTTGTGTGCTTTCACTTGCCTATTTTCATTTGAATGACTGCAGTGCTTGTGCACCTTGAATAACTGATAGACTTTATTGGCTTATATAAATGCACCTGACACACAACAGCTAGTGAAGTCTAATTGTCATAAAAGATACATGAAGTGTTGCAAGATAAATGTTCCTCTCTTCTTGAAATTTTTGTATTCAAGACAGTGTAAAATTTGACATTAGAAAGACATGAGTTTTTAGCAAAGCTGGAAAATAAAAGCTGCTACTGACAGCATTTCCATTGCAGTATTCTTATGTGGGAGGAATACACATCAAGAGATTTTTCCAACTAAAAACACGTTTAAGAACAAGGGTGATAAGTTACAGATCACAACTTCTTGGGGTTTTATGGTGGGTGCATTGACTCTTGTATAGTATTTGTTCTAGTGTTGAGTTGAATTAAAAGAGCGTTGTTAGTCCTTGTTCCAAAACTGCCCTAAATACTTTGAGAAAGTAAATTGACATGGCAGCCACAAAACTTAAGTTGTTCATGCTTTTGTCTTTTTACTTATCCTCTTGCTTATTCTTTAAGCAAAGAAAAAATATTGCTAGTTACAGGAACATTGATACTAAACTATTCTACATTTGATCTCCAAAACACTCCACAACCTGCCTTTCTGCCCTTGCCCTACAACTACAGAACCAACCCACAAACATAACTTTATTTATCTTTTATTTGTACTTATAGGTCACATGTGAGAGTACATAGAAGTGATAACTGAGCAGGAGTGATTGGGCAGCAGGTTGAAAATAGCAGCAGAAAGCCTTTCTTTCCCCTGGCAGTCAGCTCTGATAGAACAAATATTTCAAGATGCTTGCTGTGGTACCAGCATGTTTTATTTTCTTCTCTCAATGAGGGTGGTACCATAAGGCTGCACATTTTTAATTTTGCTTTTTGCTTTTTTACCTTCTTTGCAAAGAATATTATATGTTAATCTGCAATGTAATTACAATACATTAACTTTATACTGGTGTTAAAGAACCAATATGGGAATGCTTTACAGCTTTCTATTATAGTAAGTGTTCTTATCTAACTGACATTCATCTGAACAAGAAGACATGGAAAGGGTCAGAGCCTTCCTTGCTCCTATGTCTGACAAGTGGAGCAGGAGAGAAAGGAAGCTGCTATGCTTGTACAAGCTGCCAGAAAACTGCCTTTCTTATTAAGGCTTATATCAGTTTAGCAAATGACTTTCTGTAGTTTGCTTTTTGTGTGTGTGTGTAAATTCCACTTAATTAGCAAAAGCTAACTTCTGAATGGTGCCTCCTGTATTGGTTTATCCAGACTATTACCGAAATATTTGTGGTGTTCTCCTATCAACATGTAGAAACCCCTGAACAGAAAAAATTGCATTGCCAAGGCGGTTGCTGCCAAAATTTTGATGCAAAAGAAGTTAATGGATGTGAAAGCACAGGAAGGAACAGGAGAGTACTGCCTTACCCAACTTTTCTCATTTGAGTGGTGTAAATGGATGAATACTGTTTCTTTCAAACAATATACTTTTTCCTGTAACTTCTTGTTTATTGTTAGCAGAGAGCCCCTGAATGATGTCTGCTGGTGTGAGTGGTGCCATCTAGAAAACAGGCTTCTGACTTGTTTGGAGTTCAATGCTGTTGGTTATATATCAGGGCAAGGAGATAAAGTGGTTAATTTTGCTGGGATGCTGTTTGCCTATTTTACAATAATATTTTTACAGCTTGAAAAGACCAAGTGCTAAATGAAAATTATTTGTCATTATGTGCCTTGTTTAGCCAGACAGCACGTTCTTATCTGGCATTAGTATTTTTCCAAGTGGAGCTTGGCAGACAAAACTGTGGCATGGTGAAGGAGAGAACCTACCTCATGGTTTGGTCTTGTTAAAATACATCCATTTAATGAAAGCATTGGCTTGTAGCCTGTTCTTGTTTGGAAATAGTCCCGGTACCAGGAATGTTAAAGAATGTAAGTAGCCCTGTTCTTCAGGAGATTTTTTTTGTAATGGTTATTTCTTCCTTCCACCCACCTTTGGAAAAAAGAGCTAATGCTGAGTGGTACCTCAGCTAGCAGAGCTGCTTACTGGCTTTACACATTATTGCTGCCAAGATAAGGTAGAGACTGAAACAGGTAATTCATTAGATGCTTGAAAGCTTCTCTGTTTCCTGCTTTTGGAAATGGAGCTTCCTAACTACACTTTCTTGTGCTGTCTGTGCCCTCAGTATGCAGCTAGTGTCATGGTGTGTTTGGTGGCCTTGTGGGATAATGTACATGCGGGTCACACTTTGGTGCTTACTGTTGTTTGTATTTTGCTAATTACAATCTTAGGTTGGCTGGTAAAGCTGTTAACATTGAGTCAGAGGTCTGTTGTCCTTTCTTACGCTTTCCCAACTTGAAGAGCGTAAGTTGTATTGATTTTTCTCTTTAAAATTCTTCCAAACTAATTTACGAAAGTCATCTCATGAAAAGTAGCAGTTCTGGCCTTTGTTAGCTTTTCCATTAAATCTATTACTCATTCATCAAGTACAGACACTGGGTGTCAGATAAAGCTCTCAAGATATTTTTTTTTTCTTTATGATTGACTGGTAGAGCAATATGATGCTTTTGAATAAAAAAATGGTTTAAGTCTGTATGTGTATAGTAGATAGGAAAGGAGAAAAAATTAGGTGCAAATGTGGAGTGAGACGCAAAATAGTGAGGTTTATAAGGTGTGATCATTGATATCTTCTGGATGCTCCAGACACTGAGGAGCTGAGCTTTCAAATGTAGTGGACATGTTTTAAAAGGCTGGTTAATTTCTGAAAACTCTTGAAAAGGCTCCATTACTAAATAAAAAGGCTGCAGAGTGAAAGACTGAAGTGCTATTAAAAATAAGAATAGTAATAGTACAAAAGCTGATCCATACTACGTGTTCCGTGTATGCTCATGTTTACTGTAATAAATATTCTATTGAGAAATTACTTCTGTGGAAGTAAATGAGCAACCGTAAGCTCTGTATGTCATCTTGTGGCAGGTACCAAATAACAAGTAATGGTAAATACGCTGAAGTACAACACTGAGATAGTGTAAATATTGTAATGAGTTAATTTCTACTGTTCTTCACAAAACACTCGTGTTGGATTTATTTAGATAGGATCCTTTAATTCTTCAACCATGCATAGCAATCATTTATAAAATACTTTCAAATACTGCGAGTAAACGATTTTCTTTATCAAATTAATTTCTAGAGGGCATGAAGGAAGAACCTGAAGTGATTTTTGAGGAACTGCTTGAGAGGGCCAAAGCTGGAGAACCAAAAGCACAAACTGAGGTAATTTTACATGTTCTTTGTCCAGTCTTGTTTACTCTTAGTTCCAAAGGTAGCACTGCTTGCTTTAGAACTACTATCTCCTCTTTGAACTGTACCTGTTTTGATCAAAACTATTCACAGAAAGGTGATGCCAGATGGTTTCTCTGCCTTGAGAAATGCTGCTTGCTTGGGTGTGCTACTGGTTTCAGGTTCAGCTCTTGTGTAAGCCTGTAGGACACACAAGAAAACGGGTAGGGTAAGCTGAGAGAATGGAGGAGGTACAGAGCTACTTTTGTGGTTTTGTTTGTTTTTACAAGCATATGCCAAACAGTTACTGTAGAGGTGTGCAGAGAGGGGCTATTAAATGCTGTTGGTTCAGCCCTGCGCTATATTAAAGATACCAGGACTCTCAGGCTGGACTTTGTGGAAGAAACTGCCATTGAGGTGCTTTAGCAGGAACAGAGATTGATAGATGTTCCGCTCTTACACCATTTCGCTGTTGAATTAACACATTTTAGAATAAAAAATCCTCCTTGTTTATTGAAATTAGCTATGTTAAGTTGTGCAGTGGCAGATACAGTTGAATTAATAATGGAAGTTCTGTCCTTGTATGTATTAGCACTTTTGGTGCCCCTTAGGTTTTAGAAAAATGTAGCAATTTTATGCTGCATTCCTTTATCTGGTGTATTGGTCTAGTATAAATAGCTTAAAGTTGTTTAAAAGGGTTTTAATTCGTGTTTAACTTGATTAGTTTTTTACTTGGGCATTCTTTTCCAGCTCTCTGATGGCAAAAGGGAGTGGTTATGGTCTCCTACATGCTTGGTGGTTTGGGTTTTTCCCCAAGGATCACCACTCTTTTCCTTTTAAAGCTGGTAAAAAAAAAAAAAATAAATATGGCAGGCTAGCTCCCCACTGCATCTCAATTTGTTTGAGGGGCAAGATGTCCTTGGAGTTGTAACCCAAGACAGTGACAAATTCCTCCCCTTTGAAACAGCCAGTGGCTTTGCAGAGGATGAAGCTTTAGCCTTGAGGGCGTCGCTGCTGTAAAACCCAGCTTTGGCTCTATTCCTCCACACAAAAGAAAGCAAACCCCATAAATACTCTTCCAAAAGCAAACCCCATAAACACTCTTCCAGGGTATAACTTCCAGTTGAGTAAGAAATACCTTATGTAATCTAAGTCTATGATGTGTGGATATGTATGTATATAAATAATATCTTTTTTTATCCTTCTCAATTAATTCCACCTTCCCTCCCTTCCTTTAGCTCTTTAACTGTGTACACTTTCTATTCCCACACAATAATAGTATTCTTGTCATAAAGAGATATCCAGCATGCAATTTTGCTTCAGTATGCACTCAACATGAACCGACTGCCTGAAAAGGAACCCCAAATACAGTAATTTCTTTTCTATGCAATCAGATTTCTTGCGACTTGTGAAGAGGGAATTAACTTTTAGTTTTTAAAACCCTAAAAAAATATTTCTTCCCTGTTGTTGAATACATCGCTTTAGTATCAGTTAGAAAAATCTATTTTTATTTCTTACCTTTGTAGGAGTATGAATGAGAAGCTGAGATGGCACTGTTGTGCTGTTTGCTAATAGTTACGAAGGCAACATGAGAAATCACTTGGTTCACTAGCTTGTAGTTATTACTATGAGTTTATTAAAAAATAGCCCTGCAATGACTATGGAAATAAATGCACTCTGAGTGGCTGTCAACCTGTATTACTGTAGCTTTATGTAGTTTCTTTATTGAGAAATAACTGTACAGCAATTACGTAAATGAGACACCCACAGCTGGAATTCTGTAATGGAGAAAAGGTAGCTCTGTGTCTTTAAGTGGAGGAGGATCTCTGCAAGGGGACTGCCTGAGATAACCACCTTGGTTAGCAAAGCCCACAGGTGAGAGCAACCTTTGGAGAAGTACAGTGTGAAGATCTGTTAAGTTATTACGAACTATGACCTTATTTCATGGTTTTGGCTCATGGGGAAAGAGAGAATCCCTCACTGCTTAAATGACAAATCTGAAGTTAACACCTTTCTTCATCAGTTCTTCTTGCTTTTTCTCATCAGTTCTTCCTCCTTTGATTGCTGCGTGCCAGAGCTTTGCAGCTGTCCTCAGTGGTTCCCTGTAAGGAGCTTTGCTACAACAGTGAAAGGTGGCTGTTGCACAGGGCTTGTTCAGAGAGCTGGGAGACCTTCCAGTAGTATTTCATGGAAAGCTTTGATGTTTGTTATGGGCCTTGGTAGGTGGGTGGGTTTGCTATCAAAATTTTTAACATAGACAAAATCTTGTAATTTTATAATCAAAGTAAAGGGAAAAGATTTTCTGGTTGCTCAGATTTTGGGGGTGGGTTCAGTTTGTGTTTTGGTGGTGGTAGGTAGAATCTTAATTCTGAACTTAAATCCCCCCAAAAAAAACCCAACAAATCAAACAAAGACTAAACAATTTAAAAAACCCCACTAAACAAAACAAAAAACCCCACGAAAAAAATAACAACCCACAGGCAAGCAAAAAAAACCCCTTCTATCATAAAACAGGTATATGCTATTGTTTTGCTTGTCCAGTAGCCTTGTGCAACATGACATATTCCAGAATCTGCTAGTTGATGTTGCAATATGAGTTTGTGTCCAAGAGGTCCTTATAAACTGAAGAGCTGCATCATTATGTGCTACTACTCTTAAACCTTTGCTCAAAATCTCAATGGCTATAAATATAAACATGCTCAAGAAACAGCTGTTCTTGTCAGAGGATGTTATTTACTGTGTAACTTGTTCAAGCAATTCCTTTCTGAAATAAATAGCTGAAGGTACATCTGCAGTTAGGTGATAAATTACCAGGCAATTGCTAAATTATTTTTTTTTCTTTTTTTCCCCTTCTCATATACTCTTTTCTTGATCTGCCACTATATCTGTGCACTGCCTATTGAACTCTGGTATGACTTTAATGATTGTTTACTTATGACTTTTGGATTACTTAGGTTTTTTTCTGATTTCTGTATGTCTTTTGGATAGCTTCACTGTATGTGCTATGGGTTTAATCATTATGATGTCTACCCAATAACTGTGTATGTAGAAGTTGTCAGAGCACTCACTTAGGTGTATGAAACCAGTTGAAGGGCTGGAGATGTGACCTTCGTGGGAAGAAAAATATATTTTTGATTATATCAGTGTGATTAACTTACATGGGAATATTGTGAATTATTAATCTTTCAGAGGTAGGCATTTAGTCACCTTTAATGGTAATACCAAAGGCAAAACTTCAGAGAAACTGTTCAAACAGGTTCTTTTCAGCAGATAATACTGTGGACTTACGGAGCTATACTCTTAAGGTATTGCATTAGTCACTCCTAGAATGTAACTGTACTGCCTCTCTGTTACTTCAGTGAGCCAAGCAAAACCATTTCCCAGATTCTTCAGGCATGCAGATAAAATGTCCGGGAGTTTTGGCCACATTCTGCCAGCTAATGTTTTTTTGCCTTATGGTATGATAACCAGAAGTGTTTCATGCTATTGCATAAATATATTTACTAGTATATTATCATATGTTTCAGTTTTCTTGAAGGAAGAAGAAAGGTGGTGTTTTTCTTATTGGTAAAACAGTAATACAGGCAACTGCTTGATAATTTCTGTAATCCTGAATAGAAGGGTTTTTACAGGCTATTTCGCTGAATTTCCTTGATGCTTGATCAGTATTAGTTTTATTCCATTCACTATTTAATCATGAGTTTGCTTTGACTTTTGGTAGCTAAACTGCTATGAGCCAGGGATTTCACTGCTGAAGCCGCCTCCTTTCTTGTCAAGGCCGTTTGTCGGTAGCTTCATCTGAATTTCTGAATGTCACTGGTACCAGGTTATTACACTTAATTTTTGTGTTTCTTACATGAGACTAGCAGTGTTGTCTGACCATTCTTATAGGAGGAAAAGAATTCAAGAAAACTTTTAACACCAGGAGCTTTACCTGATCCTGCTAAATGCCTGAAGACCAAAAGCAGCTAATGCATTGGCCTGGCTAAATGTGTTGCGATTCCTTCTTGCTTCCAGTTCTGGAAACTGATCTTTCCTTGTGAAAGATCAACTTACAGCTATGTTCTTCAGTACCAGCAGCAAATGTTTTGACCTTTTGTTCAGAGAGAATTTATTCTAGCTGAGTTCCGGGAGGGGGAGGGAGAGGGTGTAGTATATTTCAGAAATTGAAGGAATTCTCTTCCCTACTTATTCTAGGTGGGGAAACACTTCTTAAGATTAGCAGAAGAGGAGGATGAAGAACTTAACAATTGTAGTGCGGTTGACTGGTTCATCCTTGCTGCTAAGCAAGGTCGAAGAGAAGCTGTCAAACTGTTGCGTAGATGCCTGGCAGACAGAAGAGGTATGGGTTTTCCGAGACTTTATCTGAAATTATACTATATTCATTTTAACGCTGAAAAGAGGTGTTAAAATATAGTGGGAATATTCATGTGAGTAGATGCTGACAGTCTCTTCAAACAGGTGACTTAAAAAGCAGTGATTAACAATAGTGCTTATGAAAGCATTTATATTAATTATTTGCTTGAATTCCTTCATGGAATTCATGCTTGTTCCTCCCCTTCCCACCTTTCATTGAAGCTTCTTTTCTTGACTGTAAAGGTCATGTATAACCACACACCACCTACATATCTGCTGTTGTTTCATTCTTTTGCCCCTCTCCAGCCTCTCTCCTAATCGGTGATCTTCTATTGTCTTCTTTCACTTTAAGTTTCCTATCTCCTTCATGCTACTTCCCACACTTGAAATGGTCTTCTCTTGTCTGCCAACTATCTGAACTCTTATTTACAGGGAAAAAAAACAAACCCAACCCAAACCCAAGCAGAACAACTCTCATTAAATTCTTGCTTTTACATGTCACCCATGCATACTGCTGTACTTGAAAAGTTGAAGTAAGACATAAGGATAATGCGTGTCTTGCACAGTCTTTGAAGTACAGTGTACACTTAAGCAACGTGCTTAGATTTTGATAGCAGTGGTCATAGAAGGGCATTTGAGTAATTTACTTAAGTGGTCAAGATGCGAATGAAACTTGCGAAGTTTCAGGCTAAACTGAGAAAAATAAATTGTGGGCAGATCAGTCATTCCTGCATGGGTGTGGGATAATAGTATATAATGTATTTTTCTTTTCCTGAGGCATCACTTCTGAGAATGAGCAAGAAGTGAAAAAGTTATCATCTGAGACTGACTTGGAGAGAGCTGTGAGAAAAGCTGCCTTAGTCATGTATTGGAAATTAAACCCAAAAAAGAAGAAGCAGTTAGCAGTTTCTGAACTACTGGAAAATGTTGGACAAGTTGACAACGAAGGTTTGTTTATGAACTGATTTATGGTATTGATAAAATACAGACTTACAGACAGAACACAGCTAGAAACCTAAAGGGCTTTATAAACCATCAGGCATGAAACAACAGTGAATGTATGATCTACTTAAGCAAAAGTAACGGTGTTAACGAGACTAACTCTTTTTTAACAGCTGTGCTCTCTGGACCAATAAAGTTAGTTCATAAAGGCCTGATAACTTGTGCTATAGGTTGTGATTCTGTTAAGTGACCAAATATTAAAAATATCTTCATTTGACACTTGCTGTCCTTGGAAAATGATTTTTTTTTTTTTATGGCTTTGCTGTGTTTGATTTTTTTTTTTTTTCTCTTTAACAGTCATCCTGATGCTATCTTACTAGATATTTCAATTTATAAACCCAGTCTTTAAGAGACCTGGCTCGCTTTGCCATTACAGCAGTCTGTTAGCTATGTTGATGCTGTTCCCTTTTCTAATACAGTAATAGGCATATAAAAAGCTATATAGCCACTTCTTACCTGTTTATACATATGCTTTTCTTTTCCTGACTTTAAGGAAACACCATTCTCCAGATATTGCAGATTGAAGAACATTCGAGTTATTGTTTGATCACTTTAATTGATTGCTTTGACTTTTCATAAACTTGTTATTGAACCAGGTGGTGAGAAGCAACCTGGCCCGGTCCCAAAGTCTGTGCAGAAACAGAGAAGAATGCTGGAGCGACTAGTGAGCAGTGAATGTGAGTGCATGCTGCTGCTTCCAGTCTTTGCCTGTGGTTTTGGTTTCTGTTAAGTTTTGCTAAGCAATTTTGTGCTGGTGGAGTAAGAACGCATAGCAAGTTTGGATTGCTATAAACCGATAGTGTCAATTTATTATGTGTACAAGGTAAATAACTGATCTGCATGTGAACTCACAGAAGACGTCACCATTACAGTCAACTTGTCAGTGATCAGTATACTAAGAGAGGTTTGCATGTCACTTATTTTTATAGTCGTGTCCTTTTAGTACTCTACAAATCTATCCAGCAAAAAAAAATTTGCACTGTTTTTTTTAGTTCTGAACTGTAGTAAGCTTTCTGATTACAATAAGGACATTAATTATGCAATCATTTAGTGCAGACAGATCCCTCGTTTTTGTTTGCTTTGCTTCTGTTTGCCATTCCCTTATAATTAATGTTTATTTTACCGTATTTATTCAAGATTTGATATAGGAAACACGTGCAAAGATATTTCTTTCATAGTTTAGGAGCAGCTTAGCTCATGTGGTGGGGAGAACTAAACCACTCAACACAGACAGGGTCAGATGTGTAGACCCAGATCTGTGAGTTTTGTAAGGTATGATGGGGTGGAGGGGCTGGAATTGAAATAAAGTTTTCCCTAGCTTTGCATACCGAAGAAATACTGCTATGTTGCTGAGCCTTCAGGAGAGGAGTCAATATAAACAATGCAGCATGTGTAGGTTTTCAAGAACGTTATCTAACATAAGATTGGATTAATGATTGTTGGGAAAAATCTCACTTTCCTGAAATGCAGTAGATCATATGAAATAGTTCATGTGCAATTCAGATCAGCTAGTGAAGAGCATTTTTAAATGTTGCAAAGCGTGTTACTTACTAATATATCTGTAGTTGAGAATACAGGTAACAAAAGCATTATATGTGGATTAGTGAGTCGAATGTGGGGCTATGCAGGTTTAAACTCCTTGAAAAATTAGAGTTACATTTCTTTTACCTTCAAGGACTGTGTTCATTAGACAGGTGACTTCTGAAAATAACATTCCTAAGAAGGGTGAAGTTTTATCAGTTTTACGTTCACTTTCACTGAAGTAAAAGAGGAGGAGGGATACATGCCTATGCATATGAGTAAGGGAGGAGGTGATGGGGAAAAACAGTATTTTGGAGACCAAGCTTCTGGTCCTGTCAGAACTTCTGTGAGAGTAAGTCAGCTGTTCTTGTGAAATTTTTGCCACTTCTGGAAAACAAGAAATAGTCCTTCAAGGATAAGACTGTTGTTTCGTTGTCTGGCCATTGTATCATTAGGCAGATGTATTTGGGTTCATTGGAGCTATGTTGCGTTGGCACTTAGTGGACAACAGTAGTGTTCATTCCATCCCTTAGCTGAACTAGCACATGCTGATAGTGTGAGTGCAAAGCAAGTAATTTTGTTCTGGATTCTTCAGTAATTCAAAAAGTGTCAGAAAAGGAACTGGTAATTTATTTTTTTTTAAGGCTTAACTGGCAGGTAAAATAACAGGAGAGTAAATGAACCTACATGTAAGCGTAGGCAGAAATTGATGTGCATATTTTTCTTCTTCTACGGCAGATGGGGGAGGCAGGGGAATTTGTCATAACCAAATTGAAGAAAAAAATAATCTATGAATAATAAAGTAGAATCTACAACACACACTTTTTATATCAATTTGAGACACTTGGCTGACAAAATACTAATAACATTTAAAAACGAAAAGTTTTCATCAAACACTTAAAGTAGGAGTTAAGCTGTTACCTCTTCTCAACAGGGCTTTTATCTTTTCATGGCTGAACAAGACGGCTGTTAACTCTCCAACGTTTACTTCTCTGATCCACTGAGTTTCTCCATTTATCTTGCCAGTACTTGGAAGATAATTTTTAAGCCAGATATGTTACAGATATCTGATCTGGGCTATCTTTAATGTAGGTATAAACAGAAGGTTAGAGCTGACATTGTCAGTGAACAGTTGTTGCGTGCCTGGGAGTGTATATGTCACTACCTTTGATAGGCAATCTATACATAGTGAGTTAACAATTCCTTCCCTCTCAGGATGTCCTACGGTCCTGTGAAAGTGCCGTTAAGGAATTTTTGTGAGGTTCTAGCCATGTCTGCTTGCTGATTCCACACCAAAAAGACTCTTACCACTGTATATTTTGTCCCAATAGGACAATAAATTTAGATGACACATTTGGTATCAGACTTGATCTGGATCCCACCAAGACAGCTAAGGAGGCTCACTGGTTTATTTGTGCAAGCATCATCATGTTACAGTCTGAATGATAGGAACAGTTAGCAAAAATACATAACTTCTTGTTTCTTGGGAGGCATGCTAGATGGTGTGTTCAAGTATATATGGGTTCATGCAATGGAGGGGGAGGGAGGGAAGTAAAAGTCCAAGCAGAGGGCAACATCCATGTTGTAAGATTAAGGCAAAAGATAGATTTTTGTACACTGCTGTTTTTCTGTTGAACTCTTCTACACCCCTCTTCCTGTAGCAGGTATTTTGACACAAATAAATTATTTTGTTCTGTACCTAAAACATTTTCAATATTAAATACTGATATGTTTATATATAACTTCTAGAAATGTATATTTTTTAAAATTAAGAAATTAATAGGCTCAAAACCACTAATCCTCTGATTTTGAATTTAGTCAAGCAGTTCGGTTTTCTGCCTTTTTAAAATCTCAAACTAGTATTAAGCAGGCCAGCTTTCATATCTTTGTATCAGCTGACTAGCTAAACTTACTGTGTAGGAGGTGTGTTACAGATTTTTGTCATTCAAAAGTCTTTCATATCTACAGCAGTGTCATTTACTTTAGTGTATGGAAAAAATTTGCTGTTAATTATCCTCCTTTACAAATGACATCAAACTTGTCTACTATAGAAACTAGCTAATCCATGCTGATGTAAGGAACTGGCTATGAAAAGTTTGAAGCAGTGTGTAAGTCATAGTCTGTCTTGCAGCATCCCTAGAGTTTCCAGAAGTAACTTTTTGCCTCTCGTCTACTCACAGGAGTAGATAAAGATCTTGCCGCACAGAGTGAAAACTTTTGTGTCTCTGTACAGCTGAGCAAAGTATATTTTGTTGCTGGCTATCTGTTTTAGAACACAGTTGATACAGTTTGGGGAAGGCACTTTGTATAGCCATATAGCGTATTAAATTAATACAGTGTAAGTAATTATATTTAGTCTTGTAGATATGAATAATTGGCCATTTCTCATAATTATGCCTTTAACTTGTGAAGTCAGAAAAGTGACTGTTAAATGCCAAATCAGAAGTAAGTTTTTAAGTTAATTACATACAGATAATTCATTACCGTTCCCGTACAATTCTTTTTCAGTGTTAAAGATTTCTCTCAAGCAGTTACCAAATTTATAATAGCTTACAATTTAAAACTGTGTGACCTAACCCAGCAGTCTTTTTTTTTTTTTTTTTTTTTTTTTTTTTCTTTTTTTCTTCTTTTCTTCTTCCCTCAGTCCTTGGAATGCTTGCAGACAGGCTACATTCACTCACTCTTCTGTTCTCCTACTTAGCCTATAATAAACTTGCTCACTGGTCTGTCAAGATTCAGTGGAGTCATGTATTGCTGGCACAAGCAGCTTGTTTTCAGCACAGTTCTCAGAAGAAGTTGTAAAGTAAGCCTGTGTTATCAGTAGTTTAGTTTTTGAAGCCCAGAGCAGATCTTTAAAACCAGGAAAGAAAATTGATATTCCAACTCTTAATCAGTACAGTGTTGTAGTGACATGTTTACTCAAAGTCTTCTATTTTATCTTTTAGCTAAAAAATTTATTGCTTTGGATGACTTTGTTGAAATTACCAAGAAGTACGCAAAGGGAATAATCCCATCTAACCTGATTATGCAGGAAGAGGAAGATGATGAATTGGCAGGGAAGACTCCTGAAGAGTTACCCTTGCGACTGAAGGTAAAAAGGCAACACTGAACAGGTTATGTTGAAGGGCTCTTAACTTAGGCATTTCAGATGACAGAGAGGTGACTTGCACTTGACTCTCAAGAATTGTTGCTATAATTTCTTTTTGGGCTTGATTTCCTATATATGTTTACAGTCTCGTATATATGAGTCATATATTTAAGGGAAAGGGATAATGGTTTTCCCTGGAAGAGGGCCATCTACCGTTATTATGTCTCGGTGATGTCCCTATCATAACTGTCGAGTTTTTTTAATAGATGTTTATTATATGCTTCATATCTTTGTTATTTAAACAGGAGCAAGCAGGTGGGAAAAATTATCTGTAGTCTTGAGGAGTGAAAGGGTTCTGTTATAAAGGAATTCAAGAATGGTGGAACTTGCTGCTAGTGGTTTTCTATACCGATACTTCCTAGGTAGTAAAAGAAGGGAAAATTAAGGTGCATGCATTCAATACTGGTATAAATTTCAAGCAAGGTAGGGAGGTTCTAGCTGCTGACATGAGTTTTTGGTGTATTTGTAATTTTGTAACCATTATCATATGGTAGGGGTGGGGTTGAGGGGTATGTATTTCCAATCTTTTGAATAAATAATATTCGGAAAGAGATGTATTTATGAAGAACGACAGGGATACCTTCACTAATAAATAAGCTTCGGCACAAGTCATTGTGTGTGTTGCCCTAGTTCATCACAAGGCATAGATCTTTGCTGAAGGATTCTTGGCCTTTCCTTTGGACTAATTTTCTGGGGAAATATAAAAACTATCTTTTTATGGGGAAAGGAGGATTATTTGTGGCATCTAATGTGCAGATGCAAGAACAGAATGTTTGAAAAATCCTTTACCTTTATTATTAAACCAGTGTAGTGTGGTTGAACATAGGGAGAGGATTCGATCCAGCAGTTCCTCTGTTGTCTGGTGACTGTGTTGAAAAATGCCATGTAAGATAGGCAGAATTCTAAGATCCCATAAAGTTACTGTTGTAGAGTTAAAAGAATCCCTAAACATGTAGTAATTAGTTAGAGATAATTCTGCTGCTTCCAAACTAGATTTTGACAGCTGCATCCCTAGATGCCTGGGAAGATTTTAAAGATAAATCTGCTCTTTTAAAGATAAACCACAGCTGTAAGTACTTCCTGTAAGTGCATATGTTTCATATGCACCACTTTGTTATGCTATACATTCAGATATGCATATACACAACTCTGCCACTGTTCTGCAAGGATTAAGTGCTCTAATGGTACAGTACTTGCAGCTCAAGTAAGACTTAAGATAGTACAGGACTGCAGCCATGTAGTTTATCTTCAGTATGAAGTTAGCAGAGCAGAATATTTGACTAGGAAGCCATTTAATTATATGTGTCAAAGGTAATGAAATACATCTTCCTTGAAATCAAAATCGCCTCTGAGCTTCGTCTGACTGAATTAATCAAAATAGAGCTAATAATCTCAGACAAAGTAATCTCATTTTATTGGCAACATTCATCTGAAATATAAATCTTTTCCCGTCAGCTGAGGTTAGAGAACTGACTGCTACTGTTTCAGCTAAGAATATATGTGATGTAAAGATACAAAACTGCTCATAAATAAATTGCTTCTTTCTCTCTTCCCAGGTTGTAAAATATCCGCTTCATGCCATTATGGAAATTAAAGAATACCTTATAGATATTGCATCAAAGGCAGGAATGCACTGGCTGTCTACCATTGTTCCAACACACCATATCAATGCTCTCATCTTTTTCTTCATCATCAGTAATCTGACAATTGATTTTTTTGCCTTCATTATTCCGTTAGTCATATTCTATTTGTCCTTCATTTCTATGGTGATTTGCACACTGAAGGTTTTTCAGGACAGTAAGGCTTGGGAAAACTTCCGTGCTTTGACTGACTTACTGCTTCGTTTTGAACCAAACCTAGATGTTGAGCAAGCTGAGGTGAACTTTGGATGGAATCACTTAGAGCCATACATTTATTTTTTACTCTCAGTATTCTTTGTCATTTTTTCCTTCCCTATAGCAAGCAAAGACTGTATACCATGCTCAGAGTTAGCTACCGTCTCTGTTTTCTTCACAGTGACAAGCTACATGAGTTTAAGCACATGTGCAGAACCTTACACGCGAAGAGCGTTAATAACTGAGATAGCAGCAGCTTGCTTATCCCTACTGCAGGTATTACCTGGGAATTTTGGCTACTTGAAATTCTTGGGTAAAACCTTCTTTACTGTTCCCGTCGGCCACTTCTTTGTGATAAATGTAAGCATCCCGTGCCTTCTGTTTTTGTACTTGTTCTATCTTTTCTTTAGAATGGCACAACTACGGAATTTTAAAGGCACCTACTGCTACCTGGTCCCGTATCTGGTCTGCTTTATGTGGTGCGAACTCTCTGTGGTCATTCTACGGGAGTCCTCTGGCATTGGGCTCATCCGTGCATCTATAGGTTATTTTCTCTTTCTCTTTGCGCTCCCGGTGCTCGGTGTAGGCATTGCGCTGATGTGTCTTATCCATTTCATTAAGTGGTTTGTGTCTCTGGAGCTCATGAAAATTGTAGTGACTCTGGTTTTGTGTACTGTTCCCTTGCTCTTCCGATGGTGGACAAAAGTTAACTTCTCCATAGTTGATATGGTTAAATCCCTCACTCGAAGCTCGATCGTGAAACTCATTCTGGTGTGGATAACAGCTGTGGTGTTGTTCTGCTGGTTCTATGTGTATCGGTCAGAGGGAATGAAAGTTTACAACTCTACCTTGACATGGAATCAATATGCTTTCCTCTGCGGACCCCGGTCATGGAAGGAGACTAACATGGCACGTACTCAGATTTTATGTAGTCACCTGGAAGGACACAGAGTGACATGGACTGGGCGGTTCAAATATGTGCGCGTGACAGAGATCGACAACAGTGCAGAATCTGCAATAAATATGCTTCCGCTTTTTATTGGTGATTGGATGAGATGCTTGTATGGTGAAACCTACCCTCTTTGTGACCCCAAAAACGTTACATTGGAGGAGGAAGAATTGTGTCGTCTCAAGTATTTGACAAAGCATAACTGCCACATGAAAATGTTTGATCGGTACAAATTTGAAATAACCGTGGGCATGCCTTTCAGTAACAAAAATGGAACCAAGTCTATAGAGGAGGACGATATAACCAAAGATATTGTGCTGAAGGCAAGCAATGAGTTTAAAAAAGTGTTGTTGAACTTGAGGCAAGGAAGTATAATTGAATTCAGCACAATTCTGGAGGGTCGTCTTGGCAGTAAATGGCCCGTCTTTGAACTGAAAGCAATCACTTGCTTGAATTGCATGTCTAAACTCTTACCTGCAGGGAGGCATGTGAAAATAGAGCATGACTGGAGGAGCACAGTGCATAAAGCCATTAAATTTGCTTTTGATTTTTTCTTCTTCCCATTTCTGTCAGCTGCATAATCAGCTCACGTATTGGTTCAGTGGCATCTTCAGTGTACGCTGCATTTACACTACCAAAGGTCTGGTTTCTTAAAAGGTAAAGAAACAAAACAACACAAACCACCTTGCTGTAGCAATGCTCAAAAATGTATGTTAATGTAGAGCATTGGTTGAGTTTTGTAAGTATACATTCTGTATCCTGACCTTAAACCCCGTATGACTGAAGTAATATGTAGTAGTTTAATATTATAAATGAATGCAGGGAATTGCTGCTGACTAATTGCATGGAGACTATTTTGTCCAAAGTGGATATAGATTTGCCTGTGGTACAACACTAGATGCATTCACTTGCTTGATGTTAAAAGCACTTTACTCTTTAAATATTCACAACATGCCCATTTGTATTTTCACAGGTACAGTTTAGAATAGGAAACTCGACAACAGCATATATTGCTTGTATTTATTTGGTGTTTTCTAGAAAAGAGTGATCTTATAGTCAGTACCTTGTGGTGATACCTGTGTACAGAACTCATTGTTTCGCTGTTTGTCCGGAAGATAGTGACTTTAATGTTTTTTGAAAGGGCACATCATTTCACACCCCAGCAAGGCTGTAAAAAGTTCTCAAGCTTCCATTTTGCATTAAATATTGTGTACAAAATATGACATCTGTTTTGGTTGGTTATAATAGCTACATATGTGACACTAAGGTATAATCTGTGCTGGTGTGTGAAGGACAAACACTAGAAAGGCTGGTATTGAGATGGTACCAGTAATGGACAAGCCAAAGCAACTGAAAATAGTACCTAAAAGTCTACTGTAGAAACTGAAATAGAATGTTTGTTTAATTATTTGTATTGTTCAAATAAACATAAAATACAAACATGACTTAAATGGGTACAACATTTGTTCATTATGCTTTGACATTGTGAGCAGTTGTTTGTTTTGCACTGATAGCAGCTGTCACTGAAAAATACAATTTAGAATGTTTAAAAGGTTCTACTGTGAGATGCTTGAAGTTTTGCTTCACGCTATGTAAAGGTATCAGTAAAATCAGAGTATACCAGGTGAAGTTTTTGTAGCTGTGAAATCTACACATATCTCAGACACAATCTGTGTTTTCAAAGACTTCACGGCAGACTGTTTGTGACTTGCAACCTTTTTTGACCACTGCATGACTGTATTTCACACATACATCACACTATTTCCCTGACACTTCCACTGATCCTGTATTAGACTCTTTTTTGCCTTTGCTCATCAAGTCATCACTGGGGGGGGGGGGGGGGTGTCACCAGTGAAAACTCGATAGAGAAAGGGAAGCTTTGGGGGAAAGGGTGACATTTGACTGCATTCCAGCTATGACCACCCTCTTGAACATGACCCTGGGCTGCAACTGGGAAGAAGCCAAAGGCACCTGCAGGCTTCCCAGGCAATAAGCCAAACCTGATGTTGCAGAGCAGAAGCAGTCACCATCCAAAGCCAAAATCTATGAAGTAGAACCATGTCTTCTGGGTGCTTCTAGTTTTGAAACCTGCCAACCATCTCTGTTTCCCCAACCTGGGGAAAAGAAATGGTGGAAAGGGGGTAGGTAAATGCAAATTTTGACATAGTTTTACTTACCTGGTCCCAGTTTGGTTGGAAATAAGCCTAACACAGCCCTTTCTCCTTTTGTGATAATATCCATATTCTTTTTAAATTTCTAAACATTCTTCCTGGCTTTGAGATAGAAGCACAAAAGATGCATATATAATATATATTACATTTTTACTTATATACACATAATTGTGAAACCATTCATATGTTTGTCAGGAGGAAAAAGGCAACAGTCTTGCTATTCAGAACTAAAGTTAAAAATTCTTCTGTTTTTAGCTTTTACTCTTTGTGAGGATGTCAATTTACTACCTTACTGTGTGGTGCATTTTGAAGAAGTTATATATCCTAAAAAGGACAAATTGACTGAAGTCAGGTGTGTAAGTCTTGCAAGAAGAGGGAGGGTATTTTTCAGATTTCTTTGGGAAGAGTTGCTTGTTTAAGATGAGATCAAAGGGTTAATCCAGGCGGCTCCTGTCTGTAACAATATCCTTAGGAGGCTCAGCTCCAACAACTCTTGAGACTTCTAGTTCAGCCTTTTCTGAGGAAGTGATTAGGGGATATTGGCATATAACTGTTATCACAGTGGCAAGCTTAGAATTATTTAGCTAGAACACTCTGGTTCCTTGGAGCGGGTGAGCTCCTTCAAGGATATTGATACCAATATTGGTTAGATTCCAAGTTACACAATTCCCTTTTATGCACTTCTGTGAAAAACAACCCCTGAATTACCTAGATCCTGGCAAAAATAATTTGCATGCTCTATAGTGACAGGTTGAGGGGTACAGTTGAATTTGTCAAATTCTTCTTTCCAACAGAGGCGGGAAGTTTTGAACACTAGCACGTAGGTAATTTTCCATGTGTTTTCAGCTCTTCTGTGTATCCAAAAGGGAAAGAGGAGGTAAATTTGAATTCAAGACCTTTAAATAATGCCCTTTGATGCTAGTTCTTCAGTGTTCCTTCTTGATGTTCTTGTATTTTTATGGAGAAAAAGTGTACGTTAACAGTAACGTGATGGATAGCTACTCCATTTTCTTGTCAGTCTAGCATTCAGTGCTCTGAAAGCTTTAGCCAATAAATCTTTCCTTTCTAAATTTTATCTTAGCTGACAAGCACAAAATTGTTAATACTTAATAAGCCATTGCAATTCCAGACAAGGTGCCTTTGCAAAGGGAGCTTCTATTTATTTACATCTTGCAAGCAAACAGAGCACAAAATAACTTTGTTCCACTTGTGTGCTACAGCTCTATATTCCAAACCAGTCCATCTTTTAGACTGGAAAGGACAGAGACAGAATGTGGCAGCTGCTGTTAATTATTCAATTAATCCCACATCTATTATTTTCTTACTTGGTTTTGAAGACATGATGAATTATAAACAGCTCCAAAGACAGGTGCCCTTTCTCTAGGCTGATAATTCAATCTTTTGAATTAGTATTAATTAACAGAGGAGGAGGAGATTACATGGCTATTGACACATCTAAATTAGGTTCAGCTGGTCTTCTGTAAGCTCAGCTTTAACATTTAGAATATACAGAATTTAGAGTAAATATTCACTATTCGAATTTTGTACTCAAAGTAACATGAAAAAGTACTGCTTGTTCTCCAAACTGATAACATTCTTCCATAAGCACAGGAAAACAACAAAACACATATAGAAATTCTGAGTAATTTAAGAGCCCACTCTGTAATGACTAACAGCTTCTTGAAGTAAGCAAGAATGGAAAGAGTTTATGCTTTGCGTTTTGTGCAGTCCTTCCAGAGAAGGAAAACATTAGGCTTTTGGAAATGTATGTGGTTCCTAGAACTAACTGATCTTCTCTTAAGTGCCATAAAATGCAATTTTTTGTAATACAGGGTAATAAGAATAAGAATGCGTCACTGGGGTGGCGCAGTGCTTGGTTACATTCCTACACAGCCAGTGAAGTTGAGCCTTTGACATAAAATAATACACCACTTTCCAGAGTGCACCCATGCCCGCCTGCCTGTTGGCTTCCTTATTTTCACTGGAAAAGGCAAAAGAAGTTTCAAGGTTGTGAATGTTTTCTTAATACTTGAAATCCATTGGAGTCTTTCAGGGTATGAGTCACATTCCATAGAAAATGAAGTTAAAAGAGGCTGTCCAATCTCAACATTATAGCTGCGATTGTTTGAACAGCAGATAAATATGAAGGAAAACCAGCTACTCATTAAGTTAGAAAAGTATTAATTCATGCAGCAAAAATTAGGTGGAGCTCGCCAACTTGTGAAGAGATATACCTGCTCTAGCAGCTTCCTATGTACGTGCAAATAGGATGCCTAGACACAAAACAACCACATCACGTTACTGTTTATAGGCATTAATTAAGGTTGGTTGTTTTCATATTATTAGTCAAGAGATTTAATTAGCTTTTATTCTGGAAAAGAAAATCATCAGCATCCTGCAACTTTCTATTATAAAATATACCCAGATGTGGAAATTATGAGATTCACCTTCCCATTAAGGCAGATGTGGAAATTATGAGATTCACCTTCCCATTAAGGCAGGATGTTCGGCACTAAGAAAACTTGCATTTTCATGACCTGTAATAAACTTGAACTTCAGGTTTGGAAGGAGAACAGGAACATAGAAACATAGAAACACTGCTTGCAACCTTCTGCTACAAAACATTTTATGTGAGTATAGAAGGAAACACACAGGATACATGTCATCCCACTGATAGCTACAGGAAGCAGCTTTTGTAAGATCGCAGCTTCACAATGTTCTTTCCTGCATTTTCATCCAACAAAAATTTTCATTTAAGTTTGTGCACTGATGTGTTTTCCTGCACATTCCGATTTGAGTACCCAGTTACTTAGGGCGTTTCCTGTGAAGGGCTGCAACTCTGCTGCTGCTGCACCTGGGGATCTTTGCAGTCCTACTGAAAAAGAGAGCGAGTGAGTTTGGTCACCCTTCCCAAAATGCAGTAGAGAAAAAAAAAAAAAAAAAACCACGACCTGGTGGCTATTGATAATCAGCTTTTTCACCAAGAAGCAGGTGCATGCCCAGCACATGCATAATATATGGAATATACTTATATTATGTGTGTGTATATAATACATACAGTGAGTGCATACATTGTTTTTGTGCTACAGCCACCTGACTTCAGTTTGCCCGCACCCAGGTATCCGTGCCCGTAGAGCTTTCCTGCCAAAGCAGCATGTCCTTGGGACTAGATGTTAGTTGTCCCTCCCCAACCTTTGTAGACTCTGTTACCCCCAAGTTCCATCTTCCGATTTCCCAGATGACCTGTGGGCTGGGATGGGGATTCCTCCTTCACTGTCTCACCTTGCAACAAGGAAAATAAAGCAGTGACATTCTGGTGTTTTCCAGCATATTCTTACTCCTGCAAAGAACATGAAAGTTTTCCTGAAGTTGTCTCCAGACAGCAGGCTGCTATCTTCAAACTCACAACAAGATGCAGATAGGCTCCCAGGGCAGTGACAAGACTAATATTCAAGTATGACGTGGCCACTGGGATGTTCACAGACTGACCTAGGTTGGTAGGTGTCATCTGGGAACCTGGTGGCCCTCCCTGCTTGACAGTGGGCTTCACTTCACAGTAGCTGCAGCAGAAAGTGTCCCCTGTAGAGGGTTTGGCTGGATCACCTGCCTCAACACATTTACAGTCTACTGATCCTCCCTTCTGCAGATCCCCAGGGAAAATAGAGGACTCTACCCAAAGGAGTGTGACTCCTCCAGTGTGATGGGGGATTTATTTACCAAGGCAGGCTGCATTCAATTAGTTTTAAACTTTCCCACCTGCCACCAATAATAAAAATTGGGCCAGGTCACATGCAGGGATGCCTACTCCAGTACCATGGTGTGCTGATGTCTCTGTTCTGGGTTCCATGCTGACAGGAGCTCTCTTCTGGGACACAGTACGTCTTCTGGTGGCACCATGTGGGTGGGATTGCTGCTGTGAAGGTCAGCTCAGCTCAGTGCTGAAAAAGCACCTTATACAGCCTTGGCGAGGTGACAGCAGCTTCTGCTCTGGGCAGCAAAGTACTGTAATGGTGCTGGGTTGTTCAGGGGGATCCCTAACTCCCAGAGGAGGTGCTGGGCTGTACTGCACGGCCTGCAGCCCTGTTGCTCCTGTGTGCAGAAGTGGGAAGCTGGCGTGGGCCATTACTGCCCTCAGGCAGTGCAGGGGACTCGCTCCTGGCAAAACTTGCCTGTTGCAACTTTTGTTCCAATGACACTATCTTTTTTAAGGTACTGGTATCCTCCTGCTACTCTCTAGATAATGTGCATCAGGTGTGGTTGTTTCAGAGGCCATTTGGAGAGGAAACTCTTGGATGGCTAGAGTTTCCCCAACACAGCCTGTCTGGCTCTGCAGACTGTACAGATGGAGTCTTAATTTAAGGTGTTCTGCAGTGCCTGAAATTACTCAGCAAGAATACTACCCTTAGTAGGTCAAGAGAAACTGCTCTTTATGGGCTAAAAACTTGGCTTAAAATCCGTTTATTTTAGGGGTTTTATGTTTATGTATATTTATGTTTACGACGCCAAGTTTGTAGCTTCATTTTGGTTTGCATTTCATTTGTTATGAGGCTGGGCTGGCCAGCGTCGGTGACATCTGCACTGCCTTTATGGAGACGTCAGCAGATGATGTACAAAGGTAATTAACAATTCGCGTTTCTGGTCTTAATTATTGGCAGAGATTTAGTTCTCATCTGCAGTGTGATGCAGGGTGCCAGAAGCATCGCAGTACAAGTCAGCCATCCAGCTGTTGATGAATTGTAATTTTCCCCTACGTTATTCAACGAAAATCCAGTCCTAGGGGGTGTAGCCAGCCCGTCCTGGCTTAGGGGCGCTGCCCGGCCGTCATACGCGGCCCGTCCATCTCCGGAGAGGGCACGTCTGTGTCTGGCGCCTCCGTCTGCCCTTTGCTTTATCCCTTCGGTCCCTCCCGCGGCGGAGGGGCGCTGCGCGGCTCCGGCTCCGGCTCCGCGCGCGCTGCGCGTCCCCCGCGTGCCGCCGGGGGGCACTGCAGGCTCGCGCCGCGCTCCGCTGCCGCTGCTGCGGCCTCCGGGGGGCACCGCCGAGGAACAAAGAACCAGGTCCTGGGCTCACTCCCTTTCGGAGGGGAAGCGCAGTTAGAAAATGTTTTGACGAAAGCCAGGCAAGCGTTCGTCAGCCCTATTCCCGGCCAGCCACAAGGGACGTCGCGCAAATGACTGGCAAAGTCACTACTGCGGAGTGAACCTGCAGCCCGAGACTGTGAAAACGGAGAAATCTTTGCCCTTGTGAAAAATACTGCGTGATGGTAACCAAACAGTGTTGACTTGAGACATGTGCAGTTCTGGCTGCTTTGCAGCTCCGCAGCATTTTCAGAAGGTTCTTGCCTCTAGGATCTGTGACACAAATCTGAGCGTTGATCCGCGTTGTTTGCTCCCGTTGTGATGTGAGCGGTGACAACATGTGGGGCTGATGTCCCTCCAGTGGAAACTGTTTTCTCCTTTGTCATTCTTTTACCTGAACAGTAAGAACCAGAGAAAATCAGTGGCAGAGTTTAATTCAAACTTAGACAGCAGACATCCTGCTTTCAGGGAAATCCTAGCTGCAATTCTTGCTTGAGATCTCCATGCGTGATAATTAACGCACAGGTTTGGGGAAAGCAGAAAGGTTGTGTCAAGATCACGCATCAGGTAAAGGCCGATAGGAAGAACCCTGAAAGGCTGAATTTTCGTCTTTTACAAATCAGACAGAGAGATGACAGCAGACTGTTAGAGAGCCTTTGTTCTATTTTTGAAGGTGGCAGGATGTTTCTGCAATAATAGCAAGAAGTCTGGCATCAGAAAGGACCTTGCAAATATTGTTGTTAACCATGGGAGATGGCAGTGCCTGACAGCAGGAGCTGTGTCACACTAAATCAGGGCCTCGACCAAGCCCACAGGCCCCCTAATATCTTGGAAATCAGCATGTGTTGATCTCAGTGTGGCCTGTCCTTACCTGAAATCATGTCTTCACTTTACAGTGTGAGGCATTTCAACAAAGCATCTCTTCTGTAGTCCCCTCTCCTGGTCCTCCCTCCTTAGTCAGCCCTGGTGACAGCAGAGATGTTTCCACGACAACAAGCCATGCTGTTGCCTCAGGTAACAAACTATAACCTCCATAAATAATCAGGGGAAATAGCTTCAAACAATTAATTAGGTAATGGAAATGTTATTTTAATAGGGCTTAGATGCTTTGGAAGTAGTCTACAGTGTGAATTCTGATCAAGAGTCTGTCTTCAATCAAAGCTGAAGCCACCATCTGAAGGTCGGGATGGGTGTCACCGCCCGAAGACTCTAAAGAGCCCTCTATTTTTTAAAAAAACCTCCACGTTCAAAACATATTCAATCCAAAGTTTACAATTCAAAGCAAGTTTATTTTCTTCTGGTGCTGAATTTTGTTCAGAGCACACACTGGCAGGAAATACCTTCAAGGAATTTACCAACTTCATCCCTAAAGGCGTCGATGGCCGGTGTGCTGTGTGTGCCCGCCCCTGCACCGGTGGGAGAGATGATGAGCCCAGCAAATGGTTTTGCAATAAATGGATTTTTCAGTCTTGTCTCTACAGAAGATGCTTTCCTAGAGTTATAAATGGATGATTCATAAATCTCGCCTAATGCTGCTTCTAGTAACAATTCAATTGATCTTTAATCATTGTTTAAAAAGTGAATCTCCACAGGAGTGTTTCAGTTCTATAGCCTGAAGTTTCTCTAGCCCAGGGCAGCTCTCCCATCTTGCAGCTTAGAAGCAACATAGCCTTTAAGCAGAGATGGATACACTGAGTACGTGCACATGCCCTATATCACAGTTCTTATATAGCATACATACTCTTTGGGACCACTAGTTGTCCTGGCAGAATTTCTGTTTTGCCTTTATTTTGCTTTAATTATTATATTAAGTTTCTTCAAAACAGTGCATCTATGGAGCAAGAGCAAGAAAGACAAGAGCTGCCACCTTTCTCCGCTCTTTGAGTCTGTGGGTTTTACAAACACCTGCCTTTGCAATGCCCAATGTGCTCCAGCTCCCTTCGGAGGCTGGTTGTGGATTATGGTTATGGGTTAAGACCTACCTTTCTGTGAAAAAAAAATAAATTCAGTCTGTGGATGAGGGACTCTACATCGCTCCTGCTAAGTGTCCTTATCAAGCAGCTCCCTTTTGAGGGATTATTTACAGCCTTAAAGATGCCCCAGTAGCTCCCTTTGCAGCACACTGGTGTTTGTCCCACTGTTGCAGCGTGTCATTGTACAATGGATCAGGTAGTTGAGGCTAATGTTAAATGGAATATAATGGTGATCTGTCTAAACCAAGTTTTGCAGAAGCCTTGTTGTTCTTGCTATGTTTGTCAGGTCAATGATGAAATTCAGGTTCGCTGCGGGCACGGTAAGAAAAATCTCATGGAAGCTGTTGTGTGGGGTGTTCATGTAAAGCAGAGAGGCACAGCTCTGGTCTGTCATCTGGCCCAAACCTCTGGAAGAAGAGAACTGAGGGAAAGCTGTATCCAAAGACTGATAATGAAGGTGTTGCTGTGGAAGGGAAAAGATGGCGTTTCTAAATTGTACACATCAGGGAATAGGTGTTGCATCAGAGCAGCTCACATAGGGCGATCCCAGCCCTCCCTGTGCCTATTTCCCTCTGAGTTTTCATTGTGGGACTTCTTCATTTCCCCTTGGAAATTCTTGAAGATCTTGCTTTGGTTCCTATGGGGCTAAGACCAATACTCAAACCCTCAGGGTTTCTCTGCAAAAAGATGCCTTTTCTCCACTTCGCTGCCTGCGAGGGAGCAAGCGGGGCAGGCACGGCCAGAGCAGCACCTGACCGTTTGTGCTGGGAAGGGAGGAGATTCACGCGGGGTCACCGGGGCAGGCGGATGCGCTCCGGGCAGTCGCGTCCCTCTTGGTGGCTGGCTGGAAGGGCTTTGTGCCTTGAATGCAGCGGATTTTTTCATGGAAGGTTTAAACGGTTAAACTGCTTTCTTAGTGCATTGGTGGTTGCTAAGATACAATCTCCCTGATTCTGTAAATCTTCCACTTGAAATATAGTATATTGGCAAATAGGGCTTTCCTCTGACAGCTGGGGAGGGAGGAGATCGCAGGGCACTTACCGTGATGCCCATGAGAAGCTGCTTCTGCTGCCTTCAGAGGTTGCTGTGCTTAGTCCAGTGGTGGGAGTCAAGGGGATTTTAGTGGCTTCTGGCCATGGGATGTGGCCCAAGGAGTAGGCTACAGGGAGAATGTGGAGAGTCATAGGATGAGGTGGAAAGAAAGGCAACCCGGGGGGAACGGGCAGGCAGCACAACAGGCTGGGGGTGTGTGGGATAAGTCTGGCAACAGACTGTGTAGAGGGAGCAAGGGCCATCTTTCTATCTCCCACTTTGAATGGCTTCAGGCTGCAATTGTCCTTCCTGAGCAAGAACCACCTTCTACGCTCTTTAATCATGAAGGGTGGATCTTGGAGAGTGTGGGTTTGGGACTGGTTTGACAGGACCTAGGGGATAAGCTGCACAAGGAGAGATTTCTTGCAGCCCTACAAAGTGATTAGGAGATACCAGATTTAAAAGCAGCGCTGGATTCCTGGGTATTAGTTAGTAATATTACAATAGCAGCTCAAAATAGTCAAACATTTTAAAAAGAAACCTAGCTGAGCCCTACTTGTTCACAAGATATGTGGAGCTTATCTCTCATTCCATTCTAAAGTAAATCTTTACCTGCTAAGGTTGCAGAGATTTTGAACATGTTGACAGAGCACAATTGGTGCAGCAACATCCATCTGGGTTTGCAGATCAATAGCTGTGAGAAACGGAAGGTGCAGCTGTTCATCTCAGAGAGCTGTTAGCAGAGATGTCAGAGGATGATAATTGAACCGGCAACTTCATCCTTCCTACCTCTTCCATGAGATAATCTGAGATGTGCATAAATTTACTGTGAGCATCATCTCCTGTACCACAAATGGATCGCAATGCCAGTATCTCTCCTGTCTGAGGGAAGCCTCTTTTTTCTTCTGCATCTTCCCACTAAAGTGAGAAGGCACCTAGCAGAGCTGCTGTGGGTGTTCAAGCCTTGCCAAGGAGAAAAGAAGGTGAGAGCCTGCCAGGGCTGGGATGTTGGCACAAGTTATTGACAGCAGGATCTCACCCTGGTGTCCTGCTTGGGCAGCATTTATTTTCTAGGTAGAGCATGGAAGAATACCAATCTCTTTGCTCCCAATCTGATGCCCTAATTCAGGTTTCAATTACTTATTATTTATCATTTCTAGCAATTTTTTTCCCCAGAGTTGTCCCTCCTATTGGAGAAATCATGATGAAGCCACGGAAGGTGGTGACGGGGTTTCTGGAGTTCTGCAAGCTAAGCACTCTTCTTCCTGGAGCACAGTCAGTTTATTATCAGTTGAAGAATTTGGTCCTGTATTCCAAGTTAATCTGCTTGGGAATCTATTGAGATATCTTGGATTGGGCTGCTGCTTGTGACATGCACATGCTACTAGTGTGATTAATACTAGTTTTAAAACAAGGAGTGACTGTCCAGAAAACCACCTTGCATCCTTTGATACAGTCGTTACTGTAGGTTTTATTCTTTTTAGTGACAAAGTTATAAAAAGAATATTATAACCTCACCATGATAGTTAAAATAACTGTTTAATGGAATTGTTGGTTTAAGGATCTTGTCCTATTCATTGACTGTCTCCATTGGCAAATGGCAAGACAAGTAATCAGCTGTACCTTGCCTGGCTGATCCATATTCATGGCAGCTTTTATAGCTGAGGAGTTTGCTCAGTCAGGGGCTTTACACGAAATGCTTTGCATCCTGGGCCAGATTTAGGATCTCTAGCTGCCTGAAGAGTTGTGCTCACTTTCACATGAATAAGAGTTTGATCCTCATCCAACTGTAGAGAGAAGGAAAAAAAAATCACTTCTAAGAAAAGCTTTCTGGTGGTGCACTCTGAAAGCAAGCCTTTCCAGTACGCATGGCGAACTGTCCTGTACAGAATATCCAGACTGTTTCACAGCTTCACAAAACCCAAAGAAACATACCCTGGCTCAAGCATCTTATAAAACTAGGGCCAACTTTTTGAATCTCACCCACTCCAGTAATCCCGTTGTCTTCTGAGGTTCTACCACATGAGCAAGGTAAGTGAATTCATGCTCTAATTTTAGACTTAATGCAATTTGTTGAGAAGACTGCAAATGGAAAAGGATTACTATTGGGAGTGGGAGCAAATTGATGATAATAATGTTACTGAAAATTGGAGATAGAAGGCAAACAAGCCTTATACTTGCCCCCTCATCAGGGATTAATAACCATGACCTTGGAAGGCTCCAAAGGACTTAACTCTGCCTGAAAGCAAGACAACTTGCTGGCTGCAAACAGGAGCAGCAGGTGGCTCACGCCAACATCACCCCCGAACCACAAAGGGTTAAATCACCGTATGCAGCTACTAAGTATGCGTGTGAAAAATTCAAAAGCATGCCAGTTAGCCATCTGGCTCCTGCTTCTACTGGGTATTTAGGGATGAAAAGGGAAACCGGGAAGGTAAATAGTGTATTGCTTGATGTGTTGATTTTCAGCTGAGAGTTCTCTCTTCAGTGCCTAGTTGTGTTTGTCCACCTAAATGAGTGGGATTGACTGTGTCTTTCCAAAAAAGGGGGGTGGGGTGGGGGGTGGAGGGGTGGCGGAATTAGCATGTAAGCTATGGGAGAGTGTGCAAAGCAACACACTGCCTAATCTAACAGCTGAGGCAAATTTATTCTGGTCTGCATCCAGAAAAAGGACTTAGCCTTTCAGTGTCTAACTCGTGCTGATGGCCAGGTGGTTTCTCACACCCAGCACGCCATGTGGGACATGCAGGCAGGGTTAGCTGCCTTAGTCTGGGATTCAAAGGAAGAGGTTATCTGGGGCAAGCATCATGATGGCCAGAGAGTCAGACATCAGTTTGGACTGGTTTCCTACCTGTAAGTGTGTATGCCAAGTTAGCTTTTTTTCCCCCTCCCTTTTTTAATTCCCACCCCCCCCCCCCCCCCCCCCCACCCTCCGCCCCGGGGTAGAGGTTGAAAGATAGTGACAGGGGAAAGAGGAATGCTGCTCTGCTAATAGCCCTCTGGATTGTCACCTGGCCCAACGTCTGTCTCATTTGGGAGGCCAGGCCTGGACGCATCCCAGATGTGCCCTCATGGCCCGCCATGTTGGAAGGTCTCCAGCTTGGCCAGTGGTGACACTACTGCTGTTTTTTACCGTGTGGTTGTGTGTGTCCCTTCACATTGTGCGTGTCTCTTATTCCATCTGTAGGAGGCTGAGACCCAAATCTCCTAAAGTCTGTCTTGGGCTATGAGCAGGGCGAAAAGTTGGTCCAAGGTATGAACCAAAAGTGTATCTCCAGCTCTGCTGCAACGGTCTCCGCACGCGCTTCATCACACTGAGCCCCCAAGCAGGTCCCATTCATGGCACTGTGCTCACTTCTCCGCCTGCCACAAAGCTTCAGGTTCACATAGTAGCTTGCGCTGAGAGTCCCGGTACCTGTGACTCTTCCTCCTTTGTAAAAGCAGCCAAACAACCCTTTCATGCCTAGCTTAAAAATAAGCTGTGCCTTGAAGTCATCTATTTATGCCTTTTGGTTGTAGTTTTATTGAAAAAGCTGGTATTAACATATTTATATTTTTATTCAACAACAGTTAGCTAATTTGTGCAACACAAAGAATGCAGCCATGAACAACAGCTTTCAAAACAATCAGATTTACCAACTTTACCATCACTTACTCTACACCACTGAAAGCTCAAACTAAAAAGAGAAAGAAAGTTGGAACGTTCACAATGACGATGTTAACTTTCCATACATTCAAGAAACCAGGAAACCGATCTGTACGAGTGATGCCAAAGACAGGAACGGAATACTGGTCTTTGAAAGGTTTCTATTTATTTCCTTTATAGTCACTTCATGGTATTTTGGTTGGGCATTTCATTAGTTTTATAAAGCTCCAAAGATATATTTCTTTATTTAACTTTAACATATTCTTTTTGGTACCCAAAGCTGTTAACAGAGTAAGGTACTTCAAATTAAAAACAAAAAATTGTTGTATTAAGATCTGCTTTATAATAAGTTATCTATAGAATCTTACTTGAGAATGTTAAAAGCTAAATATATGTTTTACAGTACTTCTAGCTGTAAATGCCAATATAAGCTGATAGCTTTTTTTGTTTGTTTTTGTTTTTTTTTTTAGCTGCAAAGGTTAATGGAGGAGGCCAAAAGTCAAAGAAATTGTATGACAACCTTGAAGCAGTAGTTTGGCATTAACAAGATTTCTATACAATTTACCACATTCTTAAACCTTTTTACAAGAAAAAAAAAAAGGCAATTTTGTTAAATTTCATTAGAATCAATATGTACATATACTGTCCATGCCTGCTACAGCATACAGTATTTCATAAACAAACATTCCTCATTCCCTTTAAAATTAACCTACACGTTTCATACCATATGTGTTTAGTGTGGCTGGAAACTGATGCACATGCATTTGTGCTTCTACACACAAAATATACAGCATTGATCTAGAAAACTTCAAACATACAGATTTCATGTGTTGTGTTAAGATGTCAGTGATATAAAAGCTGCAGACTTTTTTTTAGTTCTTGTAAGCAGATTTTCACTACCTTTTCCCCCAAACCAAAATATAAAAGCATGCAGACTCCTCCATCAGTACATTCTCCACTTACCAAGAAACCAGTGCATAATGGCTTAAAGACTTTTTCTTTTCTTTTTTTTTTTTTTTTTTTTTTCTGAGGAGTTTTAATATGGGCAGATTAACAGGTCATCTGAGTTCTGCTCTTTTATTCATGGTTTGAGGAGAAATCCTTTGGGATATTAATTTTTCTGCCAGAGCTATTAGGGATGCAGCAGAACTTTCTTTTCCTGGATTAAGAGGACTCCCTGCCTACTGCACCATTCCCATATAATTCCTGCATGCGCTACACCGATCACGTGTACTCTCCTTTTCCATTTACATCACTATTTATTTTAAAACAGAGATAGCTCTAACAGTATTTATGTGGAAGAAGGTTTTGTTTAGTTTGGAGGTTTTGATTTTTCCTACTTCTCCAGGAATAATTTTGTCTCCCAGTAGCAGACTCATTTAAAAGCGTTAAAATTCACTGAGCAGTGCTGCATCTCGCAGTACCATTCTTTTTACAGCCGCAGATACCATGGCATTGCCTGTTTTCCCCAAAAGGCCGGGCTTAAAATAACCACGCTGCAATCAACCAACGAGGGACTTTCTGAAGTGTCTAGCAGTGATGCAACTTTGTTCCCACTGAAGTTGATAGTTGCCTTCAAGGACAGCACTTCTAGCCAAAGTTTCCAGGACTCCAACCCCCAAGTGGTAAGACGGGTTTGTGTGTTAATTGTCAGGCTGTGTCTGACCAGCCAGTCCCACTGGAGTGGCAATACCAATTTTTTAAATAGTCCTCCACGTGATAAAGACACTAGTTACTGTTTTAAAGAAAGCAAAGAGATCTATGGAGAATAAACTTCTTAGAATAAGCTGGCTGAGTAACTATACCAGTCTGTCACTTACTCGGGAAGTTGAAGCATAAAGTAATGTCAATAAATAAATAAATTAGAGGGTGTTGTAAAGAAGGGAATGGGACAGGTGAGACGGGGCAGCTTTTCACCAGCAGGGATTCTCCTTCCAGTTATAACTGTCATGAGGCCCCTCCAATCTGCCACATGCTTTAAAGGGATGGGGATATTTGTTCACTCAAACAGGCTTGGCTTAGTTGAAAGACAGGAGAACGTTACTGGAAAAAAAAATGATCACAAGATTGTGGCAAAAAGCTCTAACAATGTGGTAAATGCTGTGGACTGCAAAAGCAGGCAGGGCAACAGAACAGCATGGTCCTACGAACCAGAGACCCTTGGAAGGACTGATGGGAGTTGAGGCGTCAGCCCTCCTCAGGAACGCTCCCAAAGTGAGTAAATACCCCTGTTTGTTTAAAGGAACCGATACAGACCACAGTACTGGATTTGCAGTCGTGCCTTTTACTCATACAGTTGCAGTGATGGAAAGTAGTTGGCTTGCCACCAGTAATGATACAGGCTGAGGGATGAAAGGATGCAACCTACAAATCCCACCACAAGAAGCCACAATTTTTGTGAAGATCACATCCTTCTACAACTCTTAAGAGGCTGGTTTGTAAATAGAGAGGGATATTGAATAATCTAGTGCATTTCTGAGTTCACTTTATCCTGAAATATGTACAGATTGTTTGTCGCTGCTATAGCAATGATGTTCTCGGTTGGGTGCCATGCTGTATGCAAGATCTTCTTAGTAAAGTCCAAGCTGTCAACACTGATGTCATCTTTCCTCCGTTTGCCTCCGACACAGACTCTCCGGGGCTTAAGAATAGCTCGTGGTTTACTGCTCTCTCGGGATGCCTCCAAGGTGACATCTCGTTTGGTATTTCGGTCAAACATTCGAAAAAAGTTGTTATATGCACCTGTCATTATCACACTGTAGAGAGAAAGACAGACAGCAAAAACAAAGACAGTTAAAGAGCAGTTTGTGGGAAGTCTACTAATATGACTGGCTCAGAACAGCTGAGGTTTGACCTTAGGGTAAGATGTCTTCTGGTTTCACCTGGAAAAGAATATAAAACAGGAGTTTTCCCAACACTCCCCAGAGTGAACAGTTTTCTTATACCAATGTCTTCCCCTTCCCTACTAGCGTATTCAGTGAAAACTACAGTTACCCCAAGACTCACATCCTGAAGCATGCACAATCAGGACCCTGACACCATGAGACTGACTTCACAGGACAATAAAAGTAACGTGTTTTAATAAGTTATTTTTAATTACCCTCCAGCTTTTTATGAGTGTTTAAGGATCACATATTTCAGGCTGTTTTTTCCTTCTCCAGAACTTTACCTTTTCTGACAGCTGAGACTTACCATGATCCCAGAAACAGTCTTTAAAAAAAAAAAAACCAAACAACAAGTATTTCAAACCTTTGGATACAATAGTAAGATTTAGTACATAATTATCTGTTTTAATGACTGTTTTGAAGAAGGGTGTTTTGAAAGGTTTGCACACTGAGTCTGCACAAGTAAATTCTTTCCAGAATAAAGCTTTTTCCTTCTGAAGCCATAGACTTCTAGACATCATTAAAGTTTGTATCTACAACGCTTCTTAGAAATAAACACATTGATAAACAGGATTCTGTCACCTCTTGCACGAGGTCTGAATGAAGCTTCAAGTCAGGATATATTTCTGGGTCTGGGAGAAAGGGACAGAAAACGTACCTTGATCTGTATAAAAATTACCCCATTAATCAGCTTGTAGTTTGAAATAATGGATTGCCAGTTGTTTCATTCCCCTAGTCCCTAGGGGAGGATATTTTGTCACTAATTTTAATGAATTCAGGATTTCATCCATGGCCCTCAGGTTATTGGATTAGCATAATCATTGGTTTCAGAGCCTTGTTCAAACGCTGATCCCCTGTGAACTTCCTTCCATATGCAAAGCCAGGGCCATGCTCCACTCTCCTGTCTCAGCCCCAAATAGGGTGCTTTTTCTGAATTCCCATCCTGGAAGGGGGAATCCACCCCAGACTGTCAGGTCTCCATAGGAAAAGCTGGACAGTTCTCAGGCTCAGGCAATCAGGAACTATCTGTCCTTCTAGTACAGCCCAACAGAGCATATTTCACATGCTTTGCATTTAATAAACTAAGCTCCATCTCAAATGACAGTTGCTTTAGCCCTTTGCTGTTGTTTCCCACTTGGGGGAAATCTGTGTCGAGCAGCATACCGGCCAGGAAGCCACAGCACATGCAACCATGGGAGAATTCAAAGGCATAAACTGTACTCTCCACCGTACAGATACTACCCAGCTGACTAGATTAGATGCTCCTGGAGTCAGGAGCTGGTTTACCCTATGTGCACAGCCTCCAGCCAGTGTTGCCTTGATCTCATTTGGAGCCATTAGGATGTACTGTAATTCAAATGAATAATATACTGAAAAATGCACAAATGGGGGCTCTGCAGCTAACTGCTTTTGCACTACAGCTACTGACGTGACAGCAGCTCTGCTCGCTTCAGAGCCACTGCAGGGTAACTGGAGCGGGTGCAGCTGGGTCTGTATGCTGCTGAATCCCTAGCAGGACTGCCAGCTCCATCCTGCTTCCACATTTGCTGACAGCATACTGGAGTTTGATGACACTGATTCCACACTGAGCTTTTTGCAGCTCCTGAAATGCTAAAGGAAACTGCTGCAACCCAGACAGGCATAGCATTGAGACACGGCATGCACTGCCCTCGGCAACAGCTCACCTACAGCACCGAGATACAGCATGCACTGCCTTCACCTCGGCAACAGCTCACCTACAGCACCGAGATACAGCATGCACTGCCCTCACCTCGGCAACAGCTCACCTACAGCACCGAGATACAGCATGCACTGCCTTCACCTCGTCGAGAGGCTGCTTTCCTGGGGTCTGTGGGCAGCACACTGCTGGCTGCACAGCTGCTCTGATGCTGAGCTCTGGGATGGGCAGTGGAGGTACTTGGCAAGCCTAGGTGCAGCCAGCCCTAGCAGGGAGCCACCTCACTGCTCTCCACAAGCAGTACCTGCCCTTCCTTGAGCTGTCTGCAGGGAGGTTTTCCCTTGCCATCCCCACCCGCAAAGGCCTGGCGCAATCCTGCTTAGTAAGGCGCAAGTTAACAATCTCACAAGCTAAAAACCCCCCAAAAAGTCAGGCTGACAGCTTGATAAAATGTATCCCAGAAGCTGCAGAAAGCCTACTCATCAAGATTAGCACCCATTCCAGAAATGCTGCACCAACAGCAGTAAAACTAAGGTTTCACTCCTAAATCACCACATCTTGTCATGAGGGCTTCTGCTGTAATGGTCATTCCCAACATGAAAAAGGCAAGGTTATTTCATATCTCAGCGCCAAGATACACAACTTGTGATGCAAACAGCTTAGCACAGTACTGTGCTCCCCCTCCGCCAGGCAAAATTTTGAAACAGGTTTATAACACTGGAGCACATGGGCTGCAGAGCTGTGGTTCCCAGGGGAATGAGGAGCATCCCTCCTGATGAAAGCAGGAGCTGTCAGGGGAGCAGTTTTCATGCAGGCAGAGTACCAGCGCACCACATGGACAGCAAGCTGTTTATAAAGAATTTTATTTTAGGAGTTTTTGCTTGCAGTGAAACTGCTTTTACAGTCCATTTGCTTTTTAATTTCTTGAACTCTCGCATATTTTTAGAAGTCTGCTTTCTTCAGTTGGATTTACTGCAGTTATTTTTTTAAACATATGTAGATGACTACTTTTCATGCTGGCCCTGTTTTTCTGCAGTTTAATGGCTCAGTAAAAGATAGCATTATGTAAATCAGAAAGTGCCCATTCTTGTTCAAGGTCACAAACACAGATGGATTATAACCTTACCTGCTGCTTAAAATAACAATAAAAGGGAGTGAGAACTAGGTGGAAGCCTGCAATTTATTCCCATCCAGGAAAATATAATGTACAATAATGGAAAGTATGCGATAAGGAAAATTTTTTTTTATACATATATTAGAATAAAAATCGTAGCTGAGTATAGGAAGAGTCTGTTCTGCATTTCCAGACTCCGCTCTGCACAGCACTGTTACGCTGAGTGCTCGCACAGAACCCTTGCAAGTCAGGCTGGTCCAAGAAACCAAACACAGCCCCTCATCCAAAATCACCCCACACTAATTCACAGGTGTGTAAGGGAGCAGGCTGGAAAAGCTCTGCCTAGCCACCTTTAATTTTATTTGGGAGGCAGGTTTACAAGTTGTGCCACACATGGTCAGCCATACCATCACCTCAGCCGCACAGGGCTATTTAGGACGCAGAACACATGCCAGTGCACCCTGAGGAGCAGCGCACTGACAGCCCAGGCTGGAGCAAAGCTGTTGATAGACTGTACCTGGCTCAAACCACCGCAGCTACAGACAGCATGATTTTTTTTTTTAAAAAAAAAGGTGAAAAAAAGCAGGGAAAAAAAACAAACAGTGACAGTGACATGGCTACTGCTGGCTACACTTTATGCACCAGCAGCCTAACCAGTGCTTGGAAGGAGAGGCAGCACCCCATATCTGCAGGGCCCCACATGGATTCGCAGGGTTCCCTGCTGACCCTCTGGTGCTGCCCCACAACAGCAACACGTCTTCCTCCCCGCATGGCGCTGCTCTGCAGAGGACAGGCTGTACTCTGTGCTCCCCCTTTTAGAGCTGCTCCAAGCCAGGTCTGAGGGTTTCTGGCAATTCTTCAGGCATGTGTGTTTTGAGTGACAACACAAAATGTTATTAACTTGTCCAGCTTGCACTGATGCCGGGGCATTCTTGTTTGTTAATGATGCAATCTGAGGCATCTCACTGCCAAACTTCAGTCCTCATGTGGGATTGCTATGGCCCAAAGTCTTATCCTTTTTTTTTTTTTTTTTCCTTTATAAGCAAACAGGACAATGTTTTGTTAAAAGGACAATCATATTGTTAAAGAAGGTGAAAGGGAAAGGAGAAAACCCCAGTGTAGACCTATCCTACTTTCACTAATTGACTTTTCTTCTTATTCCCTCCCTAGTCATCATTCTGTTCTTTTTTTCTCTTTCTTCCCCTCCAATTCTGACTCTGGTCTTTACCACACTTTCCAGGCAGGCTTTTTCCCCCTCTTCCTCCTCCCCTCCCCTTTGTCCATTTCCCTCTATCCTTCTCTACAATTTTTAAAAAAAACACCTTATCTGTTTCTCTCTCTCCTGCCACTGAAATATCCTCCTCACCCTCTGTTCCCTGCTCTGTCCTGTCTCTTCTGCTTCACTCTGTCATTTCCCTTTCTCTCTCTCCTCCACTCCCCATTTTATTTTTGGAGGTCTCACCGCTCACCTTTTCATTGTGATCTCCCACTGCCTCCAGTCTTGCTTACTCTCACAGATAACCTGCTCAGCTCTCAAAGGTTTTGGGTTTCCTCCTTGCCTTCTCCTTTGGACTGAAGGCCAGAGAAGGGAGCCTGGTGGGTGGGTCTCCTCTCTCATCACCTACAAATCGCTGGCTCCTGTGCTTTTGAATCTGGCAGGAATTAGGTAGTGCAGGTTGTGACACCAGAGAAGGCAGGATGCTGGGATATTTGCAGAGCTGGGCTGGTCATATACCAGTTTACCAGTGGGTGCAGGGAAGGAAAAGCACTGCTGGTTATCTATTTTGCAGGATTTTTTGTCCTTGCCAAGGGCTGTAAAGAAGGGATTTGCATGTAACCGTGTGTGTAATCTGCTTTTCAGCTGGGCAATCACAACACAGACTTGATGACCTTTTGGCAAATTTCCAGGAGCTAAAGCCCATCCCATTTAGGAAGAAGTTGTTTCAAAATTAGCAGAACATTAACTGCTCCCTCTGCACAGTACCCACTCAGTCCAGGTTCCTTCACCCTGTGTCATGCTGATCTGGTAGCCAGCAATATTTCAGATAAGGATGTTTTTTAAAGTCAATTTCCAATCTGTAAATTGTCTGGAGCAAAGAATTTGAGACGAAAAGTTCTTACTGCCTGCATTGTAAGAACACACAAGGCTGAATCAGCACATTTACCTATGGATAATAGTTTTGTTTTGCATGACACCAGTAGTTGTACCACTGATGTTTAATTTAGCTCCAGAGTTTTAGGGTCTACAGAAGCATCCTATCAACTATTGATGGCTTCAGCATCTTTAAGCATCTTAATACTTTAAAACATCTGGCTTTCAATATTTTGGTTTTGGTAATGACTGTTAAATGAAATGCTTCAGTATGTGTCTTTCTCCTCTAAGAAGTTCTGCTTCTGTTGGAAGGTCAACAATTTTCCTACTTCAACCTCAAGGGCAGCTGAATTAGATTTCATCATTTGTACCAAACTGCAATGAGATCTTCCACAGTATTTTTTAGGCATTGATATTTCATCAAACATGTCAGTCACTAAGAAGTTCTGTATCTCTGTCTTTCTCGTATCCATTATTTCCATACTTCATTCCTATTTCTTTATTGCAAGCCAAGCTCTTAAACATCATCCATGTTGCAGCCATCCTTGCACACAACAATTTTTGTCAAAAGTGCTCCACTGAGCTGCCTTCCTGGATGGCAGGGTTTGCCCTGAAGCTCTGGGGATATCAGATGGAATTAAGGCTTGCTTAAAAACCCAACCACACTCGCTTCGCATTGTTTTGTGGTGGTTTTGTTGTTGTTGTTGCTTTTTTAAAAGACTCTTGTAAAATAACTTTTGGGCTAACTCTGGCCCAGATTGCTCTTCCTAGATGCATAAAACATTTTATTCACCTGCAGATTTCTATTGTCTGGAGAAATTCAGCTCATGTCATAGTTCTGGAGAGAGAGTGAGAGGGCTGCTCAGGAGACCATGGTAGCCACAGGATGGTGTGACAGCACTAAGCCTGGACTTCAAGGATTGGCACACACTGGGCTTAAGGAAGACAGAAAAACTAAACCAGCCCAGCCAACCTGCCCCTCACTGCAAATGCGTCAGCAGAACATCATTCCCTGAGATAAGAGAAGCAGGACATTGACACCAAGCAGGTGTGAGGGGAGGAGACTCAGAGAGCAGCTTCCACAAGAGCTTGCCTCCAGACTTGTAAACCTCTACAAAGGAGTCCTTCAAGGCACCCAGCATGAAAAAGGACCATTTCTTGACCTGAAACTGCCTCCCCAATTATACTTTCAGTCCTTAAATTTTCAAGATTCCATTACCATGTGTTATCAGTGCAGAACAGCACATCTGCAGCAAGGTCCACCAGATCTGGTTTTGTGACAAGCTGACCTTACCAGAAGAAAGGATTGGTTCCAGGAACATTCTTCAAAAACATTTTTCATAGGAATGAAACAAACTACAACAAAGGGAAAGGAGGAAGCACTGCTGCAAGCAGTGGGGGCCTGCTGGTGTGCTGGAGAACTTTCCTTTACACCATGCTATGTGAAGCAACTGACTTCCCATCAGAAAGAAGGAACTTTTTTAAACCTCCTGGGGAGTATGCTGATGGAAAAGCTTGAGACACCAGATTCATGGCTGTGGCACTCCACTACAGCTGGCTGGGATAAGACTGGGAATAAGAACAGGGGGTGCCCAAGGCCTTCCAAGCCAATATTTGACATGGCAAGCCTTCAGAACAAAATGATGTCTTCTAGCTCTCCAGCATGGAGCATGCTGCAAGACAGGAATAGACTGTTAACATCTCACCCACTGGGACCTGCTGACTCCACCTGATTAGAGTGAAGGCTGACGGATATTCATTGGGATGAATGACAGTTCAGTAGGAAAGAACTGACTGAACAGTTGTATGTGACTTCACTTGTCTGCTTACAGCATATCACTTATGATGGTATTCAAAAGTCTCCCTGGAAAGGCTCCCATACACATTCATTTGAAACCTTAAAAAAAAAAAGAAGTAATTAAGGTATTCACTTAGTACCATGTAGAACTACTATGGTTTGGGGTTTTTTTACTGGCTTCTTTAACTCACAAACAGCTGCAGAAGTGATACCTTTTGAGGTAAAACTGAAACAACACAATGAGTTTGGTTGACAGTGGGAAGAAAACAGTGTCTTGCGAGTCATTATTAAAAGATTTGACTTTGGAAGTGAATGGAAGAACTAAATTAAATTGCTGTATAAATAGAGCTCATATTCTACATAGTCATGTAATGATGTATATACAATAAAGATTGCATGATTTTAGTGTAATATATTCACCTACACATAATATGTGCTCATCTGGTTGAATTAGTGTAAGACCCCTGCTTGACTCCCTCCCCTGGCCACTGTTGTTGCCAAAGTACATAGTGATTAATGTGCCCTTCAGCAAATGAGATCGGCTCTGTCTGATTGTATTAGTTCCTGTTCATTGGAGTAACTGAGCATCAATCACGTTCTAATCAGAGCTCACATACATTGATTTTTTTTGTAAACAACCTCACCATCAGGTTCTATCATAGTCGAGATTAACTCCTTAGTAATGACAAATATTAATAAACAGTAGTTGCACCTAAACAATAAATGTGCTTTCTTTTTTTAACTGAACAATCCTGTCACTTCAAATTGTCACTGTAGCTTTAGAGTCTGCAAAAGATAAAAATGACTTGTTTAGAACTGCAGTTATTACTGTTATGTATATGTATTAACAATATCAATACTGTATTGCAGCATCTCTTAAGAGTACCATTGTTAACAGGCATTGCTTACCTTTAGCAGTAGACCTTTTTTAAAAAATACATACCAAAAGGATCAAATTAATTTACCTTACTATTCAAATGAACTGTTCTTTAAGAGTTACTGGCTCCCAAATCTCATTTAAATAATAATAAATAAATAAAAAATAATAATAATCCTTGTATTGTGTAGCAAAACAATGCAATACTTGTCATACGCAGAAGCAAGATGCTCAGAAGAGTGAAAGTTCATCAAAAGATGAACATTAGTGCTGATACATTTGACTCTCAGAAAGAAAGAACTAAATTAAAGAGAACCCTTATCTTTTGTCAAATGTTGCCAGCTACTCTACTCAACAGTTTCTTCCAATCGAGAGCAGTGTATTGTG